>NC_057807.1:430801130-431169669 GCF_018294505.1 Triticum aestivum
GGGAGAGAGTGAGAGCGGTCCAGGGAGGTGCGTGGCGCTCCGTGGCGTCATCTAGGAGCACCGGGGAGGAGCCAGGCAAGCAGGAAGGGAGGAGGTGGCCTGGGCGTGGGCGTGCGGGCGTCGGGCACGCGCTCGTCCTTTTGTCCAATGAGGAAGATGACATGAGGAGCTGTGGTGGTGGGCTGGGCCAATTGGCTGGGCCGGCCAGCTGCTGTGCTGGGCCGCACAGGTAGGTAGGCTGCTCAGGTGAGGCCAGGTAAGCTCTCCCTCTCTTCTATTTTCTAATTTGTTTTTGTTTTCTAATTATTTGCCTCTGTTTTGAGCTTAGGAAAAATACCAAGGCATTTCCTAAAATCCTAAAAATATTCATGGACACTTCCTGAATTATTTCAGTGGCCCAAAAATAGTTCCAACATTATTTGAACATTTAAATTATTTATAGTTATTAAATGCCCAAAGTCAAATACAATAAGATTTAATTCAAAAATCCAGAATGGCCTAGAAATATGTGCATCATTTTTGGCAGAGGTTTTCACCTTTAACAAAAATCATGAACTTTTCTAAGGAGGATTTTGGGTTTATTGAAAATATTTTTAGTTGAACGTAGTTTAATTCATTAGGTGCTAGGGTTTGAACATCCCCAATTCAAATTCTGAGAAATTTAAACATGATGCAAGCAAGATGCAAACACTAGGCAGCACCAGAAGCTAGGGATGTGACACATCGGTTTCCCCGGTAAAAAGAAGAAGATCGGCACGACATGTGGAGGTGACCACACCGACAACCGAAAAAGGTACTCCTCTTCCCTTATTCGTGCAAATCTTACGTCTCTGCTTGCACGGTATTGATCCCACAGAAGACACTAGTTGACCGCTTCTTCTTGATACTAGATGTTCCTAGTAACTCGCGATGCAAAAGGTTTCTCCACATATACTATTTCACCTTAGCTAGAGGTCCGTCGCCCCCCTAAATTTCAATTGCTGGCCAGTTGATTCCCAATTAACGGAAGCATTCCCCAGCGTAACAGGTGCTAGTATGACTATTACGCTAGGGAAGCAGTGCCTTGGTGTTTATCTTAGGGGCGTGTTCAGCCTAGAGCTACTGGCGCCCGATCTGGAGGTCGGCCGGGATTAAAGGGATGGCCTGGGGGCGCTGCCAAGCATGGCGGTGGTGTGAGGTCGATGGGAGGGCGGGGCGGCGGAGGCAGGGGTCTGGGACGGTGGTCACTGGCGGTTCGAGAAAGATCGTCAACAGTGACTGGCGGGAGGTAGACGAAGGCCATCTGCCTGTTCCTTGTAGATCGGACGGTTCATTAAAAAAATCAACTGACCTATTTATTTTCAGTCGACTGTTATCCTAGAAATGACCACATGTGGTGGTGTGCTGGAGGAGTGCCTGCATTTCCTGTGTTCATATATTACAAAATCATACGGAGTAGAATCTAATTTTGTTTGCCATGCAATGTTGTAGAGCTATCATATGTCTCCTGTCATTTATTTTTCAGCCACCTGCTATCTGCTACTTTTATAGTGCACTAGTTCTGCACACACTTCACCCATACTCTCACTAGTGTTTTTATGCAAGGGTATTTTAGAGTCTGCCTCGAGAGAAGCAAAAAAGAAAAGAGACAAGTTGTGCCAGCTTTCTACGCGGCTAGGCACGACACATTACAACGCTATAAAGGGTGCAGTGTTAGCAGATGGAGACGGTAAACGTAGCTCTGGAGAGTATGACCTCGCTCGCAATGAACCACCATCCCAGGTGCTTACTTTAACTTCGTGGTGTCATATGTGGTTGCATGTTCCATATGGTGTCTAGCTTGTATTCAAAAGGCCGAAGTCAGTCTTTATTAAGATAAGGAAATATATTTTTTACATGAACCACCATCCCTGAGCACCAGAAGACAAATAGCTAGTCAGGGCACTGGCCGAGCCAGTGACAAGCCCAACAAAGATAGGTATCACATGGAAGCCAACTAAAAAGCTGCGATGGTGGCGAAGCAGCCCGCCTCCCACCAGGCTCTCAGGTCCTAGATGATCATGCTCACCATTCCAGCCGGATGTCTAGCTTGTATTGCTTCCAATTTGGTTAAATTGCATCTGCTTAGCTTACACATTATACCTTTGAATATGACATGCCTTTCTGTTTTTGGTACATACTAGTACATCTGTGTATTAACCATGTTCTTACATCAAACTAATGTTCTTGTGTATCCCTCATCAATCACTTATGACGAGGCAGGCAGGCAAGGGGACTACTCCTCATTTAAAGAATGCAGCGTCAGCCTCCCGACATGATTCTCAAGAAACAGAAATGCTAGATGAAGATAGTGAACGTAGCTCTGTAGTTGATTACAACATTTCCCCTACACTAGCATCACGGGTGCTTGCTCTAACTTGGAAGCGTGATATGTGGTTTCATGTTGCATATGGTGTCTAGATTGTAATTCTTCCAATCTGGTTAAACTGCATGTGCTAGTCTGCTTAGCTTATACATTATACCTATTAATGTGACATGCCTTCCTGTATTTAGTACATAGTACATCTGTCTATTAAGCATGTCCTTACATAAAACTATTGTTTTTTTTTGTATCTCGCATCAATCAACATGACGAGACACCTTTAGTATATGCAGTGCGATATTAGTTGCATCTTTCATATGATTTATGCATGCGCTGCTTCTAATTTGTTGAAATTCCATTTATGATGGGATGCTTTTAACTTGGCAGAGTCATATTGGTTGCATCTTTCATGTGGAGTCTATCTTGCATTGCTTCTTATTTGCTGGAATGGTTTCTGCTTAGTTTACACAAACAGTTGTGAACATGCCATGTCGTCTTGTTTTTCGTACATATCACATCCTGGTATCATGTGTTTGCCTTACATAAAAGTAGTGATTGTCAGTATCATGCATGAATGATTTCTGAAGAGAGAATTTTATTGCTTTTTCTTGTCGGTTTTACTTGACAATTCAAAATCAATAAAGCGGAAGGTAGTTAGCATGGCAGCGGATAAAGGTGCTCCTTTCGAACGGAGGGTCTCTATAGTTTCTACTCCTCAACAACCCCAAGATGATTTCCAAGACAACACATGCATAGACACTCAACAAAGCTGTGTTTATGATGAGCACGTCTCCCCTAGTGCAGCATCACCGGTGCTCCCTCTAACTTGGCACTGTTATATGTGGTTGCATGTTATGTGTGATGTCTAGCTTGTGTTGCTTCTAATTTTTTTTGAATTCCATCTGCTTACTTTACACATTATACTTGAATAAGACATGTGTTCCTGTTTCTAGAACATACAATATCTGTCTATCACACCATGTTCTTACATCAAATTACTACTGTTGTGTAACCTGCAACAATCATTTCTCATAAGACATGTTTGACTTCAGAGTGTCATATAGGTTACATCTCACATTCTTTTCTAGCTTGTACTACTAATTTGTTGAAATGGCACTTATGACGAGACAATTTTAACTTGGTAGAGTGATATTCGTTGCATCTTTCATATGGTGTCTAGCTTTCATTGCTTCTAATTTGTTGAAATGCCTTCTCCTTAGTTTACACATCAAAAGCTGTGAATATGCAATGCTGTGAATATGCAATGGCACTAATGACGAGAGACCTCTAACATGGTAGTGTGATGTTGTTTGCATCTTGCATATGATTTATTTCTTGTACCGCTTCACATTTGTTTAAACGCCATTTATGATGAGACACTATTAACTTGGCAGAGCGATATTTGTAGCATCTTTCATATGGTGTCTACCTTCCATTGCATTGCTTCTAATTTGGTGAAATGTCTTCTTCTTAGTTTACACATCATAGTTCTGGTTATCTCTTCCGTCCTGTTTTTCATACATATTACATCCTCCTATCATGTGGTTGTCTAACATCAAAGTTCAGTTCGTCTGCATCACATATCAATTTGTTCTGAAGAACTAAATTGTTATTTGTTTTTCTTGCCGGCTTGACTTAACATGGCATAGAGAAAGTGGAAGAAACACAGAATGGCAGGGAATGAGAAGCGGATGAATCCTGCAGATTCTGCTGGTACTGATGGTGCAATAGAAGGTCAAAGTCCAGCGGAAAATTCTACAAACACGGCATGCCATGCTACACGAGTTGAAAAAAAAGCCAAACAGAAACAAATAGCTGCCACCAAACAAGCAGAGACAACCCTAGTTCTTGCAACACCTACCACAGTACCACCAGCCGCACGACTTACTCGTGCGTCAACTGAGCTAGCAGCACGTTCCCAAGCTCCCTTGCCACCTGACACTACTTCCCAAGCACTCTTGACACAAGACGAGTTGGCAATATCAGATGAACCTTGTGAGCTTCAACAGCAAGAAGGTAGTTGCTGGAGTCAAGTTACAGTTGCATGCTTCTTTATATGTAGTCTCACAGTTTGATGTACACTAACACTTCCTATGTTCGTTGTTGGACTAGCACCTAGGTGCAAGAGGAAATAAACATCAGGGATAATGCTTGATAGGTTAACTAAATCTAGAGGAGGAAGAATGGAGATCCATTTTGAGGCAGGTTTAAAAAGGCCACGCGATGCTACAGAGTCAGCCAAGTTAGTATCAGAGGCAGCGGTTGCTGTTAGGTGTCATGTACGTATCCTCCCAACATGGAAACCCAGTTCAACACCTTCCTCGACCATTTATCTGTAACTATGGTTATGTATGGAAACTAGTAATATCGTCTTGCTCTGTCCCATACTTTCTAGGTTGCTGATAATGAGACTCCCATAATTTTCGACAGATGAGGTTCAAGTTGGATAGCCAAGATGATGCAACCAGACAAGCTTGCACCCATGTTTTCAAGTCTGCTCTGCGATAGTATCGGTATAACTTGAGGAAAACCCACTTTGAAGGCAAGGCTAACAGTGAACTTTCCCAAACATCTCCAGTGGAAAATATATCGGATGAAGACTGGAGGGGCCTTGTTAAACACTCGTCTGATCCGAAGTATCAGGTACATTATATATATGTGATCAGATCACATGTTGAAGTCCTATTTACGCATGTGCCACACAAATCTATCTTCTTGTAGGTGAACTGTTCAAAGAACAAGGCCAACTGTACGAAAGTGAAATTCCAACAAACGACAGGATCTCGTAGCAATATTGCACACTACGAGGCTCTTGTAATTAGCTGCTGTTTCACTCTTTTCGCTGTACCATATTATCAGATCTATATTGACTTGTTCAAAATGTAGAGGAAAGCCCGCAAGGACCAAAAAGTACCTGAACCAAATGCTGTGGAAATCTTCAAGGACTGTCACACCAGCAAGAAGAAGGGCATGACTACACCAGTCAAAGCCGCTGTTGTAAGTCCTTAATCCTCATGCCTTTTAACTACTACTTACTCTGACTTGTGCCTTGAACTGCATGGTTTGCAGCCAATGTCTATTACTCTTTTCAATTTTATACACAATTGTCTTAGCGTATCATTGCACCTTACAAGGTTTAAAAGAGAGGAGTGACGTTCCTTTGATCTTGACCCGTAATCTAGTTCCGTGCTGGACTTGCCCACACAACGTTACAATTGCCTGTTTGTCTGTTCTCAGTTGTTTTGTGATATGAATGATGTCATACTATGCTTACCGTATTATAAACTTCATCTCTTTATCCTTAGCCCTCAATCAATGTGAAGAAATAGACAATACATTAGCGATGGTACATGGTCATATGTTTGGAACCTGGTTTTATTATGTACTTTGCAATAAAATACAACTAATATTTTACATGGGTTCACCAGAATAAGTTCTGTATATAGACCAAAGCTATTTTGTTTGGTTTTGCTGCCTCCTTAATATCTTCTGTTCTGGTACTACTAATGTAAAACCTCAACTTTCCAGTGAGCTATGGGAAAAATGGTGGAACCACCACCTTCTGAAGGTGGCGAGGCAACTATAACCGCAATGTCAGCTCTTGCTGCAGTGGGTCAGTACCTGTCCACTAACAGTGCCAAAAGCACGTTCCTATGTAATAATGGGTTGGTTGTTAAGGCAATATCGTCCAAACCGCCTCATGATCAAGATATGCAAGCTCAAAGTAATGTTGTATCTGCGCTCCAGACACAAGTCCATTCCCTAACAGAGACCCTTTGTGAAACAAGGAGAGAAATTGTTCGATGTCGTCAAGATATGCATGGTTTTGAAACCAGACTATCAGACATTTTCTATGTTGTTCAGGAGCCTAGGGGAAATGAAGGCGAGGGTTATGGTGCTCCATCGGACAATACAGCATGAAAACATAACAATCAGGTCAAATGAACTGAGCTTCTGAACTTCTGGTGGTGCATTTATCTGCTAGACTGTTAAGTTTTATGCCAACCTTCCTTTTGTTATATAGTTGTAATTTGTTTTGGTGCGATACAAAATTTATTCTTAATGTGTAGCCACCGGCTGAAGAAAACAGCAATGCATTTTTGTATAGTGTAGGGTGTTCCCTATATTTGCACTGGTGGCGATCTTTGATGCCGAGTGGATGTAATCTGTGCAATCGCCTTAATAGCCTAGCGTTAGTTTCAGCCTATTTATTTCCTAGTCTTCTTTTTCCCTAGTTTGCTAGTGGCGGCCATATACGGGCCGTAGGATCCATGGGTCTCCTAAGGGCCGTCGATAAATGGGCCTGTAATCGGTGGGCCTCGGGCCGTCGGATAAATGGGTCTACATGGGCCGTAATCGGGCGTAATTGGTATCGGCCCAGCACGGTAACGGGCCGTTAACAGGCCGTAGGACAGCAAAGGCTTAATTCTGTCATAGGCATAACGGGTCGTTAATGGGCCAGAATATAGGACGGGTTGGAAACAGCAAAACGGGTTAACAGGCCAGAAACGGGCTGACTCTTGCCATGGGCCGAATTTGGCCAATTAGAGTAACAGGCCAGTAACAGGCCGACTCTTGCAATGGGCCAAATTTGGCCCATTAGGGGAACAGGCTAGTAACGGGCCGACTCTTGCCATAGGCCGAATTTGGCCCATTAGGGGAACAAGCCAGTAACAGGCCGGAAGTAATCGAGGGCCGAAAAGGAGCCCAAGAACGTATGGGCCATCAATAGGATGAAAGCTAACACGGGCTGGAAACGGCCCATGTAAATCACGGGCGTTAACGGGTATAAAGAAAATTACTGTTCATTATGGGCTAGAGTCACTGTGGGCCTGTAAAGGGCCGAAAGATACGAAGGCCTCATATGGGCCGAAAGACGTCGTGGGCCATACATGGGCCGAAAGTGAAATGGGCTGGTGTTATATTCGACGGTCCACATGACGTTGTTGGGCCGATTTCCTTTAGGTCCTAACGGGTCGTGAGTTAACGGGCCGTAAAATGGGCTATTTGCGAAGAGACCGTTAACAGGCTTTTCATGGGCCAGCCCGTTAACTTTTGACCAAGTCAAACGGGCCGGTTTTGTAAGCTAAATAGGCCAGTGGTGGGCCGTGGCACGTGTCGACATATCATAGGCGCCTATCTGACCCGCTGACGAGCTGACACGTGTTCCATCCGGTCAATAAGAATTTTACACGTGGAAATTTCCCATTGGTCGGGGCTGTTAACGGGTTATCGGATCCAAAACCCGACCCGATAGCTTAACGGCGTTCCGTTATGGTGGATGCCACGTGTCGGTCACCCTTGATGAAAGCACTTCTGTGATGCACGATTTATCGTCATGGAAGTGGACACTTCTATGATGATAATTTTGGTAATGTCATGGAACACTTCTACGACAGCACAGGTATGACTATCTTGATTCTGTCATAAAATAGTCATGGATGTACATGCATGACAAAAAATGCGACCTACTGTGACAAACACGTATCATCACGGAAGTGTATTTTTTTTGTAGTGCCAGGAGCCCGATGACATGCATTGGTTGCATGCTCTGGTCTTTAAATGGAGAGAAACATGCTACCATAATGGAAGCAAGGATTGTGTGCTCCCATTTCAATCCTCTTAATTTTCCAGCACATTATTTATATTCCTCGGACAAGGTAGAAATGGGAGCAAGACAATGAGACATACTACCATAATGGAGAGAGAAAATAGCGCTTTTAATAATATATATACAACTGCCTACTATAACCAATGGGCTATTTAAAAGCATAAAATTAGGGGGTAAGACAAAAAAATAAGTGAGAAGGTTAATAGGCCGGAGCTTAGTTACAGAGACTCAGGTCCGAGTCCAAAGGCACCCCACACACACATCAAATTTATTTTCTAGTTTTTTGGTTGTAGATGCAAAGGAGTAGTAATACGATAAAAGCAAGTGTAACATATCTTTAACCACATGAAAGCGTTAGCTGGGCTGGTTACCGGTAGTAGAATGCGCGCAACAGGTGCAAGGATCGATTCCCACTGCTGCTCATTTTTTTGCGAAAAATGAAAAGCGGGCGGAAGGTGGAGCGCTGGAGCCGGTCGAACTCGTTCGGATCTATCGACAAGGTGAGAACGTTCGGAAATTACAAATATCGTTTTATCATTTACCTACTTGAGGGCGAGTAGGAATTAAGCTTGGGGATGCTTGATACGTCTTCAACGTATCTATAATTTTTGATTGTTCCATGCTATTATATTACATCTTAGATGTTTTATATGCATTTATATGCTATTTTATATGATTTTTGGGACTAACCTATTAACCTAGAGCCCAGTGCCAGTTTCAGTTTTTCCCTTGATTTTGAGTTCTACAGAAAAGGAATACCAAACGGAGTCCAATTGATGTGCCAGTTTTTGATGTTTTTATGGACCAAAAGAAGCCTCCGAAGTAAAAGAGTTGGGCCAGAAGAGTCCCGAGCTGTCCACGAGGGTGGAGGGCGCGCCCTACCCACCTGGGCACGGCCCCTGCCTCATGGATGACTCGGAGACCTCCCCTGACGTGAGTTCGACACCAAAAATTCCTATAAATACAAAAAAACCCCGAAAAGAAACCTAGATCAGGAGTTCCGCCGCCGCAAACCTCTATAGCCACCAAAAACCAATCGGGACCCTGTTCCGGCACCCTACCGGAGGGGGTATCATCACCAGTGGACATCTTCGTCATCCCGGCGCTCTCCATGATGAGGAGGGAGTATTTCACCCTCGGGGCTGAGGGTATGTACCAGTAGCTATGTGTTTGATCTCTCTCTTGTGTTCTTGATTTGGCACAATCTTGATGTATCGCGAGCTTTGCTAATATAGTTGGATCATATGATGTTTCTCCCCCTCTACTCTCTTGTAATGAATTGAGTTTTCCCTTTGAAGTTATCTTATCGGATTGAGTCTTTAAGGATTTGAGAACACTTGATGTATGTCTTGCGTGGGATACCCGTGGTGACAATGGGGTATTCTATTGATTCAGTTGATGTATGTTTTGGTGATCAACTTGCGGGTTCCGTGACCTTGCGAATCGATGCATAGGGGTTGGCACACGTTTTCATCTTGACTCTTCGGTAGAAACTTTGGGGTACTCTTTGAAGTTCTTTGTGTTGGTTGAATAGATGAATCTCAGATTGTGTGATGCATATCGTATAATCATACCCACGGATACTTGAGGTGACATTGGAGTATCTAGGTGACATTAGGGTTTTGGTTGATTTGTGTCTTAAGGTGTTATTTTACTACGAACTAGTCTGTTTGTGACACTTATAGGAATAGCCCAATGGATTGATCGGAAAGAATAACTTTGAGGTGGTTTCGTACCCTACAATAATCTCTTCATTCGTTCTCCGCTATTAGTGACTTTGGAGTGACTCTTTGTTGCATGTTGAGGGATAGTCATATGATCTAATTATGTTATCCTTGTTGAGAGAACTTGCACTAGTGAAAATATGAACCCTAGGCCTTGTTTCAACGCATTGCAATACCGTTTTCGCTCACTTTTATCATTAGTTACCTTGCTGTTTTTATAATTTCAGATTATAAAACCTATATCTACCATCCATATTGCACTTGTATCACCATCTCTTCGCCGAACTAGTGCACCTATACAATTTACCATTGTATTGGGTGTGTTGGGGACACAAGAGACTCTTTGTTATTTGGTTGCAAGGTTGTTTGAGAGAGACCATCTTCATCCTACGCCTGCCACAGATTGATAAACCTTAGGTCATCCACTTGAGGGAAATTTGCTACTGTCCTACAAACCTCTGCACTTGGAGGCCCAACAACGTCTACAAGAAGAAGGCTGTGTAGTAGACATCAGCGCACAGGGCCCGCGCCTGGAGAACCCGGCGAGCCCTGGCACCAGGCGTGTCCCAACACTGGCTTCCCAGGCGCTAACATCCCGGCCCTACGGCCTTGTATCTTTACCATTGTAACCCTGTGAGGTTGACCTATAAAACTCCCTAGGAGCCCCATGTACGTGGGCGATCACACGAGAAGAACACAAACCACCAGTAGCACACACACAAGGAGAAGGAGCAGCCTAAGCCTTGGCTTGTCTTCCTTCCTCCTCCAAACAGCTCTAGGAGCAACTCTGTACTGTTTCATATAAACCACACTCGGCAAGACTAGGGGTATTATCTCTCCTGAGAGCCCCGAAGCTGGGTATGTCTTGCATCCCTCGCTTGCTCATGCCGACCTCGCCTCAAGAGCCCACTGGTGCCCTCGAGCCTCCTCCTCTCTTTAGCCATCCTTTGGCATCTGCCGTGCGCCCACCACGATAGTTGGCGCCCACCGTGGGGCAGCTCAAGGTCCCGACCAGAGACATGTTCCAGACGGGGCTCCTCTCCGACTCCGACGAGCCCGTCGCACTATTAGCCGACGTCATCGACGCGCTCGCCGCCTCCTTTGCCGCGCTGCGCATCTCCGATGTGCCCGCGGCAGACGAGTACCCCAGCGGGGTGCTCGACATCTCCGACTCTCCCGTTCCCTCGGCAATGACATTTCCACCAGGGTGGCGGACCTCTACCTCTGTGTATAGGTGTTCGCCACCGACACCGGCTCGGCGGCTCCTCCTCGTCCAGCGCTGGAAGGAAGGCCGCCAAAGCCAAGTCCGGTGTGGATCGCGCCAATGCGCACGACTCGCTACGCGCCATGATACAGAGCCTCCGCGTTCCCATCGCCATCGATGTTGATGCCACCAACACCGCCGAGACCCTGGCTCGGCTCGAGGAAGGGCGCAAGCGCCTGCTCGACATGCCCAGAACGCTCGCTGCCACGCACCGTCGTCTTGATTCCGCTCACCGGGAGCATGATGCCGCGTACAGCTTCACGCCAACCGCCGGAGAGCCTAGCCTTTTCGCTGAGGTGCGGGCCCGTGGCGGTGCCCTCGGCGCAATCCCGCCCGTCTATTACACCCCCTTAAAGAATATGCGCACCATGCAGGCAGCCGTTGTCAGCCTGGAGCAGCTGCAGGGCGAAGAGATGAAGGATCGCCTGCAGTGCGTGAATGAGCTTCTTGGCGCCGCCAACATGCAGCAGGATCGCCTCAACTGCCTCCTTCAGCCCGTGGGATCCGTCTCGCACCACGCCAATGACTCCGAGCAGCAGAACATGGCGTCTTCACCACCCGGCGAAGCTCATTCCGGCCACACCCAAAACCGCGCAACCGCGCCCCGACGATTTCTGGCTGCTTGGGCGACGAGCTGGCCTCGAAAGACCAGCGCCAGCAGGATCCTCCCCCACAACCCAGCCGTCGCGTTCGTCCTGCTTCAGCTGACCCGGCTCCCCACGGCCCGGTCGCTAGCCGGCTAGGCCCGTGTGCCATTGATGACACTGACGCTCGTCACCGCCTCGACCAACTCACCCTCTCCATGGAGCTAGAGGAGCACAATGCTGTTCGGCCGGCTTGCTTTGGTCCATGCATCCGGGATGAGCCCTTCCACAAAGGGTTCACGCTCCCCCGCGACACCCCCAAGTACAACGACACCGTCAAGCTGGAGGACTGGCTCATCGACTACACCACCGACATCGGCATTGTGGGCGGCAATCGCTGCCTTGCCGTATGCTACGCCCCTCTCATGCTCCAAGGCTCGACTGCATGTGGTTGAATAGCCTACCGGCTGGCAACATCAACGCGTGGGTAGACTTCGAGCAGGCCTTCGTGCACAACATCACCGCCACCTACAAGTGTCCCGGCCGCCCCAGTCAGCTCACCATGTGCGTGAAGGGGCCAACGGAGACCGGCCGCAAATATCTCGCACGTTGGACCGAGCTCCAGAACAGTTGTGAGGGCGTCCACGAGGTCTAGACCATCTAGTATTTCGTCAGCGGTTGCCGGGATGGCACCCTCCTCAAGCACAAGCTCTTGCGCTCCGAGCCGACCACCATGGCCGCGCTCATGGTGATGGCGAACAAGTACACCAACACCGACTCCGCCATGAAGATCCAGGTGGCGCTGAACGAAGCCGGCAAGGCAAAGCCGTTACCACCTCCCAAGTCGGCCGGCGAGAGCAGCCGCCAGTAGAATAACAAACGCAGAGCCGACCAGCCGGCCCAGCGCTACAACAACCGCCTCGTCGCGGCCGCCGGACATGCACCTGCAGCTAGTCCTGGCCATCTCAGGCCCGGCCCTGTCGGCCCACCCAGACCCGACCCTAAAATCCAGGGCCTAGGCCTGATGGGCTTGCTCGTGGGCTGGGCTTGGGCCTAAGTTTTGAGCCCACCATGAGGGCCTGGACGGGCTTGGGCTTGGCATATTGGCATTTTAAGGAAGAGGCCCGACCCATGAACCTGAGCCCTAAGGGCTTTTGAGGGCTTTTTACTAGATGGGCCGGGCTTGGGCTTCAAAAGTAGGCCCGATGGTAGGGCCTGGGCCTCAGTTTTCTGCCGTGGGCTTTTTTAGGCCCGACCCAAGCCCCGCCTGGCCTGGCCCATGGCCAGATATACCTACAGCCGAGCTGGCCGCCAAACGCCGGCAAACCGGCAAGACGACGTAGCAACCCGCCATGAGCTTCGAGGAGATGCTCGACGCTCCCCGCAAGCACCACAGCGGCGCAAGGCCATCTACATACACGCTCCGGCAGTGCGCCATCACCAAGCGCGTCATGAGGGCCGACATCCCGCCTCCTCTGGCTCCGGCTCCAGGAGCGGGACTGCAAGCTCCGCCTCCTCCGCCCCCACCCCCGGCCAACAACGTGATGCGCAACGACATCTACCCCAACCAGACCGCGAGCTATGTTGTCTTCACCAGCCTTAGCGACGACAAGTGTAACGAGTGTCTGCTCCGGCAGGAGGTGAACACCGTCGTCCCTGCCAAGCCGAATACATGCACTGGTCAGAACGCTTGATCAGCTGGACCTGGGAAGACCACCCAGCTGTCATGCCGAACCTGGGTGGCTACGCCCTCGTCCTCGACTCCACCATCGTCGCGCCCCGTCGCACCTGCAAGTTCTCACGAGTCCTCATTGATGGCGGCAACAACATCAACATCCTCTACCGTGATGTCTACTATGCAACCTTCTTCTTGTAGACGTTGTTGGGCCTCCAAGTGTAGAGGTTTGTAGGACAGTAGAAAATTTCCCTCAAGTGGATGACCTAAGATTTATCAATCCATGGGAGGCGTAGGATGAAGATGGTCTCTCTCAAGCAACCTTGCAACCAAATAACAAAGAGTCTCTTGTGTCCCCAACACACCCAATACAATGATAAATTGTATAGGTGCACTAGTTCGGCGAAGAGGTGGTGATACAAGTGCAATACGGATGGTGGATATAGGTTTTTGTAATCTGAAAATATAAAAACAGCAAGGTAACTAATGATAAAAGTGAGCACAAACGGTATTGCAATGCGTTGAAACAAGGCCTAGGGTTCATACTTTCACTAGTGCAAGTTCTCTCAACAATAATAACATAATTGGATCATATAACTATCCCTCAACGTGCAACAAAGAGTCACTCCAAAGTCACTAATAGAAGAGAACAAACGAAGAGATTATTGTAGGGTACGAAACCACCTCAAAGTTATCCTTTCTAATCGATCTATTCAAGAGTCCATAGTAAAATAGCACGAAGCTATTCTTTCCGTTCAATGTATCATAGAGTTCGTACTAGAATAACACCATAAGATACAAATCAACCAAAACCCTAATGTCACCTAGATACTCCAATGTCACCTCAAGTATCCGTGGGTATGATTATACGATATGCATCACACAATCACAGATTCATCTATTCAACCAACACATAGAACTTCAAAGAGTGCCCCAAAGTTTCTATCGGAGATTCAAGACGAAAACATGTGCCAACCCCTATGCATAATTTCACAAACGGAACCCGCAAGTTGATTACCAAAACATACATCAACTGGATCACGTGAATATCCCATTGTCACCACAGATAAGCACATGCAAGACATACATCAAGTGTTCTCAAATCCTTAAAGACTCAATCCAATAAGATAACTTCAAAGGGAAATCTCAATCCATTACAAGAGAGTAGAGGGGGAGAAACATCATAAGATCCAACTATAATAGCAAAGCTCGCGATACATCAAGATCGTATCACCTCAAGAACACGAGAGAGAGAGATCAAACACATAGCTACTGGTACATACTGTCGGGGATATACCCCATGGTATGACCCGGCCGGAGTTATAACCCGGCTGGGACCTGGTAAACTGACAGGAGTTAAGTTAGATGATAACCCGGCAGGAGTTAAGTCAGATGATAACCCGACAAGAGTTAAGTCAGATGATAACCCGACAGGAGTTAAGTCAGTTGATAACCCGTCAGACAATCGTAAACCGGCAGGAGTCATAACCCGACAGACAATCATAAATCGACAGACCATCATAAACCGGCACCAGTCATAAACCGGCAGACCATCATAAACCGGAACCAGTCATAACCCGGCAGACAGTGATAACTGGGTTGCCAGGGGTTATGAAGCTCGAGACGTTATGAATCCCAAGCCTATGAAGAGAAGTCAGAATAGTTTAAGTCTTAATCCGAGTTGGACTCTACATGTAACCCACCCCTTCAACATATATAAGGAGGGGTAGGGCACCCCAAGAGGGGGGAATCTTAAGGGTTAGACATAACTAGGAGATCCAGAGATAACTGGGAGATCCGGTTTACGGTGATTCTCTCGTGATGATAATGAGACCTAGCCACAAACAACATGTAGGGTTGTTACCGGATGCTATTTCCCGGGGCCCGAAGCTGTCTAAATCTTTGTCTTGTGTTGCGTTTTCTCGATTCTGCTCAACCCCTCTCAAGTTACCACATAGATGCGTTGGCCTCACGACTAAGTCCTCGCACTAGGACATATGCCGTGACAATTCCACGGCAGTTGGCGCCCAGCATGGGGCCAGCACACGATGGTGTTGAGCTCTTGGAGGGATCTTTCCTAGGGATCAAGGAGTTTGCAATTTTCTGGAGGAAGAAGAACCAGTGTGGAAGGATTTATATCAGTTTTGAGCTCATCGGTCTAGATTTATAGTCTGAGATTTAAAATTCAAGAAGAGTAAGGCTGCGACATGTTCATTTTTCGTAAGTCGCCGAGATCGACAAGAGTGTTTCCGCAGTCTTTGGTGAATTTTGCTATGGATTCAATAACCGGGTCCGATTACTTTTAGGCGGTTGCCAAAAAAATCGGTCTGGCCGACTCATCAGGGTAGAGGTCAACCTCAACTTTGTTTCCTATGCAATCAATCCGCCAAAAGTTACTGACGCGTCTACATCAGGCGATCAAATTGTGGTTATTTTTTGTCTGATCCGCTGAGTTTCACAAGTTGCTGCTGCTGGGTCACCGGTTCAAGCCCCAAGGAAATCAGGCACTACTACACTCTTTTCTACTCTATGTGAGATTTACTCAAGGCCGAGCAGAATACTAGTACATGCATGATCACAGAGATTTGATGGATAGACCGATTGTGATGCCGCGAGCTACTATCGAGTCATCCTGATTGGAGAAAAAAAAGGAAGGAAGGCCACGACTCAGAGAAGGAAACAGAGGTGGGTCAACAAACCAGATTCCTCCATGATCCGCTCCTATGCCGAGTCACCGCTGGACTCCTTCGCCACCGCGAACCGCTGTTTCCGCTGTTGCGCCCCGTCAATCCGCCTAGCTGCGGCCGCTGCACAAAGTCAGCGGCCTCCGCGCCAGGCCATCCCGGCCTCAGTCCGATCTGGTCTCCGCCTTGACCCGCCTCGGCCAGGCCATCAAGGGCCACCCCGGTTTCCGCTACCTCACGTGCGCCTCAGCGACTTCCGGGTCATCGCCGTCCTCCCACCACAACCCGTGGCTCAGCTTCCACAGTGCCCTCGCCGTTGTTGCTGGTTGTGCACGAGCCGCCTCCGACTGCGCCGCGCCTGCTGTTGAAGCCTCCGCTTCGCTCCTTCAAATCGCCTCCATGGTCACTCATGCCACGCCGACCCGCCGCTGCTATGGGCGTACCTCGAGACGGTTTTGTGTCACTTGACTTGCCTTGGGCTGCCATGCCAACTACAACCCGGAACGGACAGAAATCCACCGGCCATGACCCGGATTCGCCTTCGCCGGTCCGCCGCGCCGTTTCCAAGCTACCCAGACTTGCGGCCGCAAGTTGTCCTGCTCGCCTCAGCCGGCTGGCGCCTGGCCCGCTTCCGTCGTTGTCAACGCGCATCGGGACGTCTGTGCCCACGATTCGGCCGCCAGTCTGACCAGGAGAAGGACCGAAATAGGATTGGTAAAACTTCCACATTTCAGAGGAGGACTCGGCCATGTCTCACGGGCGCCTCTGCCGCCTCGGGCCGCAGACTGTCCCGGTGCCCCGCCTTGTCGGCCTCCCATGCTGGCGTCTCCCCCGCCCTTTGCTGATGTCGGCCTCGCACCGGTCTTGCTGCCATGGCTTGCATCCGCCCACGGCTTCACTCGCCGTCATACCAAGACACCAGCCTTGCTAACAAGTTGCCGGTTTACCCCCCGGTTGCCAGTTTACCCCCAGTTGTCGGTTCACCCCCAAATCTTCTGCTGGGCCGCGAGTTGCCTCCACCCTCCGCGAGTTGTCCCGGCCTCACCAGCGCCTCCGCGAGACGTGGTCCCGTCTCGCCGGTGCCTCCACAAGCCGACCCACCTCTGTGGTGCGGGGCCGCGCCGATTCTTCTAAGGGCCAGTCCGCCTCTTCGCCGTTAAGGCCGAGGCTCGTCCACCCCTCTGCCCTAGAGGCTACAACCCTGGGCCATGAGCCACCTCCACCTCCATTGGCCCAAGCCGGTGTCCAGCCCCGGTGCCGCGCGGGATCGCAAGCTGCGGCCGCCTGCGCCCCACCTCCAAAGCCAAGCTGATGGGGCTACCGCCGCGAGCTGCCCATGCCCCGAGCTGCCCTGTCTTCAGAGTTTGTAACTGGAAAGGAATGAGTTAACCAATTTATGGGGATGAAGTAATCTACATCACCGTGAGTACGGCCATGTGCTGCATCACCGCATCCAGCGCTGCCAGCCACGAACCCGGAAGGTGGGGATGGATGCGCTGTACGACTCAGTGCACGGGCTCGCAGCACGCTCAACCGTGGTATCTGACGCCTCCCGCATCACCTCACTGCAGCAGTCGCCGCCATTGCTGTCGGGTCAGCAGCGCGCCTCTGCTGGTCCAAGCTGCCAGTTCCGGAGCTACCGTCATCTGAACCGGCCGTCTCAC
The DNA here is from genome assembly GCF_018294505.1 of Triticum aestivum. Classification (NCBI taxonomy): domain Eukaryota; kingdom Viridiplantae; phylum Streptophyta; class Magnoliopsida; order Poales; family Poaceae; genus Triticum; species Triticum aestivum. The sequence goes on from NC_057807.1 coordinate 430,818,678, forward strand.
AACATCAGTTCACCTCTGCTGTAAGCATTAAGCCAGATCGCTGGGTCACGACGTCCGTGCCCGATCGCCGGGTCACCGCGTCCAAGCTACAAATGACGAACCGATCCTGCCGTGCCGCGGGCCTTCCCGCATCGGAGCATTTCTGAGCCGCTGCTGGGGCAGGTTGCCTCTGAGCTCGCAAGGGCCGCCTTGAGTCGCCAGGGTCACCTTGAGTCGCCAGGCTACGAGCTGCCTAGGACCGCGCCAAGCCGCTTGCATGGCTCACCGGTCTCCGCCTCAGCCGTTCCCGCGCCTCCCTGACCCGCCCCCGCTCGAGGGTTTCCTGCGCCTCTTTGACCCGCCACCCGCTGCTGCTGTGCTTTCCGCCGGCAGCATGCCTGGCCCTGCAGGCTGCTCCCTTCCTACGCCCCTGCACTGATGGAAACAATAGAAGAAAAGTCAAAGTGATCAGGTCCTGAAAAAAAGGGGACGTGTTACTATCACTGTGGCATAACTGTGAGTCGGCTACTACTACTCCACGTGAGGATAAGACTACATGTCCATGTTCATCCGACGAAAATATCAGGTGCTATCTTTTCTATGTATTTTATCAGCACATGTTAAAAATTGTTTAAAGAACAATTACTTTGGTCTATGGTATTTTTTCGCAGGACCATTATTCATTACAAAGGTATCGCATAAGGGGCATGCCCGACATCGCTTTTGCACTAGCGCTTGTCCGTGCTGTACTGCTCGATGGATACGTACCTTTACCGGGGTGATCATCAACTCCGCGGTGAATAATTTCTGGCTTAACATATTAGGTGAAATCCATCCAATATATTTTTATATTATATATTGCTTTATTTAAAAGAGCAATTACTCTGGTTTGCAAAGTTATCTCATGCAAGACCCTAAACCCGCCATATTGGTGCAAATTTAAAAGGCCATCAGAAAATTTCCGGCTTACAAAGAAGGATTCCGGTTTAAAATCCGGTTCAAGGGGAAGCTGTCTCCCACAAAGCTTTGAAGCTCTCAATGTACGGTTTAAGAATTTCTGGTTCAAAAGAATAAATCTCTCGCAAGTTTGAGTTCTCAGGAAAAATCACTTGGGACCAAAGAGAGTCTGTTGCAAAAGCACAACTCAAACGTAGGTGCCCCTTGAGCACAACTCAAGATATCACTTGGGGGCTTGGTCGTATTCGAACCATAGCTACACCTCTTGATCGGCGTAAGGCCACCAGGGACATTGATACGTCTCCAACGTATCTATAATTTTTTATTGCTCCATGCTACTTTATCTACTGTTTTGGACTATATTGGGCTTTATTTTCCACTTTTATATTATTTTTGGGACTAACCTATTAATCGGAGGCCCAGCCCAGAATTGCTATTTTTTGCCTTTTTCAGTATTTCAAAGAAGCAGAATATCAAACAGAGTCCAAACGAAATGAAACCTTCGGGATCGTGATTTTCCGACCGAACGTGACCCAGGAGACTTGAACCCTAATCCAAGAAGCGCCAGAGGCGGTCACGAGGGTGGAGGGCGCGCCCCCTGGGCGCGCCCCCTACCTCGTGGGCCCCTCGGAGCTCCACCGACATACTCCTTCCTCCTATATATACCTACGTATCCCCGAACGATCAGGAGGGGATCCAAAAACCTAATTCCACCATCGCAACTTTCTGTATCCACGAGATCCCATCTTGGGGCCTATTCCGGAGCTCCACCGGAGGGGGCATCCACCACGGAGGGCTTCTACATCATCACCATAGCCCCTCCGATGAAGTGTGAGTAGTTTACTTCAGAACTTCGGGTCCATAGCTAGTAGCTAGATGGCTTCTTCTCTCTTTTTGGATCTCAATACAATGTTCTCCCCCTCTCTCGTGGAGATCTATTTGATGTAATCTTCTTTTTGTGGTGTGTTTGTTGAGACCGATGAATTGTGGGTTTATGATCCAGTATTATCTATGGAAAATATTTGATTCTTCTCTGAATTCTTTTATGTATGATTGAGTTATCTTTGCAAGTCTCTTCGAATTATCTTATTTGGTTTGGCCAACTAGATTGGTAGTTCTTGCAATGGGAGAAGTGCTTAGCTTTGGGTTCAATCTTGCGGTGTCCTTACTCAGTGACAGAAAGAGTTGCAAGGCACGTATTGTATTGTTGCTATCGAGGATAACAAGATGTTTTTTTATCATATTGCATGAATTTATCCCTCTACATCATGTCATCTTGCTTACGATGTTACTCTGTTTTTACTTAATACTCTAGATGCATGCTAGATAGCGGTCGATGAGTGGAGTAATAGTAGTAGATGCAGAATCGTTTTGATCTACTTGTTTTGGACGTGATGCCTATATACATGATCATTGCCTAGATATACTCATAACTATGCTCAGTTCTGTCAATTGCTCAACAGTAATTTGTTCACCCACCGTAGAATACTTATGCTCTCGAGAGAAGCCACTAGTGAAACCTATGCCCCCCGGGTCTATTCTCATCATATCAATCTATATCACTTTATTTACTTGCTTTGTTTTTACTTTGCCTTTACTTTTTACTTTGCATCTTTCTATCAAAAATACCAAAAATATTATCTCTATCAGATCTCACTCTCATAAGTGACCGTGAAGGGATTAACAACCCCTAAGCGTTGGTTGTGAGTTGCTATCATTTTGTGTAGGTACGAGGGACTTGTGCGTGGTCTCCTACTGGATTGATACCTTGGTTCTCAAAAACTGAGGGAAATACTTACGCTACTTTACTGCATCATCCTCTCCTCTTCGGGGAAATCCAACGGAGTGCTCAAGAGGTAGCAAGAAGAATTTCTGGCGCCGTTGCTGGGGAGGCCTACGCAAAAGTCAACATACCAAGTACCCATCACAATCCCTATCTCTCGCATTACATTATTTGCCATTTGCCTCTCGTTTTCCTCTCCCCCACTTCACCCTTGCCGTTTTATTCGCCCTCTCTTTCCCAATCTCCTCCTCCTTTTCCCTTTGCCTTTTGTTTGCTCATGTGTTGGATTAGATGCTTATTTATTCCTAAACAAAGAAGCCAATATCTATGGATCCTGATCTGCTTGCCAATCTTTTTAAGAGATCCAATTTTGATGAACCAATTCATAGTGATTTGGATGCACTAGATTATCTTTATAAGGTTTTGCCTAAAATCCATGAAGTGACTCATGATAGATCTTTGAATAAAAAGCATGATTGCAATGATTTTATTATAAATTCTTTTGATGTCAATTGTGCTAATAAGATGCAAAACCCTAAGCTTGGGGATGCTAGTTTTGCTATGTCTACTGCTTGTTGCAATGATCATGATTGGTGTGATTCTTCTTATGATCTTGAAAATTTATTTAAGCCCCATGATGAATATGAGATTGATAATAGTGTTTGCAATAATATTGAAAGTGGGTTTGGAAGAGTGTCAACTTTAGATCCCACATATTTGGAGTATGTTCAATCTTATGATATTTTTGATAAAAGTGGGTTCGGAAAGGTCATGACTTTAATTAATGTTAATCCCACTATCTTGGAAGAGTGTCAACTTTGCATGCATGGGGATCGTGTTGAGAATATACTTTGTGATAGCTATTTTGTTGGATTTGCTTATGATTTCACATGTAATTATTATGAGAGAGGAAAATATGGGTATAGAAATTTTCATGTTACTAAATTACCTCTCGTTATGTTGAGATTGCTATTGTTCCTTTCCTCTTCTTTGCATATGCTAGTTTTTGCTTGCCTTGATAATTTGTTTGCCTATAAGATGCCTATGCATAGGAAGTATGTTAGACTTAAGTGTGTTTGTCACATATTTTACGATGCTCTCTTTGTGCCTCAATTCTTGTCTTTCTTGTGAGCATCATTGAAATCTCAATGCCTAGCTAAAAAGGCTTTAAAGAAAAGTGCTTGTTGGGAGGCAACCCAATATTTATCCTTGCTGGTTAGCAATAAATAATCCATCTACCTTCTGTTTGGATGTGGTTTTATGTTTTAATTAGTGTTTGTGCCAAGTAGAACCTATAGGATAAGCTATGATGATAGTTGATTTGATTCTGCTGAAAAACAGAAACTTTGTGCTCATGAGAAAAAATTCAATAAATCACAGGAACGTGCTTTTGCATTGATTCTTTTTGCTGTTGATCAATAAACAAATTTTCCAGTACGTTCTATTTTGGTTGGAATTTTTAGAGTTCCAGAAGTTTGCGTTAGTTACAGATTACTACAGACTGTTCTGTTTTGCGTGTGTTGTTTGCTTATTTTGATGAATCTATGGCTAGTAAAATAGTTTATAAACCATAGAGAAGTTGGAATACAGTAGGTTTAACACCAATTCAAATAAAGAATGAGTTCATTACAGTACCTTGAAGTAGTCTTTTGTTTTCTTTCTCTGACGGAGCTCACGAGATTTCTATTGAGTTTTGTGTTGTGAAGTTTTCAAGTTTTGGGTGAATTCTTTTGATGGATTATGGAACAAGGAGTGGCAAGAGCCTAAGCTTGTGGATGTCCATGGCACCCCCAAGATAATCCAAGGACACCAAAAATTCAAAGCTTGGGGATGCCCCGGAAGGCATCCCCTCTTTCGTCCACTTCCATCGGTAATTTACTTGGAGCTATATTTTTATTCACCAACATGATATGTGTTTTGCTGGGAGCGTCTTGTATTATTTGTGTCTTTGCTTGTTAGTTTACCACAATCACCCTTGCTATACACACCTTTTTGAGAAAGCCATATATGATTTGGAATTTGTTAGAATACTCTATGTGCTTCGCTTATATCTTTTCAGCTTGCTAGTTTTGCTCATAGTGCTTCACTTATATCCTTTGAGCGTGATAATTTTTGCTCTAGTACTTCACTTAGATCTTTTAGAGCATGGTGGTGGAATTGTTTTAAAGAAACTTGATCTCTCATGCTTCACTTAGATTATATTGAGAGTTGTTAATAGCATGGTAATTTGCTTAATGTTAATATACTTGGTGTTCAAGATATGTGAAACTTTCTTTTGAGTGCGTTGAATACTAAGATAAGTTTGATGCTTGATAATCGTTTTGAGATATGGAGGTGATAATATCATAGTCGTGCTAGTTGGGTGATTATGAATTTGAGAAATACTTGTGTTGAAGTTTGCAAATCCCGTAGCATGCACGTATGGTTAAAGTTATGTAACAAATTTGAAACATGAAGTGTACCTGGCTTGTGCATCCTTATGAGTGGCGGTCGGGGCCGAGCGCTGGTCTTTTCCTACCAATCTATCCCCCTAGGAGCATGTGCCTAGTACTTGAAGTTTTGATGACTTCTAAATTTTTGCAATAAGTATATGAGTTCTTTTGACTAATGTTGAGTCCATGGATTATATGCACTCTCATCTTTCCGCCATTGCTAGCCTCTTCGGTACCGTGCATTACCCTTTCTCACCTTGAGAGTTGGTGCAAACTTCACCGGTGCATCCAAACCCCGTGATACGATACGTTCTATCACACATAAACCTCCTTATATCTTCCTCAAAACAGCCACCATACCTACCTATTATGGCATTTCCATAGCCATTCCAAGATATATTGCCATGCAACTTCCACCATCATCATCATGACATGCATTAATTTTGTCATGTTGCCATTGCATGATCTTGTAGTTGACATCGTATTTGTGGCAAAGCCACCAAGCATTATTTTTATACATGTCACTCTTGATTCATTGCACCATCCCGGTACACCGCCGGAGGCATTCATATAGAGTCATATCTTGTTCTAAGTTTCGAGTTGTAATCCTTGTGTTGTAATCAATAGAAGTGTGATGATCATCATTCTTAGAGCACTGCCCAAAAAAAAGAGAAAGGCCAAAAAAAGGGCAATGCTACTATCTCTTTTTCCACACTTGTGCTTCAAAGTAGCACCTCGTTCTTCATGTAGTGAGTCTCATATATTGTGCTTCAAAGTAGCACCATGCTTTTCATGTAGTGAGTCTCATGTGTTATCACTTTCATATACTAGTGGGAATTTTTCATTGTAGAACTTGGCTTGTATATTCCTACGATGGGCTTCCTCAAAATGCCCTAGGTCTTTGTGAGCAAGCAAGTTGGATGCACACCCACTAGTTTTCTTTTGTTGAGCATTCATAGCTCTAGTACATCCGTTGCATGGCAATCCCTACTCCTCATGTTGATATCAATTGATGGGCATCTCCATAGCCCGTTGATTAGCCTCGTCAACGTGAGACTTTCTCCTTTTTTGTCTTCTCCGCACAATCCCCATCATCATATTCTATTCCACCCATAGTGCTATATCCATGGCTCACGCTCATGTATTGCGTGAAGGTTGAAAAAGTTTGAGATTATTTAAGTATGAAACAATTGCTTGGCTTGTCATCGGGGGTATAGAAGTTGGGAACATCTTTGTGTTCGAAAATGAAGCATAGCCTAACTATATGATTTTGTAGGGTTGAACTTTCTTTTGCCATGCTATTTTGAGAAGACATGATTGCTTTGATTAGTATGCTTGAAGTATTATTATTTTTATGTCAATATGAACTTTTGTCTTGAATCATTCGGATCTGAATATTCATATCACAATTAAGAAGATTTACATTGAAATTATGCCAAAGTATCACTCCGCATCAAAAATTCTTTTTTATCATTTACCTACTCGAGGACGAGCAGGAATTAAGCTTGGGGATGCTTGATACGTCTCCAATGTATCTATAATTTTTGATTGCTCCATGCTACTTTATCTACTGTTTTGGACTATATTGGGCTTTATTTTCCACTTTTATACTCCCTCCATTCCTAAATATAGGGTGTATAGTTTTTGGCACGGAAATTAAAGAACGCATGTGGAGGAAAAATTTCACAAAATTTGGGCGCGATTACACTTGACTAATTGACATGAGAAAATAGAGTAGCTTGCCATATATAAGGAAATGTAATCAAATCCCTTAAAAAATTAGTTAAATGAGTGGTGAAACGCAATACACCTTAAATTTTGGACTTTCTATCAAAAATCTGTACACCTTATATCAAGGAACGGAGGGAGTATTATTTTTGGGACTAACCTATTAACCAGAGGGCCAGCCCAGAATTGCTATTTTTTTTCCTTTTTCAGTATTTCAAAGAAACAGAATATCAAACGGAGTCCAAACGGAATGAAACCTTCGGGATCGTGATTTTCCAACCGAACATGACCCAGGAGACTTGGACCCTACTCCAAGAAGCGCCAGAGGCGGTCACGAGGGTGGAGGGCGCCCCCCTGGGAGCGCCCCCTACCTCGTGGGCCCCTCGGAGCTCCACCGACGTACTCCTTCCTCCTATATATACCTACGTATCCCCGAACGATCAGGAGGGGAGCCAAAAACCTAATTCCACTGCCGCAACTTTCTGTATCCATGAGATCCCATCTTGGGGCCTGTTCCGGAGCTCCACCGGAGGGGGCATCCACCACGGAGGGCTTCTACATCATCACCATAGCCCCTCCGATGAAGTGTGAGTAGTTTACTTTAGACCTTCGGGTCCATAGCTAGTAGCTAGATGGCTTCTTCTCTCTTTTTGGATCTCAATACAATGTTCTCCCCCTCTCTCGTGGAGATCTATTTGATGTAATCTTCTTTTTGCGGTGTGTTTGTTGAGACCAATGAATTGTGGGTTTATGATCCAGTATTATCTATGGAAAATATTTGATTCTTCTCTGAATTCTTTTATGTATGACTGAGTTATCTTTGCAAGTCTCTTCGAATTATCTTATTTGGTTTGGCCAACTAGATTGGTAGTTCTTGTAATGGGAGAAGTGCTTAGCTTTGGGTTCAATCTTGCGGTGTCCTTACTCAGTGACAGAAAGAGTTGCAAGGCACGTATTGTATTGTTGCCATCGAGGATAACAAGATGGTTTTTTTTATCATATTGCATGAATTTATCCCTCTACATCATGTCATCTTGCTTACGGCGTTACTCTGTTTTTACTTAATACTCTAGATGCATGCTGGATAACAGTCGATGAGTGGAGTAATAGTAGTAGATGCAGAATTGTTTCGATCTACTTGTTTTGGACGTGATGCCTATATATATGATCATTGCCTAGATATACTCATAACTATGCTCAATTCTATCAATTGCTCAACAGTAATTTGTTCACCCACCGTAGAATACTTATGCTCTCGAGAGAAGCCACTAGTGAAACCTATGGCCCCCGGGTCTGTTCTCATCATATCAATCTATATCACTTTATTTACTTGCTTTGTTTTTACTTTGCCTTTACTTTTTACTTTGCATCTTTCTATCAAAAATACCAAGAATATTATCTCTATCAGATCTCACTCTCGTAAGTGACCATGAAGGGATTGACAACCCCTAAGCGTTGGTTGCGAGTTGCTATCATTTTGTGTAGGTACGAGGGACTTGTGCGTGGTCTCCTACTAGATTGATACCTTGGTTCTCAAAAACTGAGGGAAATACTTACGCTAATTTACTGCATCATCCTCTCCTCTTCGGGGAAATCCAACGCAGTGCTCAAGAGGTAGCAGACAACGCTTGGGGGCTTGGTCGTATTCGAACCATAGCTACATCTCATGATCGGGTAAGGCCACCAGGGAAATCACTTGGGGCCAAAGAGAGTTTTATGCCCAGCACAACTCAAACATAGGCACCCGTCGAGCACATCTCAGAAATATATCACTTGGGGGGGGGGGTTCTATTTATAAAGCGGAGTTCTGATTACCCATTGATCCGGCTATCAAGCCAATATTATCATGAGGGGCCAAAGAGAGTATGTTGCACAGCACAATTCAAACATAGGCACCCATTGAGCACAGCTCAAAATATTGCTTGGGGACTCTTTGCTTTGCAATGAACAAAGAGTCTACACTTGCAATAGGCTATCAAGCCACGGCTTGGAAGCCATGTGTATTCACCTAAAACCCCGGGTTAACCTTCCTTCATCAAGTAAGACACTCCGTACAGGTAAACCTAGTATGACCCGCCGAACTTTTGACAAGTCAATCTCATAGACCCTGAACTTGTCAAAGTTAAAACGACGATTGGTTAAAGATTGAGGTCCATCTTAAAAGGCTTTGTCAAATGGTTTAACTCAGCGGCCTGGCAGCCCATGAGAAGCCTCAAATTTGGGGCCTAGCAGCCCGTGAAAAGCCTCGACTACAAGTTTTCATATGCTTTTATTTGCCAAGTTTTTTCTCCTTTGATGAGATTTATGAGGTTTTTGGTGAACCGGCGTTCATTAACCCGGCTCGACTTTCAACTACAAGTTGTCAGTACATAATCACTTATAATCCGTTGTTTATTAACCCGGCCTGGTTTCGACTACAAGTCGTTAGTATTATATGGATAATCCGGTGTTTATTACAACCCGATATGGTTTTATTATAAACCGGCAAAATATGGGAGGAGTTATCAGTACTCAAGATTTGGGTTATCACCCTTACTACAAAAAGTTGGTAAACCAACGATGTGATTCAATGTCACAGGTATGATATATTTCATATTTGATTATTCTTAAGTGTAGCCTTGGTTATAAACCCGGGTTATATGTTGGGCATTATGGCCCGTCCGGCGGTAAACCGCCAGGACGCTTTAAACTTGTTGTATGCAGAAACAGGTTAAATAAAGCATAATTATAAATCACCGACGTTTATTAACCCGACCTGGCTTTTTGACTATAAGTCGCCAATATATATTTGGATTGCGCCATTGGAATCATGCGCTTATAAATCATTGGGTTTTCAAAGTCGCTTTAGCGTAATGGCTATTATATTATCAATGGATATGATTTATTCTACAATTGAAGGAATAGTCCCAAGTCGCTGCAGGCTTACGACCCGGCACTTGGGGGCTACATTATTCAAGTTGAGGTTACATCAAATATGCAAGTCTCATGTCACTGCAAGCATGCACCATGACACTTGGGGGCTAATGCAAAGTCATTTTTTGCTCACCTTATTGAAGACCCGACTCATCACATTGTAATGAGCTGGCCCTTGGGGGCTACCAATTGCTCCTATCAAAAAATTCAAGGTACACAAGCCTTAATCTATTATATTGAAGAATTTATTGCTCAGTTAGTAGAGGACAAGACTCTTAACCTTGTGGACATGGGTTCAAGCCCCATGGTGGGGTTACATCACATGATGTTATTTTCAATGAAGGATAGATAAAGTCCAAGCTTAGTATTATTTTACTAAGCCGGCCCTTGGGGGCTACTAGTTGTTGTTCAAGTCTACATGATCATATCTATAAAGTTCCTGCTCATTATTGCATAATGATCCGGCCCTTGGGGGCTACACTGGTTGAAGTTTTTATGAGCATAAGGCAATTTCAAGTCCCAGGTCACTGCAAGCATGACAACCCGGCGCTTGGGGGCTACATATGTGGAATACTCAGTTTTAACTAGTGACTGAGATGAACAAATCAGATTTGTTCAAGCTTGTGACATTCATATTGAAGCAAATCTTAAGCTGTTACTATGTTACCTTCTTAAGACTTGGGGGCTACAAGTGATAGGCATATAAGAGGTATATTTTCAAGCTTGATGTTAACTACAGTTATGACCCGGTGCTATCAATATTTATAAACCGGCAATCTTAGCAATGATAAACCGGCAAGTTCTACATCCTTAAACCGGCTGAAGATTAGATGAGTATTTCAAGGACCAATATTGTTGTTAAGCATTGGGAGCTAAGTCAAATGAGTTATTCTTCATAATATTTTTCTATGACAAACCAATGTCAGCAAATTGATTATGAAACTGGCCTATTGACCCGGATTTTATAGAAGAAGGAAATGATAAGGACTTAAGGATGATCAGGATCAGTTTAACATGGATAAATCCAAATTAAACTGGGGGCTAATGTCGGGGATATACCCCACGGTATGACCCGGCCGGAGTTATAACCCAGCTGGGACCTGGTAAACCGGCAGGAGTTAAGTCAGATGATAACCCGGTAGGAGTTAAGTCAGATGATAACCCGGCAGGAGTTAAGTCAGAAGATAACCCAACATGAGTTAAGTCAGATGATAACCCGACAGACAATCATAAACCGACAGGAGTCATAACCCGGCAGACAATCATAAACCGGCAGACCATCTAAACCGGCACCAGTCATATACCGGCAGACCATCATAAACCGGCACCAGTCGTAACCCGACAGACAGTGATAACCGGGTTGCCAGGGGTTACGAAGCCTGAGACATTATGAAGCCCAAGACGTTAAGAAGCCTATGAAGAGAAGTCAAAATAGTTTATGTCTTAATCCGAGTTGGACTCTACATGTAACTCGCCCCTTCAACATATATAAGGAGGGGCAGGGTACCCCAAGAGGGGGGGGGGAATCTTAAGGGTTAGACATAACTGGGAGATCCAGAGATAACCAAGAGATCCGGTTTACGGCGATTCTCCCGTGATGATAATGAGACCTAGCCACAAACAGCATGTAGGGTTGTTACCGGATGATGTTTCCCGGGACCCAAAGCTGTCTAAATCTTTGTCTTGTGTTGCGTTTTCTTGATTCCGCTCAACCCCTCTCAAGCTACCACATAGATGCGTTGGCCTCGCGACTAAGTCCTCACACTAGGACATCTACTGTGACAATTTCACGACACATACCCTCAGCCCCGAGGGTGAACTACTCCCTCCTCATCATGGAGAGCGTCGAGATGATGAAGATGGCCACCGATGAGGGATTCCCCCTCCGGTAGGGTGCCGGAACAGGGTCCCGATTGGTTTTTGGTGGCTATAGAGGCTTGCGGCAGGGGAACTCCCGATCTATTCTGCTCCCTAGTGTTTTTAGGGTATATGGACATATATAGGCGAAAGAAGTCAGTCAGGAGAGCCACGAGGGGCCCACGAGGGTGGGGGTGCACTGGCGCGCCTCCCTGCCTCGTGACCACCTCGAAGCTTCCCTAACATCTACTCCAAGTCTCCTGGATTGCTTCCATTCCAAAAATAACTCTCTCGAAGGTTTCATTCCATTTGGACTCCGTTTGATATTCCTTTTTCTTCGAAACACTGAAATAGGCAAGAAAACAACAATTTGGGCTGGGCCTCCGGTTAATAGGTTAGTCCCAAAAATAATATAAAAGTGTATAATAAAGCCCATAAACATCCAAAACAGATAATATAATAGCATGGAGCAATAAAAAATTATAGATACGTTGGAGACGTATCAAGCATCCCCAAGCTTAATTCCTGCTCGTCCTTGAGTAGGTAAATGATAAAAACAGAATTTTTAATGTGGAATGCTACCTAACATATTTATCAATGTAATCTTCTTTATTGTGGCAAGAATATTCAGATCCATCAGTTTCAAGACAAAAGTTAAATATTGACATGAAAACAACAATATTTCAAGCATACTAACCAAGCAATCATGTCTTCTCAAAATAACATGGCCAAAGCAAGTTATCCCTACAAAATCATATAGTCTAGCTATGCTCTATCTTCACCACACAAAGTATTTAAATCATGCACAACCCCGATGACAAGCCAAGCAATTGTTTCATACTTTTGATGTTCTCAAACTTTTTCAATCTTCACGCAATACATGAGCGTGAGCCATGGACATAGCACTATAGGTGGAATAGAATGGTGGTTGTGGAGAAGAGAAAAAGGAGAATATAGTCTCACATCAACTAAGCATATCAACGGGCTATGGAGATGCCCATCAATAGATATCAATGTGAGCGAGTAGGGATTGCCATGTAACGGATGCACTAGAGCTATAAGTGTATGAAAGCTCAACAAAAGAAACTAAGTGGGTGTGCATCCAACTCGCTTGCTCACGAAGACCTAGGGCATTTTGAGGAAGCCCATCATTGGAATATAAAGCCACGTTCTATAATTAAAGATTCCCACTAGTATATGAAAGTGACAACATAGGAGACTCTCTATCATGAAGATCATGGTGCTACTTTGAAGCACAAGTGTGGTAAAAGGATAGTAGCATTGTCCCTTCTCTCTTTTTCTCTCATTTTTTGTTGTTTTTTGGGCCTTCTCTTTTTTATGGCCTCTTTTTTTATTTGATCTTCTTTGGCCTCTCTTTTTTCGTCCGGAGTCTCATCCCGACTTGTGGGGGAATCATGGTCTCCATCATCCTTTCCTCACTTGGGACAATGCTCTAATAATTAAGATCATCACACTTTTATTTACTTACAACTCAAGAATTACAACTCGATTCTTAGAACAAAATATGACTCTATATGAATACCTCCGGCGGGGTACCGGGATATGCAATGACTCATGAGTGACATGTATGAAAGAATTATGAATGGTGGCTTTGCCACAAATACGATGTCAACTACATGATCATGCAAAGCAATATGACAATGATGAAGCGTGTCATAATAAACGGAATGGTGGAAAGTTGCATGGTAATATATCTCGGAATGGCTATGGAAATGCCATGATAGTTAGGTATGGTGGCTGTTTTGAGGAAGGTATATGGTGGGTGTATGATACCAGCGAAAAGTGCGCGGTATTAGAGAGGCTAGCAATAGTGGAAGGGCGAGAGTGCGTATAATCCACAGACTGAACATTAGTCATAAAGAACTCATATACTTATTGCAAAAATCTATTAGTTATCAAAACAAAGTTCTATGCGCATGCTCCTAGGGGGATAGATTGGTAGGAAAAGACCATCGCTCGTCCCCGACTGCCACTCATAAGGAAGACAATAAATAAATAAATCATGCTCCGACTTCATCACATAATGGTTCACCATACGTGCATGCTACGGGAATCACAAATGTTAACACAAGTATCTCTCAAATTCACAACTACTCAACTAGCATGACTCTAATATCACCATCTTCATATCTCGAAACAATCATAAAGAATCAAACTTCTCACAGTATTCAATGCAATTTACATGAAAGTTTTTATTATATCCCTCTTGGATGCTTATCATACTAGGACTAAATTTTATAACCCAAGCAAATTACCATGATATTTAATACTCTCAAAACAATATAAGTGAAGCATGAGAGTTCATATATTTCTTAAAAATAAAACCACTGTCGTGCTCTAAAAAGATATAAGTGAAGCACTAGAGCAAATGACAAACTACTCCAAAAGATATAAGTGAAGATCAATGAGTAGTTGAATAATTATGCAACTATGTGGAGACTCTCTAACATTTAAGAATTTCAGATCTTGGTGTTTTATTCAAACATCAAGCAAAACAAAAGAAAATAAAATGACATTCCAAGCAAAACACATATCATGTGGTGAATAAAAATATAGCTCCAAGTAAATATAGCTCCAAGCAAAACACATATCATGCCTTCCGGGGCATCCCCAATCTTAGGCTTTTGGTTGTCCTTGAATTTTACCTTGGGGTGCCTTTGTAATCCCCAAGCTTATGCTCTTGCTACTCCTTATTCCATAGTCCATCGAATCTTTACCCAAAACTTGAAAACTTTACAACACAAAACTCAACAGAAAACTCGTAAGCTCCGTTAGTATAAGAAAATAAAACTACCACTTAGGTACTGTTGTGAACTCACTATAAATTCATATTGGTGTAATATATACTATATTCCAACTTATCTATGGTTCATACCCTCCGACACTACTCATAGATTCATCAAAATAAGCAGACAACACATAGAAAACAGAATCTGTCAAAAACAGAAGAGTCTGTAGTAATCTGTATCAAACGTATACTTATGGAACTCCAAAAAATCTAAAATAAATTTTTGGACCTGAGTAAGTTGTATATTAACCATATGCAAAAAGAATCAACCTAAAATCACTCTCCAGTAAAACATGGCAGCACATCTCGTGAGCGCTAAAGTTTCTGTTTTTTACAGCATGATCATAAAGACTTCACCCAAGTCTTCCCAAAGGTTCTACTTGTCACAAACACTAATTAAAACATAAAACCACATCTAACCAGAGGCTAGATAGATTATTTATTGCTAAACAGGAGCAAAAATCAAGGAACAAAAATAAAATTGGGTTGCCTCCCAACAAGCGCTAACGTTTAATGCCCCTAGCTAGGCATGATGATTTCAATGATGCTCACATAAAAGATAAGAATTGAAACATAAATAGAGCGTCATGAAGCATATGACTAGCACATTTAAGCCTAACCCACTTCCTATGCATAGGTATTTTCTGAGCAAACAACTTATGGGAGCAACAATCAACTAGCATAGGAAGGCAAAACAAGTATAACTTTAATACTTTTAACACATAGAGAGGAAACTTGATATTATTGCAATTCATAAAAGCATATGTTCCTCCCTCATAATAATTTTCATTAGCATCATGAATGAATTCGACAATATAAATATCACATAAATGCGTTCTTTTCATGATCTACAAGCATAGAAAATTTACTACTCTCCACATAAGCAAATTTCTTCTCATTAGGAATAGTGGGAGTGTTATAAGAGACACGAATACTATAAATTGTTTCCACATTAAAAGAGTAATGTTCAGAAAAAGGGTACTCATAATCATTACAAGTTTTATAAATATAATCATCACTACCTTTTATAGCATAAGTATCATCACAATAATCATCATAAGTAGCAACTTTGTTCTCATCATAATCAATTGAAACCAAGTACTCTACCTGGTCTAGGGCGTAGGTGGTAAGGGAAGGATGGAGGGAGACGTGGCGAGGATCGGGCACGCCGGCGGCAGGGCGCCGTCGCGGCTAGGAGAAGGGCGGCGGCTAGGGCTATTGGCGGCTAGGGTTCCGGCTCCTCAGGGAGCCGGGCAATAGGAGATAATATTCTTCTTATTGCTTGCCTTCAAAAAGAGTCTTACAACCTATATTTATATCCTAGATAACTTGTAGAAGAATCAACCTAAGATAACTTGCCTAAGATAACTTGCCTAATCTGAAAATAAAAACTAAGATAACTTGCGGCCTAAGCCGGCCGGCCATAACACTTCTCCCCGCCTGCACAAACAGCTCGTCCTCGAGCTATAAGGTGGGGAAGCGCTTGCTTGAACTCTTCGAGGTAATCAACCAGCGTCAAACACCTTCTCGACATCTGGGGCGGCCAGGTCGGCGGCGACGGCGTCCTCCGGAATGTAGTCTGCCACCTCCAGGTAGAAGAGTCGCGGGCAGGCGTGGCCGGGCTTGTAGGGTTCGTCGCAGTTGAAGCACAACCCTTGGCGGCGACGCTCGAGTATCTCAGCTGGGGTGAGCCGGCGGAACGGGCGCCCCGCGGTCGCGGCGAGGGGTGCCGCAGAAGCCTGCACAGGCCGACCCTGCGCGGAATCTGGTCCGGGTAGCGACCCAGCAGTCTGGGACGGTGATTCCTGCTGGATGGCCACCGCGCGGCGCTCGAATGCGCGGGCGTAATACATGGCCGACTGGAGATCCTGGGGTCCCCGAAGCTCCACGTCCACGCGGATATGGTCCGGTAGACCGCCCACAAATAACTCGGCGCGCTGAGTTGCGGAGACGCCCGGCGCGTGGCACGCCAGGGCCTGGAAGCGGTCGGCGTAGTCCTGCACCGTGGATGTGAAGGGTAAGCGGCCGAGGGCCGCCAGTCGGCTCCCGCGGATAGGAGGCCCGAACCGGAGGAGACAGAGTTCCCGGAAGCGCTCCCATGGTGGCATGCCGCCCTCGTCCTGCTCGAGGGCGTAGTACCAGGTCTGCGCTGCGCCTCGAAGATGATAGGACGCGAGCCAGGTGCGATCCGAAGCGAGCGTCCGCTGCCCTCGAAAGAACTGCTCGCACTGGTTGAGCCAGTTGAGGGGGTCCTCCGTGCCCTCGTAGGTGGCGAAGTCCAGTTTGGCGAAGCGAGGGGGTGTCGGCCCGCCGTGCCCGGGGGCGGCCGTAGTTGCCGCCGGCGCGTATGCTGGGTCGGGAAGCGCCGGGGCGTAGTTCGCCGAGCTGGAGGGGTGATCAAACCGCAGGGAGGGCGTCGGGTGTTCCGGCGCCGTGGAGTAGACCGGCCCCGAAGACGAGCCGGTCGCCCAAGCGGGGATCGGCGATGGTGACGGTGGAAACTGCACCTGGTGCAGGGGCCGACCCGTAGCCCTAGGCGCGGGTGGTGGTACTGTCGATGGCGGCGGCGCCTGGTGGAGCTGCACCGGCGCCTGCGGCGTGGGGGCCGGCGGTGACGCCGGAAGAAGCTGCTGGGTCTGGCCCTGCTCCGAGGCGCCGGTGCCCAGGTTAGGGCTGGGCGGGGCCGGTGGAGGACCCTGCTCCGAGGCCGCTGGAAGGTAGGGCGCGACGGAGGACGGCGCGGCCGGCGCGGTCCAGGTGGGCCACTGCGGCCCCGTGGTGGCGAGAAGTGGCGGGGCTGCCGGCGCGATCTGCGGCGGCCACTGCGCCCAAGGCGGCCGTGCGGCCGCTGGGGCGGGGAGCGCCGGGTAGCCTCCGGTGACGGCCCCCGGTGCCGAGTACCACGGAAGCGCCTGCTGACCCGCGGCCATGGCTGGATGGAGTCCGGTGATGGCCCCCGATGCCGAGTACCACGGAAGCGCCTGCTGACCCGCGGCCATGGCTGGATGGAGTGGTGGGGGCGGCCCGTACGGACCTGCCAGGTAGAGGCGGATCCCTTGAACCGCGGTGACGAGGTCGTTGAGGACGCCCGCCATGGCCTCCGGCGTGAACTGTTGCGGCTGCGGGGGAGGTGATGGCGGCGGCGAGTGTTGGACGGGGGCCTGTGGCTGCCCTTGGCCCGGCGTGGTGCCGGGTGCCGTTAGGACCGGCGCTGAGAGCGACGCAGTGGTGCCCGCCGAGAGCGAGGCCGTGACGCCCGGCGCAGAGGCGGCGGTGGTGGAGGAGTTGGCGGGCAGCGGTGGTGGTGGCGGTGGAATTGGCGGAGACATGGTCGAAACCCGGTTACCTGATACCAAATTGGTAGGATCAAGTACTCTACCAGGTCTAGGGCGTAGGTGGTAAGGGAAGTATGGAGGGAGACGTGGCGAGGATCGGGCGCGCCGGCGGCAGGGCGCCGTTGCGGCTAGGAGAAGGGCGGCGGCTAGGGCTGTTGGCGGCTAGGGTTCCGGCTCCTCAGGGAGCCGGGCAATAGGAGATAATATTCTTCTTATTGCTTGCCTTCAAAAAGAGTCTTACAACCTATATTTATATCCTAGATAACTTGTAGAAGAATCAACCTAAGATAACTTGCCTAAGATAACTTGCCTAATCTGAAAATAAAAACTAAGATAACTTGCGGCCTAAGCCGGCCGGCCATAACATCTTCAAAGATAGTGGAATCATTACTAAATAAAGTCATGACCTCAACAAATCCACTTTCATAATTATCACAATAAGATTCAACATCCTCCAAAATAGTGGGATCATTACTTCCTAAAGTTGACACTCTTCCAAACCCACTTTCATCAATATAATAATCATAAGTAGGAGGCATGCTATCATCATAATAAATTTGCATATCAAAACTTGGGAGACCAAAAATATCATCTTCATTAAACATAGCATCCCCAAGCTTGGGACAAACATAATTGCAACAAATATATTCTCAAACATGTCATTCTCATCAAACATAGCATCCCCATGCTTGGGCCTTTTCATATCATAAGCATAATCACTCTCATCATTAATAGTATGGATAGCATCAATAGTATAGCAATTATCATTATCACAATGAGTAATAGGAGCTAAATCATTTGGGAGGGATACCTTTTCACCTTTGCTTCTCCGTCTTTTCTTTTTCTTTTTCACATTATGTGTCGGTTCAGTCCTCTTTTTGGAGCTCCTTATTAATGAGATTGGTTGAATAGAAAGCCCTCCTCGTTACCTGATTCATCATAAGAAATAATAGGAGGATATTGGGAAATATCTTCCCTTTCATTAGTATTATCTTCATCTTCTATTTGTTTTCTTTTCTTTATGTAATTGGCAATATAAGGATTTTCAATGCAATTCACCGCACAATACATAAAAAATTCTTCTAGATCAATATCAAGGAATTTCTCAAGGTTATATTCTGGAATATGCTTAGTTATACATTTCATTTCTTCATAACCCAAAAGCAAACTAAGTTCATTATGATGTGCAAGGGAAATCAAGTCATCACAATTTTTGGACACGATTCAATCATGAAACAATTTGCATTTGAGATTTAAATGACCATGTTCATTGCAAAGTTCACAAGTATGGCGAAGAAATTTTAAATTTTCAGCACAAACATCTAGCCTTTCTTGCAACCATTTAGTTTCCAAATACTTATGCCTCTTGCAAAATCTATTTTCCCTAATTTGTATGTACTTGCAAGCTCTATGTACTCCGCAGAAATAGACATGCTTATAAGAGACATTTTCATCATGACTAGTGCAATCATCATTAGTACTATGGATATTCAAAGAGTTCATACTAACAACATTGCAATCATGCTCATCATTCAGAGATTTAGTGCCAAACATTCTAATGCATTCTTCCTCTAGCAATTGCGCACAATTATTGGAATCCTTATTCTCATGAAAGATATTAAAAAGATGAAGCATATGAGGCACCTTAATTCCATTTTTTGTAGTTTTCTTTTATAGACTACACTAGTGATAAAACAAGAAACAAAAAGATTCGAGTGCAAGATCTAAAGATATACCTTCAAGCACTCACCTCCCCGGCAACGGCGCCAGAAACTGCTTGATTTCTACTACGCAACCTTCTTATTATAGACGTTGTTGGGCCTCCAAGTGCAGAGGTTTGTAGGACAGTAGCAAATTTCCCTCAAGTGGATGACCTAAATTTTATCAATCCGTCGGAGGCATAGGATGAAGATGGTCTCTCTCAAGCAACCCCGCAACCAAATAACAAAGAGTCTCTTGTGTCCCCAACACACCCAATACAATGGTAAATTGTATAGGTGCACTAGTTTGGCGAAGAGATGGTGATACAATTGCAATATGGATGGTAGATATAGGTTTTTGTAATCTGAAATATAAAAACAGCAAGGTAACTAATGATAAAAGTGAGCACAAACGGTATTGCAATGCGTTGAAACAAGGCCTAGGGTTCATAATTTCACTAGTGCAAGTTCTCTCAACAATAATAACATAATTGGATCATATGACTATCCCTCAACATGCAACAAAGAGTCACTCCAAAGTCACTAATAGCGGAGAGCAAACGAAGAGATTATTGTAGGGTACGAAACCACCTCAAAGTTATCCTTTCTGATCGATCTATTCAAGAGTTCGTAGTAAAATAACACGAAGCTATTCTTTCCTTTCAATCTATCATAGAGTTCGTACTAGAATAACAACTTAATATACAAATCAACCAAAACCCTATGTCACCTAGATACTCCAATGTCACCTCAAGTATCCGTGGGTATAATTATACGATATGCATCACACAATCTTAGATTCATCTATTCAACCAACACATAGAACTTCAAAGAGTGCCCCAAAGTTTCTACCAGAGATTCAAGAAGAAAACGTGTGCCAACCCCTATGCATATGTTCACAAACGGAACCCGCAAGTTGATCACCAAAACATACATCAAGTGGATCATGGGAATATCCTATTTTCACCACAGATAAGCACATGCAAGACATACATCAAGTGTTCTAAAATCCTTAAAGACTCAATCCGATAAGGTAACTTCAAAGGGAAAACTCAATCCCTTACAAGAGAGTAGAGGGGGAGAAACATCATAAGATCCAACTATAATAGCAAAGCTCGCGATACATCAAGATCGTATCACCTCAAGAACACGAGAGAGAGAGATCAAACACATAGCTACTCGTTTGGGCGGCCGGCGCTGGTTTGGGCGGCTGGAGCAAGAAGACCAGAGGTTGAAGAAGCACTACGGCCGTTGGATGGACATCATACGGTCACTAGAGCTATAATCGTGCATATTGACTTGACAAAGCCCTCCGTCCCCGTAAACTTAGTAGGCCTACAAGTTAGCCTCCCACTATACTGGGTCCCAGCTCCAGGGGGAGTATTCATTTTTTTTGTGTAATAAGGAGGCACTTACTTGCGTGCGAAGATATAGTTGGTGGGTCCAAGCTGTCAGTGGGGTAACGTTTTTTTCGCGAAATATAGAGGCCCTTTCGGTGGGTCCTAGATGTCAGGTGGAGGAATCATTATTTTGTGTGTAATAAGGAGGCATTTCCTTGCATGCGGCCGTGGACCCAGCTGTCAGCCTCTCCACGTACAGTCCACTTCAGATGCATGTCGGTTGTTGACCACGTTGACTAGGCCGCACCGAGAGCACCAGGGCAGTGGATGACGGTGAGGCCTAGGAAGGGAATAACATGGAGCCAGGAAAGACTCGGCAGTTGTTTCCCACGCGGAGGGGAGTACGACTGTATGAGCATTTACTGGTTCGTCTGCCATCATCGGAGAATAACAGCAGGTGTGGGTGAGTAGAGGGATGGCTAGGCCAACGATGGGAGTACTGTGGGGCTGTGAGGCCTGCACGGCAGCACAGCCGGCCGCGGGGAGGAGATAGCAGGCAGTCCCGCTAGTGCTTGTTTGAGAGGCCGGAGGAGGAAGAGCAGAGATTGAAGAAGCACGATGACCGTTGGATGGACATCCAACAGTCATTGCTTTTGCGTCAACCTTTCTTTAAGGAAAGCCTCAAATCTGTGGAAAACATCATATAACCCATCTGCCATTATTTCTAATAATTTACAGCCCATTTGCTAATTCTTAAGGTTTTTTTTGGAGCCCATATTCTTTTTGTTAGCATTACAGCCCATATTGTGGCCACGGTTAAAAAAATATACGAATTTTTGCATATTTCGGTGCAATCCGAACTGTTTTTTAATCCCGAAATTTCGATTCACGTTCAAACTTATTTTAAAAATAAATATATATCAATACAAAATCCAATAAATTGTCCATGCATAAAAATCAATGCAATTTAAAATCTCGAAATGAAAAAAAAGAAATTTGAAACTAATTGCCAGTTTGATGTGTTTGAGAAATGTGCAGCCCATTTCTCATTACTGATAGGCCATTTTCTCGGCCAGCGGAATGAAAGCTCTCCTCGTCTTGAAAGATTTGCAACCCAACAGGCCGGACAAAGCGACTTACTTGGCAAATCACAAAAAAACTGGGTTGTGGCCATGGACCCAGCTGCCAGCCTCTCCACGTACAGTACTCTTCTGATGGAAGTTGGTCGTTGACCACATTGACCACACTGTGCCGAGAGCACCAAGGCAGTGGACGACGGCGAGGACTAGGAAGGGGACGACGCGGAGCCGGGGAAGACGCGGCAGTGGATGCCCATGCAGAGAGGAGTACGAGGGTTCACTGGTTCGACTGTGGTGTGAGGCTGCCGTCGTCGCAGGGCCTGGCTAGTGGTGGGAGTAGTAGGGGGCGATGAGGCCTCAACGGCAGCACAGCCGGCCACTGGAGGCCGGAGCAGGCGGTATCGCCGGCGCTGGTTTGGGCGGCTGGTGCAAGAAGAGCAGCGATTGAAGAAGCATTAGGACTATTCCATTCAAATCTAACGGTTACTGCTGCTAGAATCGTTTGTTTCTAAGTTGACAAGCCCTGCATACGCATCAACTTAGTAGGCCCACATGTCAGCCTCCCAACCAGTGCGCCCCCGATGTCAGTAGGAGGAATCATTTTTCGCGTAATAAGGAGGCAGTTGATTGCGTGCGGCCAGGCCAGCGGAGGGAGTAGGGTGGGCCGGGAAGCCTACGCGGCATCACAGCGGGCCACAAGAGGAGGGAGTAGGCAGTCCCGCCGGCGCTAGTTTAGGCAGCTGGAGCAGGAAGATCAGAGATTGAAGAAGCACGTCAGCCGTTGGATGGACATCCAATAGTCAATGCTGCTAGAATCATGTGTTGACTGACAAAGCCTTGCGTAAACAAGTAAACCTCGAAATCTGTGGCGTGCACAACCCATTTGCTATTATTTTTATAATTTTTACTCATTTTCTAATTCATATGGAATTTATTGCAGCCTGTTTTCCATTTTTAGAATTGCTGCCCATTTTCTGGTCAGTACCAGGGTTAAAAAAATTAACTAAATATGTGGGAATTTTTGAAAATTCACAATTTTTTGCTGGGGAACAAAATATTCTTAATCCAAAAACTAGTAGCCATACTAAAACAAATTTAAAAATAAATTAGTACTATGTCATGTTCAATCCAATGAAACACGTATAAGATATCAGTGAAGAACAAAAACAAAAAAAGAAATTAATATCCCATTTGCTATAATTGTTTTTGGAATTTTCAACCCCTTTTGATATTACTTTTAACAGACACTGACCATACTCTTTGGCCAGGCCGGAATGCATCCCTCCTTGTCTTGAAAGATTTGCAGCCCAGTAAGTCGGAGAAAACAAATAGGCCTAGCTTGGGTATTCTTCAAAAAGAAATACCGGGCTACCTATTTTCCCAAAGAAAAAACTGCTGGGCTGGTCATGTTGTCAGACGGGCCACAAAGACCGCACAACCCAGTTTATAGCCTGCTCCTCCGAATTACTACTAAAAAAAGTAGCACAATTCTGTTGTTAATTGACTTTTTGAAAATGATGTGGGTCCCAGATATCATCAGGGTGGATTAGAGTAAAAAACAAGGGGTTCATCTGAGTAGTAAAAGAGGCACTTTCTTGTGTCCGGGAGTGGACCTGGTGGGTTCATACTGTCATACTCACGACTACAGTCATCTCCCGATTCACTATGTTGACAGGGATCATTTTGAAAAAAAAACTATGTTGACAGGGTCGGATGGCGGCGCCACGGCGAGCGCACCAAGGCGGAGGATAAAGTGCTATCGCCAATGTGCTGGGCTGGGTTGGACATTCTTATTGAAAAATAAAAATGGACCGGATCTATTTACGACATTGACTACGATTTGCATGGGTCCGCTGGTTGCAGGAAGAAAATGCTGGGAGAAAGAAGACTGGTCGCTATCTTTGCCGAAGAATAATATCGACTGAATGTAACGACACTATCATAGGAAATAATATCCTCGTGTTAAATCGTGAATTTAAAGAACTGGTGCATGAGCATTTAGCTTTATTTATTTATTTACTTATTTATGTTTAGGGGATCGTGACCCTGTACCTGGGCCGGATTCATGTGAGAGCCTCCCTTCCAGTTAATTATGGGCTTCTCTATTGGGCCTTCATCAGTGGGTTGCATGTTATCAACAAGTGGAAAATGTGTTCCGTATGAAAAATAGTATGCGCTACATACGGTACGGGGCACTAAAGGATTGAACCATGCAATGACTTCCAAAAAATTGTGTTTGTCATTCTAAGAACACATTTATTCAACCAACAAATGAAATATAGTATTGATTCTACATTGAAAACAGCAACAACAACAACCAGGGCTGGGGGTCCAATAGAAGCAGTAAGCAGGCCAGAAGAGTGAAGATGCGGCTCTCTCTTCCAAACCAAACATCAGCCATCATTACAAAAGGGCTACCAAAAAAGAACAAGTGTATGCTGAAGGAAATATGCCCTAGAGGTAATAATAAAGTTATTATTTATTTCCTCATATCATGATAAATGTTTATTATTCATGCTAGAATTGAATTAACCGGAAACATAATACATGTGTGAATCCATAGACAAACATAGTGCACTAGTATGCCTCTACTTTACTAGCTCATTGATCAAAGATGGTTGAGTTTCCTAGCCATAGACATGAGTTATCATTTGATCAACGGGGTCACATCATTAGGAGAATGATGTGATTGACTTGACCCATTCCGTTAGCTTAGGACTTGATCATTTAGTATGTTGCTATTGCTTTGTTCATGACTTATACATGTTCCTATGACTATGAGATTATGCAACTCCCATTTACCAGAGGAACACTTTGTGTGCTACCAAACTTCACAGCTTAACTGGGTGATTATAAAGGTGCTCTACAGGTGTCTCCGAAGGTACTTGTTGAGTTGGCGTATTTCGAGATTAGGATTTGTCACTCCGATTGTCAAAGAGGTATCTTTGGGCCCTCTCGGTAATGCACATCACTATAAGCCTTGCAAGCAATGTGACTAATGAGTTAGTTGTGGGATGATGCTTTACGTAGCGAGTAAAGAGACTTGCCGATAAGGAGATTGAACTAGGTATTGAGATACCGACGATCGAATCTCGGGCAAGTAACATACCGATGACAAAGGGAACAATGCATGTTGTTATGCGGTTTGACCGATAAAGATCTTCGTAGAATATGTGGGAGCCAATATGAGCATCCAGGTTCCGCTATTGGTTATTGACCAGAGACGTGTCTCGGTCATGTCTACATAGTTCTTGAACCCATAGGGTCCGCACGCTTAAAGTTTGGTGACGATCGGTATTATGAGTTTTTGTGTTTTGATGTACCGAAAGTAGTTCGGAGTCCCGGATATGATCATGGACATGGCGAGGAGTCTTGAAATGGTTGAGACGTAAAGATTGATATATTGTACAACTATATTCGGACATCGGGAGTGTTCCGGGAAGTTTCGGAGAAAACCGGAGTGCCGGAGGGGTTACCGGAACCCCCCGGGGAAGTATTGGGCCTTAGTGGGCCTGAGGGGAGAGAGAGAGCAGCAGCCTAGGAGGTGGTGCCCCCTCCCATGAGGAGTCCGAATTGGACTAGGGGAGGGTGGCGCGGCCCCTCTTTCCCTCTCCCTCTCCCTCTCTTTCATTCCCCCTTTCCTCTTCCTAGTTGGACTAGGAAAGGGGAGTCCTACTCCTACTAGGAGGAGGACTCCCCCCTCCTTGGTGCGCCCCAAGGGCCGGCCGGCCTCCCCCCTTGCTCCTTTATATACGGGGGTAGGGGGCACCTCTAGACACAACAATTGATCTCTTGATCTCTTAGCCGTGTGCGGTGCCCCCCTCCACCATATTCCACCTCGATCATATCATAGCGGTGCTTAGGCGAAGCCCTGCATCGGTAGCAACATCATCACCATCATCATGCCATCGTGCTGACGGAACTCTCCCGTGAAGCTCTGCTGGATCGGAGTTCGCGGGACGTCATCGAGATGAACATGTGCTGAATTCGGAGGTGTCGTACATTCGGTACTTGTATCGGCCGGATCGTGAAGACGTACGACTACATCAACCGCATTGTGCTAACGCTTCCGCTTTCGGTCTACGAGGGTACGTGGACACACTCTCCCCTCTCGTTGCTATGCATCTCCTTGATCTTGCATGTGCGTAGGAATTTTTTTGAAATTACTACGTTCCCCAACAATGGCATCCGAGCCAGGTTTATGCGTAGATGTTATATGCATGAGTAGAACACAAGTGAGTGGTGGGTGATACAAGTCATACTGCTTACCAGCATGTCATACTTTGGTTTGGCGGTATTGTTGGATGAAGCGGCCCGAACCGACATTACGCGTACGCTTACGCGAGACTGGTTCTACCGACGTGCTTTGCACATAGGTGGCTGGCGGGTGTCAGTTTCTCCAACTTTAGTTGAACCGAGTGTGGCTACGCCCGATCCTTGAGAAGGTTAAAACAGCACTAACTTGACGAACTATCGTTGTGGTTTTGATGCGTAGGTAAGAACGGTTCTTGCTCAGCCCGTAGCAGCCACGTAAAACTTGCAACAACAAAGTAGAGGACGTCTAACTTGTTTTTGCAGGGCATGTTGTGATGTGATATGGTCAAGGCATGATGCTATATTTTATTGTATGAGATGATCATGTTTTGTAACCGAGTTATCGGCAACTGGCAGGAGCCATGTGGTTGTCGCTTTATTGTATGCAATGGAATCGCCCTGTAATTGCTTTACTTTATCACTAAGCGGTAGCGATAGTCGTAGAAGCAATAGTTGGCGAGACGACAACAATGCTACGATGGAGATCAAGGTGTCGCGCCGGTGATGATGGTGATCATGACGGTGCTTCAGAGATGGAGATCACAAGCACAAGATGATGATGGCCATATCATATCATTTATATTTGATTGCATGTGATGTTTATCCTTTATGCATCTTATTTGGCTTTGGTTGACGGTAGCATTATAAGATGATCTCTCACTAAATTTCAAGATAAAAGTGTTCTCCCTGAGTATGCACCGTTGCCAAAGTTTGTCGTGCCGAGACACCACGTGATGATCGGGTGTGATAAGCTCTACGTTCATCTACAATGGGTGCAAGCCAGTTTTGCACACGCAGAATACTCGGGTTAAACTTGACGAGCCTAGCATATGCAGATATGGCCTCGGAACACTGGAGACCGAAAGGTTGAGCGTGAATCATATAGTAGATATGATCAACATAGTAATGTTCACCATTGAAAACTACTCCATCTCGCGTGATGATCGGACATGGTTTAGTTGATTTGGATCACCTGATCACTTAGATGATTAGAGGGATGTCTATCTAAGTGGGAGTTCTTAAATAATATGATTAATTGAACTTAAATTTATCATGAACTTAGTACCTGATAGTATTTTGCTTGTCTATGTTGATTATAGATAGATGGCCCGTGCTGTTGTTCCGTTGAATTTTAATGCGTTCCTTGAGAAAGCAAAGTTGAAAGATGATGGTAGCAATTACACAGACTGGGTCCGTAACTTGAGGATTATCCTCATTGCTGCATAGAAGAATTGCGTCCTGGAAGCACCGCTGGGTGCCAGGCCTCCTGCAGATGCAATTGATGACATTAAGAACGTCTGGCAGAGAAAGCTGATGACTACTCGATAGTTCAGCGTGCCATGCTTTACGGCTTAGAACCTGGACTTCAACGATGTTCTGAATGTCATGGAGCATATGAGATGTTCCAGGAGTTGAAGTTAATATTTCAAGCAAATGCCCGGATTGAGAGATATGAAGTCTCCAATAAGTTCTATAGCTGTAAGATGGAGGAGAATAGTTATGTCAGTGAACATATACTCAAAATATCTGGGTATAACAATCACTTGATTCAACTGGGAGTTAATCTTCCTGATGATAGTGTCATTGACAAAATTCTTCAATCACTGCCACCAAGCTACAAGAGCTTCATGATGAACTATAATATGCAAGGGATGAACAAGACAATTCCCGAGCTCTTCGCAATGCTAAAGGCCGCGGAGGTAGAAATCAAGAAGGAACATCAAGTGTTGATGGTCAACAAGACCACCAGTTTCAAGAAAAAGGGTAAAGGGAAGAAGAATGGGAGCTTCAAGAAGAACGACAAACAAGTTGCTGCTCAAGAGAAGAAACCCAAGTCTGGACCTAAGCCTGAGATTGAGTGCTTCTACTGCAAGCAGACTGGTCACTGGAAGCGGAAATGCCCCAATTATTTGGCGGATAAGAAGGATGGCAAGGTGAACAAAGGTATATGTGATATACATATTATTGATGTGTACCTTACCAGAGCTCGCAGTAGCACCTGGGTATTTGATACTGGTTCTGTTGCTAATATTTGCAACTTGAAACAGGGACTACAGATTAAGCGAAGACTCGCTAAGGACGAGGTGACGATGCGCGTGGGAAATGGTTCCAAAGTCGATGTGATCGTCGTCGGCATGCTACCTCTACATCTACCTTTGGGATTAGTTTTAGACCTAAATAATTGTTATTTGGTGCCAGTGTTGATCATGAACATTATATCTGGATCTTGTTTGATGCGAGACGGTTATTCATTTAAATCTAAGAATAATGGTTGTTCTATTTATATGAGTAATATCTTTTATGGTCATGCACCCTTGAAGAGTGGTCTATTTTTATTGAATCTTGATAGTAGTGATACACATATTCATAATGTTAAAGCCAAAAGATGCAGAGTTGATAATGATAGTGCAACTTATTTGTGGCATTGCCATTTGGGTCATATTGGTGTAAAGCGCATGAAGAAACTCCATACTGATGGACTTTTGGAATCACTTAATTATGAATCACTTGGTACTTACGAACCATGTCTTATGGGCAAGATGACTAAAACGCCGTTCTCTGGAACAATGGAGCGAGTAACAGATTTATTAGAAATCATACATACTGATGTATGTGGTCCGATGAATATTGAGGCTTGCGGCAGGTATCGTTATATTCTCACCTTCACAGATGATTTGAGCAGATATGGGTATATCTACTTAATGAAACATAAGTCCGAAACATTTGGAAAGTTCAAAGAATTTCAGAGTGAAGTGGAAAATCATCGTAACAAGAAAATAAAGTTTCTACGATCTGATCGTAGAGGAGAATATTTGAGTTATGAGTTTGGTCTACATTTGAAACAATGTGGAATAGTTTCGCAACTCACGCCACCCGGAACACCACAACGTAATGGTGTGTCCGAACGTCGTAATCGTACTTTACTAGATATGATGCGATCTATGATGTCTCTTACTAATTTACCGCTATCGTTTTGGGGTTATGCTTTAGAGACGGCTGCATTCACGTTAAATAGGGCACCATCAAAATCTGTTGAGATGACGCCTTATGAACTGGGGTTTGGAAAGAAACCAAAGTTGTCGTTTTTTAAAGTTTGGGGTTGCGATGCTTATGTGAAAAACCTTCAACCTGATAAGCTCGAACCCAAATCGGAGAAATGTGTCTTCATAGGATTCCCAAATGAAACTGTTGGGTACACCTTCTATCACAGATCCAAAGGCAAGACATTCATTGCTAAGAATGGATCCTTTCTTGAGAAGGAGTTTCTCTCGAAAGAAGTGAGTGGGAGAAAAGTAGAACTTCATGAGGTACCTGTACCTGCTCCCTTATTGGATAGTAGTTCATCACAGAAACCGGTTCCTGTGACACCTACACCAATTAGTGAGGAAGCTAATGATACTGATCATGAAACTTCAGATCAAGTTAGTACTGAACCTCGTAGGTCAACCAGAGTAAGATCCGCACCAGAGTGGTACATTAATCCTATTCTGGAGGTCATGTTACTTGACCAAGGGGAACCTACGAACTATGAAGAAGCGATGGTGAGCCCAGATTCCGCAAAATGGCTTGAGGCCATGAAATCTGAGATGGGATCCATGTATGAGAACAAAGTGTGGACTTTGGTTGACTTGCCCGATGATCGGCAAGCCATTGAGAATAAATGGATCTTCAAGAAGAAGACTGACGTTGACGGTAATGTTACTGTTTACAAAGCTCGACTTGTTGCGAAAGGTTTTCGACAAGTTCAAGGGCTTGACTACGATGAGACTTTCCCACCCGTACCGATGCTTAAGTCTATCCGAATCATGTTACAATTGTCGCATTTTATGATTATGAAATTTGGCAAATGGATGTCAAAACTGCATTCCTGAATGGATTTCTGGAAGAAGAGTTGTATATGATGCAACCAGAAGGTTTTGTCGATCAAAAGGGAGCTGACAAAGTGTGCAAGCTCCAGCGATCCATTTATGGACTGGTGCAAGCCTCCCGGAGTTGGAATAAACGTTTTGATAGTTGAAAGAACATGCGATGCCCCCATGTTTGGTTTTGGTAATTGATGACAATCTCTATGGACTAATGGTTGCCTTGAGTTATATTTGAAGGTTTTGTCCATAGGATTTTCTTGAAGTCCATGTGTTGGTTTCAAGGAGTTTATGAGTTGACCAAGGTGCTATTAAGGAATTATCCAAAGATTGGTCATGTGAGTGTTGAGCTTATTGCAAGCATGTCTTGAAGAAGAAGATTATGTGATCATTCATGTTTACCTTCAAGACATCATCCAAATGAAGAGAGTTGGAAAGATTCAAGGTTGATCTAGCCTAAGTACAGAGAGTGATTCAAGTTGATCAACACACAAAGCGCACAAGTTGTACCGAGAGGGACCAAGTGTTCCCATGGTATGGTAAGCATTGTCCATTACGCTTTGTGTACTAACCCATGGTCTACGTGAGAGTCCTTTGTGGGGTTAGGTATGTTTCCATGGTCTTGCGTCAAGAGGAATATCCCATACAACCCATGGAGGATGACATCAAGTGGTGATCGTCATCAAGTTTGTTGTGTGCAAGTTCAAGTGGAGCAACACGAAGAGTGGCTCACTCATAATGGAGTATGGGGGAGCAATCAAGTTTGAATCTTGCCATCCATTGTGGTGTCAATGGACTTCTGAAGATGTGCCGAAGAGTCGCTCACCCATAGTGGACTATGGGGGAGCAATCATCTAGTCTTCATCGAGCCAACGCAATCAAGGAAGGTGGTCCAACTTGAGGGAGTCAAGATCGTCTTCATCTAGCTCAAGTGTACCATGTGCAAGGCAAAGGTTTGCCCTTGATAGGTTTTCTATTTTACCGGTCTCGTGGTGGTAGTTGGGAGACCGGGTTATAGGATCGTTTGCCGTACTATCAAGGGGGGCTCTCAAGTTGGTAGCTTGATCGTATCGTTAGTAGAGAGCTCAAACCATTGCATCCTTGCATCATGTTTCTTTGTTCTTGTTTGGTTCTCTTTGTGAGTCTTAGAGCTTATGGTCATCTTGATGACAAGCTTGAGTTCATCGAAAACGGAGTTCGCATGCGTCTTCTATGATGTTTTCGGTGTTGGAGGTTTTACCGGTCTTATCCAAGGAAGGGTTCTCACCATTTTCTTATGGGCCTTTTCTCATTTGCTTCTTATTTATATTTCTATCAATATTGTGTTAGCCCTTGTTGCTAGCTTTCCAACAAACTTGGTTTCATCGAATTCGGAGCTCGTATGCGAAAGTTGTGGCTGTTTTGATATTGCCTGTTTTACATAGAGAGGTTGTACCGCCCCGTAGAGAGGTTGTACCTGTTGACCGGTACAACCGGTGTTTGGAGCGGTTGTACCGCTCCAGAATTGGTCCGGAGGTTGTACCGGCCATGTACCGCTCTACCACCGGACTAGTTTCTGTTTTGGAGCGGTTCTTGGGCGGTTGTTGACCGGTTTAACCGGTTTAACCGGTTCCCCAGGCTGTTGTACCGCTTAGAGCTTTTCCCAGGTTGGTTTTTCCTCTGCTTTGGCCGGTTGTACCGGTTCATGCACCGGTTGTACTGGTCCTACATTTTTCTGCACATAACAGACAGATTCGTGGGGACCTATTTAAGGGGGTCTTCTTCCCCAATGGTTCCCTATCTCTTGAGCTCGTTTTTGCCCCCATTGTTGACCTTCTTTGAGCTTGCTAACTCTCAATCCCTCCATGGATTCTTGCTAGTTTTTAAGGGAAAAGAGAGAGGAGATCTAGATCCACACTTCCACCAATCACTTTCTCCTCTATGTGAGGGGAACCCCTTGGATCTAGATCTTGGAGTTCTTTGTGTTCTTCTTTCATTCTTCCTCTCATTTTCCTCCCTAGCATTAGTTGCTTTGGTGGGATTTGGGAGAGAAGAACTTGGGCACTCCGTGTGCCCTTGCCATTGCATTTGGTGCATCGGTTTGAGTTCTCCACGTGATACGTGGAAGTTACAAGTTGAGAAGCTTATTACTCTTGGGTGCTTGGTGCCCTTGAGCTTGTTCATCTTGGGTGCTTGGGCGCCCTAGACGGTTGGTGGTGTTCGGAGCTCAATCATTGTGGTGTAAAGCTCCGGGCAAGCGTCGGGGTCTCCAATTAGGTTGTGGAGATCGCCCTGAGCAATTTGACGGGTACCGGTGACCGCCCCCAAGGGTTGCCAAAGTGTACGGGTTCGGTGACCGCTCCCAAGGGTTGCCATTTGTACGGGTTCGGTGATCGCCCTCAAGGGTCCCTTAGTGGAATCACGACATCTTGCATTGTGCGAGGGCGTGAGGAGATTACGGTGGCCCTAGTGGCTTCTTGGGGAGCATTGTGCCTCCACACCGCTCCAAACGGAGATTAGCATCCGCAAGGGTGTGAACTTTGGGATACATCGTCGTCTCCGCGTGCCTCGGTTATCTCTTACCCGAGCCCTTTACTTATGCACTTTACTTTGTGATAGCCATATTGTTATTTGTCATATATCTTGCTATCACATAGTTGCTTATATTGCTTAGCATAAGTTGTTGGTGCACATAGGTGAGCCTAGTTGTTTTAGGTTTTGTGCTTGACAAATTAACCGCTAGGTTTATTCCGCATTTGTTCAAGCCTAAACCGTAATTATTTTAAAACGCCTATTCACCCCCCCTCTAGGCGACATCCACGATCTTTCAATTGGTATCAGAGCCTCATCTCTCTTTGTTAGGCTTAACCGCCTAGAGAGTAAATATGTCAACTAGGGGATTAGGATTCTCTGACACTCTTAGTTTCGATGGCACAAATTTTGATGTTTGGGTAATTCGCATGCTTAATCTCTTTAGGGTCATGATCCCAAATTTAGAGCGAATTGTAGATATGGGTTTTTCTCCTCCAAAGGATCCCCAAAGATTATCTTTAGAGGATGAGAAAAACTCTTATGTCAATGCTCAAGCTTCTAATGTGCTTTTCGATACTTTGAGCAATGTAGTCATATTTCAACTCATGCCGTTCCGGGATGCTCATGAGTTGTGGACAAAGCTTCAAGATAAATATGGCGTGTCCAAGATTTGTGAGGATGATTGTTCTCCCTCCACCTCCGGTCGTATAGTCTTCTCAACTTCTTCTACTTCACCTACATATGGTGAGTAGTGTTGGTCACTGCAATGATGATAGTATTCTTATTGTGGATGATCCTTCATCACTATATTATTGCAATGCTCCTTCTTTGGGCTTTAACACTTCGAGCACTCCAAATGTTTCACATGCTTGTGTTGATAGTCCTTGCATATCATGTAGAAATTGCTTGACTAAATCTCATGATGATATGCTTGCTATGTCTTATTGCCATGATAAAAATACATCTATTTCCTCGAATTGTGGTGCTAACAATGTAGAGGAAACCAAACATTCCATGGAACAAGATGTGGTGTTTAATGGT
This sequence comes from Triticum aestivum, assembly GCF_018294505.1. Classification (NCBI taxonomy): domain Eukaryota; kingdom Viridiplantae; phylum Streptophyta; class Magnoliopsida; order Poales; family Poaceae; genus Triticum; species Triticum aestivum. The sequence continues at coordinate 430,852,319 of NC_057807.1, forward strand.
GCCTCAAGGGATCCTACATCATCATCTATTGATTTTTGCCTTATGGCTAAGGCGTCAAAGCTATCTCCTACTTTGTACCCCAATATGTCTCTTGATGATGATGTTGATGCTAATAATGATGAGGATAATGATGAAGAGAATGATAATGTTGCCTCCTTAAAAACTAAGGGGGAAATGATTTTTAAAGCTCTTCATAAAAATAAAATTGCTCGTTCCAACTTCATGGAAATAATGTCCATTGCCATTGATGGCAAGAAATACATTGAGGAGTTGGAATTTCATCTAGAGGAGCATGAGGTCACCATTGAGAAAATGGAAGCTCATGGGCGTGATTACGCAAATGAGATCGCGGAGCTATCTCAAGCTCTTGAACATGAACAAACCACCTCCGAATCTCTTGAGGAGACTTTTGCTCTAGAATTATCTAGAGTGAGGGAATCTCATGATAGAGCTCTTGAGGTGGCCAATGATTTCAAAACTAAAAATGCTAAGCTTGAAGTTTCTCATGCTAGACTCCTTGAGGATTTTGAGCACCTCGAAAATGGCTCAAGGGTCATCAAGGGTGAGCTCATCAAACTCACCGAGTCTCATGCCCAACTTGAAGCTTCTTATTTAAAAGAGCTTGCCAAGTTGCCTTCTCCTCTTGTTGTTAATGATGATGCTTGTGCTACTAATTCTATTACTTGTGAAGCATCCATTTTGAAGGAGAATGTTGAGCTACGGGCTCAACTTGAGCTGCTATCTAGCAATTATGGGAAATTGGAAGAAAGTCATGAAAAGCTCTCAAGCTCTCATGATGATCTTCTAGTATCCGATAGTGTGCTAAAGGTAGCTCATGAGGCCATGATTGCTAAGGTAACATCTAGTGAGCCTCATGTGGATACTAGCACTACTTCTAGTCAAAATAGTATATTGCCATGTGCTAGTCCTTGTAATTCATCTACTCACAATGTTGGTACATCTTGTGATGAATTGATTTCCTTGCCTTGTTGCTCTAACGATGAAGCTTATACTTCCTCTAGTACTTGTGTTGAGACTAACCATGTAGAGGAAATCAAAGAGCTCAAGGCCCAAGTCACTTCTTTGAAGAAAGACTTGGAAAAGTGTCATGAAGGGAAGGCCACACTCAACAATATCTTGAGTGTGCAAAAATCCCCCAATGACAAAGGTGGACTTGGATTCAACTCCAACAAGAAGAAGAAGTCCAAGTTGAACAAGAAGAAGGGCCAAGAACAAGTCAAGAATTCGGCCAAGATTGTTTGCTTCAAGTGCAAAGTTGAAGGGCATCATGTTAGATCTTGCCCATTGAAGAAGAAGGCCATTAGTGTCAAGCAACAAGGGAAGAGGGCACAAGTTCAATCTCATGCTCAACATCAAGTTGAAGAAAGGCCTCTTCCCAAGAAGACTCAAGTTAATGCTTCTCAAATTGAGAAATCAAGTGAGAAGAAAGTGAAGAGTAGATGTTGCTACTTATGTCGTGAGAAAGGTCACGTCGCTTCTTCATGCACTAGTGGTAACTTATCCAACCCAATTATTATTGATGATATCTATTCTCTTGGTAAGGATAAGGTTGGCAATGTGTTTGCCAAGTTTGTTGGTACTCAAAGTGGTGTCAAGCAAAGAACCATTTGGGTAGCCAAACCTATTGTGACTAACCTCTTAGGACCCAACTTGGTTGGGGACCAACAAGCTCAAACTTGATCAATAGGTGTTGTTGGAGGGCGTTGGAGACTTGGCTACATTATGAAGAATTAAGGGGACTTCATCATTCTCTTTGTCTCAAGCCAAGTCAATTGGATTATCAAGTTTCTATCTTATATCCAATGTGCCTCCTTGCAGTAACTTGTACTTAAATTTTTACCTTGAAAGTTACTTGCCCCCTTGCATGTTTTGGTTTTGTTCCTTGCATGTGTTTGTATATGTTGCACTTCCAACTTGCTTATCTTGAGCAATCAAGTATGTGTGTGTTGGTTTGCACATCATGTACGTGTGCGTCGTGCATTGAGCCTTTTTGCTTCCTGTTTGTATCCTAGTTGGCTCGTGTGAGAGATCAATGGAACATCCCATTTTGGGGGAGTGATGTGCTTTGTGCACCTCACAATCCTATAAATGTGTGTACATGAGGAATACCATCTAGTATTGATATTACAAGATTATCTAGTCGCTAGGTGGTATATCTCTCATGAGAAATTCAAATTCTAAAAATTCCATTGATTATCTCGTGTTGGATCCTCTTATTGCCTCTTGTTAAGTTCTTACTGGTATCACATTATGGGGGAGTAATATGCTAAGTGCATATTACAAGCCTAGAAAATGTGTACATTTGAGATATTGTCACCTAGAATTGATATTGTGAATTATCTTGTTCCTAGGTGGCATGTTAGCTCTACAAGTTGCAATTTGATTTTTTTGGAGTGAAGATGATGTCAGATATCCTTGCTATCTATCACCGGGAATTATTTCCAAATACTTCTTGTCTTTTGACAATTGGTAATCACTTATGTGTGGTAGAATTTAATTGATCATCTTTACATTGGCTTTTGTTTATTTGCCTTTTTCTCTTGCCAAGGTTTGTGTCAACTCCCGTTGTCTTCCCTACCACTTGTGGATCTTGTTTATTTATTGTTCTTGTCTAGTGTTTTCTAGATATAGTGAAAGTGGTGATCCCAGCTTGTGCATTTTGTATTCAAATGCAAATCCTATATAATGCACAACTCATGGGGGAGCTATCCTATTTTCTTTAAAACACTCTTCTTGTGATCCTTATCAAGTGTGTTTTCGTGGAAGGCAAGCCATTTCTTTTTGGTACTTTGTGCCATCATGAAACTTTGTTGAGAGCCTGGTTCGTTTGGAACCATCCTCTCTTTGGGAGTTTGACATCTCTAGTTCAGTGTGTATCAATGGATATCTCATTCCTTGATGTATCTTTAATGATATCTTCCAAGTGATGATTTCTCCATTTGGTATCCTTTTCACTTGGCATTTCTTTGTTTTTGGTTTCGGGTTTTGAAAGTCTTTATCATGCATGTTTACTTCATGTATTTCATTTGGCATGCTTTCTTTCTTTGACTCAATATATACGGGAAACTCCACCTAGTCTCAATTTGGATGAGATGTGCATGAAATTCATTTTCATATCTATATGCACATATTTATGTGGAGTTTGTCCTATGTATTGGTATTTCTAACTATTTGGTCCCGATGAGTTTGGGTACTGTTTAGTTTGTGTTGTTCTTCTAGGAACATTTGGCGATGCATTGGATGCTCGGCTCACTCACAAGGAAGGTGTTGTCACCATGTGCATATTGGAGTCAAGCTAGGATGATCAATGAACTACTATCTACCTTCAATTGGTATCTACTACATCCTTCCAATGATATCTCGGTAACAAGTATATATCCATGCTTTCTCCTCTTGCATTCAACCTTGTGTAGGTTGCATCTTGGCATGATATTCATTTCATATCTTGTGATACTTGTTTCCTTTCTCAAAGCATCCCAACGATGATCTCTTGTTGCTAGTTGTGATGCCTTTGATGGATGTGTGTTTGGACTTCATTTATATACAATGAGACCATATCTAGCCAAGTGCTATGCTTTCAAGCAAATATCTTATTGGTATATTTATGACTTCCTTTTGGTTATCTCATTCCTTCTTGTTGTAACTATTTCGGGTGTACATCCTTCTTTGTAGATATATATCATCATGATTTCGTCTACCTAGAACATTATACACTTGAGAGAAATTACATCTCTAGTGGATATCCTTTCTTTCACGTCTACCTTGTCTTTCTTATGTTATTTCTTTGGTGGCTCCGTGAAAGCTTTTGCCTTGAGTGCGTGTCGTATCTCATTGCATCTTGATGCACTCTTGTGTGGTGAAGATTATTTTCCTCTTGCTTATCTTTACGAGGCTTATACCATCTTAATTGGTATCCCTCATCTTGATGAGCCTCCCCTCGTCTATCTTCACCACGGGTTGTCACAAGCATAGGTTCTCTTTTGCTTATTAGCAAGCTTGTGAACTCGTTTGCCAGTTGTGTGTGGGAATGATAGGCCTTGCACCGTGTGCCTCATTCTTTCAAGACTATGTTGATGCTTAATTCTCATCCTAATTTTAGTCTTCTCAAGTGCTTCGCCATGACTCACACACATCATTTTGGTTGAGCCTATTCTTAAGTTGCCTCTTTTACATGTTGCTCAACCATGTGCTTGTTGCAAGCGCTAGGCTTTGTTTCCTATATGCTCACCTGCACTAGATGTGTGTTTCTATTGATTTTGGGGGATCTATGATCCTATTTTGTGCACTTTGTATCCAAATACAAAAATTCTTGATGTGCACAAATCATGGGGAGCTTCTCTAGTTTCTTTGGAACACTGCTCCGCTCTTATCATAATATCCTTTATTCATGTGGCTCGTAGGATCATTGGCCTAGTTGGTTCAATTGATATCTTTTGATAGCTTGCTTCAATTGGTATCTTTTGATTGCTTGATTGCGTGTTTCTCTCTTTGATTATGTCTTTGTGGCATATCTTCCTTTTGCAATCTTTGGGCCTCAATATAGTTTGTCTTCCTCCAAGTATTTACCGTTGGATATGTGTATTGCATTCCACTCTCTTGTTGAGAAATACACAATTTATGGAGGAACACATTTTATATTGGCCTTCTAAGCTTTTAGCCCATTTTGGCAATCGATGCCAATGGGGGAGAAGTTTCAGAGAGTTGTGTGGAGAAGTTTAGAGAGTTGTCTCCTCTTGCTTTGGTTTTGTTCCTTAGCATTTGCATCTCATTTTCATGCACTATTGGTTGTTGTATTGCATGGTGATGCATAATTCCTTATATAAACTCTCTTGAAAGTGATTGTCATCAATTACCAAAATGGGGGAGATTGAAATAACATGCGATGCCCCCATGTTTGGTTTTGGTAATTGATGACAATCTCTATGGACTAATGGTTTCCTTGAGTTATATTTGAAGGTTTTTTCCATAGGCTTTTCTTGAAGTCCATGTGTTGGTTTCAAGGAGTTTATGAGTTGACCAAGGTGCTATTAAGGAATTATCCAAAGATTGGTCATGTGAGTGTTGAGCTTATTGCAAGCATGTCTTGAAGAAGAAGATTATGTGATCATTCATGTTTACCTTCAAGACATCATCCAAATGAAGAGAGTTGGAAATATTCAAGGTTGATCTAGCCTAAGTACAGAGAGTGATTCAAGTTGATCAACACACAAAGTGCACAAGTTGTACCGAGAGGGACCAAGTGTTCCCATGGTAAGGTAAGCATTGTCCATTACGCTTTTGTACTAACCCATGGTCTACGTGAGAGTTCTTTGTGGGGTTAGGTATGTTTCCATGGTCTTGCGTCAAGAGGAAGATCCCATACAACCCATGGAGGATGACATCAAGTGGTGATCGTCATCAAGTTTGCTGTGTGCAAGTTCAAGTGGAGCAACACGAAGAGTGGCTCACCCATAATGGAGTATGGGGGAGCAATCAAGTTTGAATCTTGCCATCCATTGTGGTGTCAATGGACTTGTGAAGATGTGCCGAAGAGTCGCTCACCCATAGTGGACTATGGGGGAGCAATCATCTAGTCTTCATCGAGCCAACGCAATCAAGAAAGGTGGTCCAACTTGAGGGAGTCAAGATCGTCTTCATCTAGCTCAAGTGTACCATGTGCAAGGCAAAGGTTTGCCCTTGATAGGTTTTCTATTTTACCAGTCTCGTGGTGGTAGTTGGGAGACCGGGTTATAGGATCGTTTGCCGTACTATCAAGGGGGGCTCTCAAGTTGGTAGCTTGATCGTATCGTTAGTAGAGAGCTCAAACCATTGCATCCTTGCATCATGTTTCTTTGTTCTTGTTTGGTTCTCTTTGTGAGTATTACAGCTTATGGTCATCTTGATGACAAGCTTGAGTTCATCGAAAACGGAGTTCGCATGCGTCTTCTATGATGTTTTCGGTGTTGGAGGTTTTACCGGTCTTATCCAAGGAAGGGTTCTCACCATTTTCTTATGGGCCTTTTCTCATTTGCTTCTTATTGATATTTCTATCAAGATTGTGTTATCCCTTGTTGCTAGCTTTCCAACAAACTTGGTTTCATCGAATTGGGAGCTCGTATGCGAAAGTTGTGGCTGTTTTGATATTGCCTGTTTTACATAGAGAGGTTGTACCTCCCCGTAGAGAGGTTGTACCGGTTGACCGGTACAACCGGTGTTTGGAGCGGTTGTACCGCTCCAGAATTGGTCCGAAGGTTGTACCGGCCATGTACCGCTCTACCACCGGACTAGTTTCTGTTTTGGAGCGGTTCTTGGGCGGTTGTTGACCGGTTTAACCGGTTTAACCGGTTCCCCAGGCTGTTGTACCGCTTAGAGCTTTTCCCAGGTTGGTTTTTCCTCTATTTTGGCCGGTTGTACCGGTTCGTGCACCGGTTGTACCGGTCCTACAGTTTTCTGCACATAACGGGCAGATTCGTGGGGACCTATTTAAGGGGGTCTTCTTCCTCAATGGTTCCCTATCTCTTGAGCTCATTTTTGCCCCCATTGTTGACCTTCTTTGAGCTTGCTAACTCTCAATCCCTCCATGGATTCTTGCTAGTTTTTAAGGGAAAATAGAGAGGAGATTTAGATCCACACTTCCACCAATCACTTTCTCCTCTATGTGAGGGGAACCCCTTGGATCTAGATCTTGGAGTTCTTTGTGTTCTTCTTTCGTTCTTCCTCTCATTTTCCTCCCTAGCATTAGTTGCTTTGGTGGGATTTGGGAGAGAAGAACTTGGGCACTCCGTGTGCCCTTGCCATTGCATTTGGTGCATCGGTTTGAGTTCTCCACGTGATACGTGGAAGTTACAAGTTGAGAAGCTTATTACTCTTGGGTGCTTGGTGCCCTTGAGCTTGTTCATCTTGGGTGCTTGGGCGCCCTAGATGGTTGGTGGTGTTCATAGCTCAATCATTGTGGTGTAAAGCTTCGGGCAAGCGTCGGGGTCTCCAATTAGGTTGTGGAGATCGCCCCGAGCAATTTGACGGGTACCGGTGACTGCCCCCAAGGGTTGCCAAAGTGTATGAGTTCGGTGACCGCCCCGTTGACTAAGCCTCTTCCACGAGCAAAACATGATCAACACCAAGACTCCATGGGTGTTAGAATCATTACTGTGTAATCTAGATTATTAACTCTAGTGCAAGTGGGAGACTGAAGGAAATATGCCCTAGAGGCAATAATAAAGTTATTATTTATTTCCTCATATCATGATAAATGTTTATTATTCATGCTAGAATTGTATTAACCGGAAACATAATACATGTGTGAATACATAGACAAACATAGTGTCACCAGTATGCCTCTACTTGACTAGCTCATTGATCAAAGATGGTTGAGTTTCCTAGCCATAGACATGAGTTGTCATTTGATCAATGGGGTCACATCATTAGGAGAATGATGTGATTGACTTGACCCATTCCGTTAGCTTAGCACTTGATCATTTATTATGTTGCTATTGCTTTCTTCATGACTTATACATGTTCCTATGACTATGAGATTATGCAACTCCCATTTACCGGAGGAACACTTTGTGTGCTACCAAATGTCACAACGTAACTGGGTGATTATAAAGGTGCTCTACATGTGTCTCCGAAGGTACTTGTTGACTTGGCGTATTTCGAGATTAGGATTTGTCACTCCGATTGTCGGAGAGGTATCTCTGGGCCCTCTCGGTAATGCACATCACTATAAGCCTTGCAAGCAATGTGACTAATGAGTTAGTTGCGGGATGATGATTTATGTAACGAGTAAAGAGACTTGCCGGTAAGGAGATTGAACTAGGTATTGAGATACCGACGATCGAATCTCGGGCAAGTAACATACCGATGACAAAGGGAACAATGTATGTTGTTATGCAGTTTGACCGATAAAGATCTTCGTAGAATATGTGGGAGCCAATATGAGCATCCGGGTTCCGCTATTGGTTATTGATTGGAGACGTGTCTCGGTCATGTCTACATAGTTCTCGAACCCGTAGGGTCCACACGCTTAAAGTTTGGTGACGATCGGTATTATGTGTTTTTGTGTTTTGATGTACCGAAGGTAGTTCGGAGTCCCGGATATGATCACAGACATGATGAGGGGTCTCGAAATGGTTGAGACGTCAAGATCGATTTATTGGACTATTATATTAGGACACCGGAAGTGTTCCGGGATGTTTCGGAGAAAACTGGAGTGCCGGAGGGGTTACCGGAACCCCCCGGGGAAGTATTGGGCCTTAGTGGGACTGAGTGGAGAGAGAGGGCAGCCGCCCAGGAGGTGGTGCGCCCCCTCCCATGAGGAGTCCGAATTGGACTAGGGGAGGGGGGCGCGACCCCTCTTTCCCTCTCCCTCTCCCTCTCTTTCCTTCCCCCTTCCCTCTTCCTAGTTGGACTAAGAAAGGGGAGTCCTACTCCTACTAGGAGGAGGACTCCCCCCTCCTTGGCGCACCCCGAGGGCCGACCGGCCTCCCCCCTTGCTCCTTTATATACGGGGGCAGGGGGCACCTCTAGACACAACAATTGATCTCTTGATCTCTTATCCTTGTGCGGTGCCCCCTCCACCATACTCCACCTCGATCATATCGTAGTGGTGCTTAGGCGAAGCCCTGTGTTGATAGCAACATCATCACCGTCATCACGCTATCGTGCTGACGGAACTCTCCTGTGAAGCTCTGCTGGATCGGAGTTCACGGGACGTCATCGAGCTGAACGTGTGTTGAACTCGGAGGTGTCGTATGTTCGGTACTTGGATCGGTCGGATCGTGAAGACGTATGACTACATCAACCGCGTTGTGCTAACGCTTCCGCTTTCGGTCTACAAGGGTACGTGGACACACTCTCCACTCTCGTTGCTATGCATCTCCATGATCTTGCGTGTGCATGGGATTTTTTTTGAAATTACTATGTTCCCCAACATATGCATCAAACTAAATAAAGATCCTACTACACCAAGTGTATGCATCTAACTAACTGGCTCAGTTAGACGTTACTATTTATTAAGCTATGGAGATTGGCTGGCGGCTTGAACCAGATGGGTGCCTGATGGTATGCTATGTACACACAGTTTTGCCTGATGAACGAAACCGCGCTGCCATCATGATCCTTGCTGTCGGTTATCTCCTGGTTAATCGGATAATTTAGCCCGACAAACAGAGAGCGTGTACCAATGCTACTTACCAACCTCCAGTAAAAAATTCCTGAAGGCCCGGAGAAGCTGGGATCCTACTCAAAGACCTTGCAGTGACTGTGATTGTATTCCGTGAAACAACCCGTCCAGTACGTGCGAATGATCATCAATCGTTCGCTATCGTCTGATCGAGCCAGGAACCACCTGCAACTACCGTGCCACTTTTCTTTGAAAGGTTCTGGGATTAGGAAGGGTAGGGACACCAGGCAGCCTACAACATCATATCAAGTTGGAGTCAAATAACCCTCAAAAAAAGTTGGAGTCAAATAAAAAAGGGCTCTTGATGTAGTCAATCTTAAGAACAGCATGTTATGAGCATGAATATTTTTTCAGTAAATGTTGACAGTAATATAAGCAAGCCATCATGATATCATAGGAAAGTAACATACTGCTGTAACAGTCGTTTCTAGCGATGACTGGAGTAGGCCAGCAATACGTCCAGCCATGGAAGGAGTCGACAGCGTAAATGAAGCCCTTGTGTTCAATGGCATCAGAGAACCATGGAGAATGTATGATCTTGCGATGGACATGCAGATTTATCCACTTACCGCAGTAACCTGTCAGATAGGCGAGACCGCGGTTGAAGAACGCAATTAGCCTGAAGTCTTTATAATTCACAGATCTTGTGGGCACTTGGCAGATTACAACCTTGAGCAAATCAAACTTGGTATCATGTTGGCTACTATAAATTCCGAGTATTCTGGGCTGCGGTGCCAAAGCAGTTCAGTGTTAATCGAAGGAAGGGGGATCAATCGCCGGGTGTAGACCTCCACGAGCATCCAGCTGCCACGACCATCGAGGAGCACCATCCAAGACGTGTTCATGCCAACCCAGTACATACCGTTAATGTAGTTGAGGGTGACAGGGATCGGATCACAGTCAAGGGGGTTGATGCTCGCCACCCTACAACCGTTATGTTGCATGACATGCCATTTCTGAAGATCAGGCGGCATCAGTAAGCAAGGAGATGGCTTAAAAAGCTCCGGCCTGAGGGCTTTGAGTAAATGGTACAGCCTTGACAAGCACACGGCGAGCGGCATGGTACTGAGATTGTCCACATGCGAAACAATGAGCTTGATTACCTCTATGGGGAGCGAATTCCAGACACTCTTTCGATGGACGCTGCTCGGTTCTTCCATTGTTAGTGCTTGGGTTTAGGACGAGGGGGGGAGCCGCCTTAGAGGGGATGGAAGATTGGACGAGGGGGGAGGCGCCTTAGCGGGGATGGAAGAGCGGACAAAGATGGAGAAGTGAATATGTGCTGCGGGAAGTGGACAGGTGATGATGACTACAACACGCCGCTTGACTTATGAGACACATACCAGCAACATAGGGTCATATCGAAGTCAGACAACTTGCTTGAGTGATCACAGTACTGATACTCCCTACAGTACCTGCTACTATGCCCTAACTTGCTTGAGTAGAGTAGTAGTGGAGTAGGACTCTGCTCTACTACTAGCACCGGGTAGTAGTATGTTCTAATCTAAAATAGTTACAAACTTCAATGCCCGAGCGTGGAATGACTACGAACCACCATCGGTGCTAACTCCAATCCTACAAGTCATGGATTTGTTTCTTTTTAACTTTTTGTACGAATTTGTAGCCAGCATGCAAGTCATGTACATTGTACTGACAGTGGAACCCACAGAGTACTTAGAATACAAGATTAAGGATGCAATTAACTTTTTATAGCGGGAGAATCATACACGCAATTAACTCAAATGGATTGGACGTGACTATTATTCTCCAACAGCAACCGGCAAATTTCCTCCCGCGGGCCGGAGTAGGTTTCTTAGTTTGCATGCGGGTTTAACGGAGGGGTTTGATGCAGGCGAGGAGGCGTGTTCAGCCGGGCGTGCTGTGGATGGCGCAGTACTATTCGATTTGACAACTACAACTAGTATATTATAAAAAAATAAAGAAGAGTAGTAGAGATAAAGATAACAATAGAGACTAGGTAGGGGCACCATCTACTGCTTCATGGGCTACTCCTGCGCTCCATTCGGCGGCCGCAACGTCCCCTACAGCTACTCCCTCCCGCGCTCCATTTGGCGGGTGCTGTTGAAATTTGGGGAGTGCACTCTCGCAACTGCTAGCAGCGATGACTTCACTGACGACGACTTCTTCCCCGACCTCGGCAACCTCTTCCTCAATGACATGGGCGACAACCTCAACGCCAATGGTGCTGCTCCCGTTGCACCATACGTGTTTCTGTCCTTCCTGTTTGAAATCGTGGTAGAATTCATGTTTCTAGTCTATTTCCTAGATTCAATCTGTCCATCTACTATGCTAGTTCGCATGATTAGTTTAATATCGGTTATAGCCGTCATGATTTATTTTGTAGTAAATCTCGTAGTAACTTGCTCATATATTCAACTGGCGGAACCTCCCCTACAACCACTCTAGTTTCATGGACGGCCTGGTCGATGCCTCCAAGGAGCCCTTCGTCTACTGCTATGAGTGCCCGGTGTCATTTTGGGGCTTGCCGACGGACATCGTGCATCACCTGACGCGGGCGTGCGGCGATCACTACTGGCCCTTGGCGAAGAACATCAAGTACGAGACGTGCTACCCGTTCACCGTGCCGGAGTCGCTAGAGGATTAACACTGCCTGCTAGTCTCGGAGGAGGACGGCAGCGTCTTCCTCTTGATCGTGGCCACCGGCCAGGCCCGTGTAAGCCGCCGCCACATCTCTGTACTGTGCGTCAGGGGCGACGTCGCTGACGCTGACACTGACATGAGGCCGATGTACGGGTGCGTGCTCACTATTACTACCCCTCGGAGGTACGTGGGCAGTGACGCTGGCTACGTCAAGCTGACTTGGACTCTGCCGAGCTGGGACCTTCTCGCCGATGTGGACATGGAAGACGCACGGTATTATTTGACCCCCAACAATGTGCATGGGGACTCCAAGGAGGTTCACCTGGACATCTGCATTATCAAGTTAAATGTTGATCATTAGTCTTCGCTCAATGTAATTGGCTGTCTAATCATGTGGAGACTTCCATGCATGATCTTGCTCTATTGGAGTATCGCGCATGAATAAAAGTGTATACATTTATGGTTTAGTCTAGAATATTGCATGTATGAATTTTTACTATAGTACTGGTGAAAGACTTATGATGAACCATTTCTTACATATCCTCTGCCCCCTTCCAAGTCATCCAGATTTAATCCCTCCATCTAGGTGTATAAGGGCATGGTTAATACTTAAATAGTATAGCCAACTGTTGACTATAAGAAAGTGCCATGTCATCTGTAGCCAACATGTATAACAATGGATACTCAAAAACTAATTCTTGAAGATCATTTCCCGCAAAGCACAAAAAGTGTTATTTCTTCACAAGTTTTGGATGCAGGTTGAACAGTTGAACGCTTTTGTTTGCAAAAGATACCTTTTATCTATTTCACCCAGATGTTTGTGAGCTCTAGAGATGAAATAATATCCGAATAAATCTATCGATACACGTTACACATGAGATGACCCCCACATCCTTTGTCAAAATAAACAACTCCCTGATCAATGCATTTCATTCTTCCGTGCAACACACGGGCACCTTACTATAGATTAGTACGACCAAAAATTGAACTAACATTATATATAGTACGATAAATGATGATGCATGTCACCTAAAATTATATCATTGAAAACTATGTTCAAATACAAATCCAACGATATTGTTTTTGTTGACATGCACTAACATTTTGTCAGTTAAATCTTCAGTCAAATTCAATGGGGGATAAACCACGACCGATGTAGTAGTACTAGTGTAGAGGGTGGTGCTGCACGGGAGTCTCACCCCGCTCGTGGCATGGCAGTAAAGCCATCATATCACAAAACTCAACCACTCCCAGTAATAAGTGGCCTGGTAAAATAAATGGACAAGCAACCATCACATCCCTCCGTCTCTTTTGCATTTCATCTCTCTGCATTTACTTTCTCTGGATCATCTCGCACACTCAATCCCTAGCTGCTACTCCTAGTATCCCTAGCTACTACTCCTAGGGCCAGTTCTTTTGGCGGCTTCCCCAGCTTTTCCCATAAGACTAGTCGCAGTGGAGAGTAACATTAAGGCGCCTCACTCATTTATTTGGGATTCTAAACTACTACTAGTAGAACCTCCGTCCTGGTTTATTCCTCACCATTGTAATTTGTGCTAAATTTTGACCAAAGATTTAACTGATAAAATGTTAGTGCATGTGACATGCACTAACATTTCATTAGTTTAATTTATGATCAAAATTTGACACAGATTACAATGGGGACCAATAAACCAGGACGGAGGTAGTAGTTATGGGATTAATAATCTAGAAGCCTAAAAGAACTGGCCCCTGGTACTCCTACTAGTAGTAGTACTCAAGTTGGAATTGCAATTGCATGGCACAACGTTTAGGCAAAAAATTCGATACAGGGTGTAGGAAGCGGTTTGGGAATTTGCATGCCTTTCCGACCAGTGAGATACTCCATACAAAGTACAACAGAGAAATAACCACAGAGAAGGAAGCTAAAAGTAAACAATCAAACAAACATTTTTGCATTTGTTTTGCATTGAATCGTTTCACAAGCTTGACTAGTGTTGTTTTTCTACTTTTACAAAAACCGCATCGTAATGTTAAAACGTGCATTTGCACGTACATAAGTAATAGTAGTACTCCCTCCATCTAGGTGTGCATTTGCACGTACATAAGTACTAGTAGTACTCCCTCCATCTAGCTGTATAAGTCTTCCCTCCTTCTTGGTCACGGTGCACAACCAAAGATGACTTATTGACCTGGATGGAGGGAGTAGCACAGTCTGCAAGCATATATTGAGAGAGACATGTAGTGCGATAGTACATAGTAAAGTTTGTGCTATATGCACGTACTTGCAAAATGCGTACGAATACACAAGGTTTCCAAATTTCCCCTTTTACATACTTAATTAAGGACGCTAATAATTCCTGAAGGTTCGGGATTTATCATTTGCGTCCCAAAACTAATGAGATCGCCTTACGAAACAAAAATTATACTCCTACTAAAAGCCACGACGCTCGCAGGAGCGCTTGCGGTGCACCACGAGTGCCCTGGTGCACAGCCGTTTCCCAGCGCGCCGACACAACGCCTCTTCCTCAGCCTCACAACTCGCGAGGTGCTGATTGGCGGATTGCCGGCGGGCGAGCACGATCTCACCGGTGTGGTGATCCGGTGCCAACAGGTACTCCTCCTCACTGGAAGCGTGCACCCGGTCCACGTACCGCCAAGCGTAGATGAGGCGCTTGGGCCTGACTGCACTCAGGGCGTCGGCACGGGTGTCCTCTGCCACCCTCACGGCCCTCGCACGAGCCTTCTGCCAAAGAGCCAATTGCCCGACTCTCTCGGACGCGACATAGGCCTCCAAGGCAGCTTGTTCCGCGGTGCGCTTCTCTTCCTCGGCCTACTTCTCCGCCTCTATTTTGGCGGGCTCTGCTGGAGGCAAAGCCTCCCACAAGGCGACATCCATTTCTTTCCAAACCTCCTCAAGGCTGGGGGGCTCGGCGGGCGGCGCGGCGTTCTCCTCGTAGCGGGGAGCCGACGCGTCCTCCGACGCGCGTGCTTGCGAGATTGGAAACGCTGACGCATCCACCTCGACGCGTCACGGCGAGGAGCGGAACGCCGACGCGTCCTCCTCGACTAGTGGCGGCGAGGAACGGAACGGCGACACGTCCACCTAGACCCATCGTGGCGAGGAGCGGAACACCGACGCGTCCTCCTCGACTAGTGGCGGCAAGGAACGGAACGACGATGCGTGACCGTCCGCGCGATGCAGCGGGGGGTGCCTAGAACTTGGGAGGGGCGATGCCATGGTGGTCGACGTGAGAGGGAGGGGGAGGATATAGCGATGAACGTGAACGTGGGGGGAGGAGATAGTGATGTCGTGGGAGGCACATGTTGGAGAACGTTGTAGAAAATAAAAAATTTCCTACGGTTTCACCAAGATCCATCTATGAGTTGATCTAAGCAACGAGTGATAGGAGAGAGATGCATCTACATACCACTTGTAGATCGCGTGCAGAAGCGTTCAAGAGAACGGGGTTGAGGTAGTCGTTCTCATCGTGATCCTATCACCGGAGATCCTAGCGCCGAACGGACGGCACCTCCGCGTTCAACACACGTACGGTCAGCGTGACGTCTCCTCCGTCTTGATCCAGCAAGGGGGAAGGAGAGGTTGATGAAGATCCAGCAGCACGACGGCGTGGTGGTGGATGCAGTAGGACTCCGGCAGGGCTTCGCCAAGCAACTGCGGGAGGAGGAAGAGGTGTAGCAAGGGAGGGATGCGCCAAGACTCAGGGTGCAACTGCCCTCCATCCCCCCTCCTTTATATAGGCCCCCAGGGGGGCGCCGGCCCTGGAGATGGGAATCTCCCAAGGGGGCGGCGGCCAGGGGGTGGAGTGCCCCCCAAGGCAAGTGGTGCGCCCCCCCCCCCACCCTAGGGTTTCCAACCCTAGGCGCAGGGGGGGCCAGGGGGGGCGCACCAGCCCACTAGGGGCTGGTTCCCCTCCCACTTCAGCCCATGGGGCCCTCCGGGATAGGTGGCCCCACCCGGTGGACCCCTGGGACCCTTCCGGTGGTCCCGGTACAATACCGGGTGAGCCCAAAACTTTCCCGATGGCCGAAACAGCACTTCCTATATATAATTCTTTACCTCTGGACCATTCCGGAACTCCTCGTGACGTCCGGGATCTCATCCGAGACTCCGAACAACATTTGGTTTGCTGCATACTCATATTCATACAACCCTAGCGTCACCGAACCATAAGTGTGTAGACCCTACGGGTTCGGGAGACATGCAGACATGACCGAGACGGCTCTCCGGTCAATAACCAACAGCGGGATCTAGATACCCATGTTGGCTCCCACATACTCCTCGATGATCTCATCGAATGAACCACGATGTCAAGGATTCAAGCAACCCCGTGTATTGTTCCCTTTGTCAGACGGTATGTTACTTGCCCGAGATTCGATCGTCGGTATCCCAATACCTCGTTCAATCTCGTTGCCGGCAAGTCACTTTACTCGTACCGTAATGCATGATCCCGTGACCAGACACTTGGTCACTTTGAGCTCATTATGATGATGCACTACCGAGTGGGCCCAGTGATACCTCTCCATAATACGGAGTGACAAATCCCAGTCTTGATCCGTGTGTGCACCTTTATAGTCACCCAGTTACGTTGTGACGTTTGGTACACCCAAAGCACTTCTACGGTATCCGGAGTTACACGATCTCATGGTCTAAGGAAGAGATACTTGACATTGGAAAAGCTCTAGCAAACCAAACTACACGATCTTGTGATATGCTTAGGATTGGGTCTTGTCCATCACATCATTCTCCTAATGATGCGATCCCGTTATCAACGACATCCAATGTCCTTAGTCAGGAAACCATGACTATCTGTTGATCAACGAGCTAGTCAACTAGAGGCTCACTAGGGACATGTTTTGGTCTAAGTATTCACCCATGTATTACTATTTCCGTATAATACAATTATAGCACGAATAAAAGACAACTATCATGAACAAAGAAATATAATAATAATCCTTTTATTATTGCCTCTAGGGCATATTTCCAACAGTCTCCCACTTGCACTAGAGTCAATAATCTAGTTACATTGTGATGAATCGAACACCCATAGAGTTCTGGTGTTGATCATGTTTTTCTCGCGGAATAGGTTTAGTCAACGTATCTGCGACATTCAGATCCGTATGTACTTTGCAAATTTCTATGTCTCCTTCTTGAACATTTTCACGAATGGAGTTGAAGCGACGCTTGATGTGCCTGGTCTTCTTGTGAAACCTGGGCTCCTTGGCAAGTGCAATAGCTCCAGTGTTGTCACAGAAGAGTTTGATCGGCCCCGACGCATTGGGTATGACTCCTAGGTCGGTGATGAACTCCTTCACCCAAATTGCTTCATGCGCTGCCTCTGAGGCTGCCATGTACTCTGCTTCACATGTAGATCCCGCCACGATGCTCTGCTTGCAGCTACACCGGCTTACTGCCCCACCATTCAACATATACATGTATCCGGCTTGTGACTTAGAGTCATCCAGATCTGTGTCGAAGCTAGCGTCGACGTAACCCTT
Organism: Triticum aestivum; assembly: GCF_018294505.1. NCBI lineage: Eukaryota > Viridiplantae > Streptophyta > Magnoliopsida > Poales > Poaceae > Triticum > Triticum aestivum. The sequence goes on from NC_057807.1 coordinate 430,869,621, forward strand.
TACGACGAGCTCTTCGTCACCTCCATAAACGAGAAACATGTCCTTTGTCCTTTTCGGGTACTTTAGGATATTCTTGACCGTTGTCCACTGTTCCTTGCCGGGATTACTTTGGTACCTACCTACCAAACTTACGGCAAGGTTTACATCTCGTCTGGTACACAGCATGGCATACATAATAGATCCTATGGCCGAGGCATAGGGGATGACACTCATCTCTTCTTTATCTTCTGCCGTGGTCGGGCATTGAGCCGAGCTCAATCTCACACCTTGCAATACAGGCAAGAACCCTTTCTTGGACTGATCCATTTTGAACTTCTTCAAAATCTTATCAAGGTATGTGCTTTGTGAAAGACCTATGAGGCGTCTCGATCTATCCCTATAGATCTTGATGCCTAATATGTAAGCAGCTTCTCCAAGGTCCTTCATTGAAAAACACTTATTCAAGTAGGCCTTAATGTTGTCCAAGAATTCTATATCATTTCCCATCAAAATTATGTCATCTACATATAATATGAGAAATGCTACAGAGCTCCCACTCACTTTCTTGTAAACGCAGGCTTCTCCATAAGTCTGCATAAACCCAAACGCTTTGATCATCTCATCAAAGCGAATGTTCCAACTCCGAGATGCTTGCACCAGCCCATAAATGGATCACTGGAGCTTGCATACTTTGTTAGCATTCTTAGGATCGACAAAACCTTCCGGCTGCATCATATACAGCTCTTCCTTAAGATAACCGTTAAGGAATGCCGTTTTGATGTCCATCTGCCATATCTCATAATCATAGTATGCGGCAATTGCTAACATGATTCGGACGGACTTAAGCTTCGCTACGGGAGAGAAAGTCTCATCGTAGTCAACCCCTTGAACTTGTCGATAACCCTTAGCAACAAGTCGAGCTTTATAGATGGTTACATTACCATCCGCGTCCGTCTTCTTCTTAAAGATCCATTTGTTTTCTATCGATCGCCGATCATCGGGCAAGTCAGTCAAAGTCCATACTTTGTTTTCATACATGAATTCTATCTCGGACTGCATGGCTTCTAGCCATCTGTTGGAATCTGGGCCCGCCATCGCTTCTTCATAGTTCGAAGGTTCACCGTTGTCCAACAACATGATTTCCAGGACAGGGTTGCCATACCACTTTGGTGTAGAACGTGTCCTTGTGGACCTACGAAGTTCAGTAGCAACTTGATCCGAAGTACCTTGATCATCATCATTATTTTCCTCACCAGTCGGTGTAGGCACCACAGGAACATTTTCCTGAGCTGCACTACTTTTTGGTTCAAGAGGTAGTACTTCATCGAGTTCTACTTTCCTCCCACTTACTCCTTTCGAGAGAAACTCCTTTTCCAGAAAGGATCCGTTCTTGGCAACAAAGATCTTGCCTTCGGATCTAAGGTAGAAGGTATACCCAATGGTTTCCTTAGGGTATCCTATGAAGACGCATTTTTGCGACTTGGGTTTGAGCTTTTCAGGTTGAAGTTTCTTGACATAAGCATCGCATCCCCAAACTTTAAAAACGATAGCTTAGGTTTCTTCCCAAACCATAATTCATACGGTGTCGTCTCAACGGATTTAGACGGTGCCCTATTTAAAGTGAATGTAGCTGTCTCTAGAGCATATCCCCAAAATGATAGCGGTAAATCGGGAAGAGACATCATAGATCGCACCATATCCAATAGAGTGCGATTACGACGTTCGGACACACCGTTACGCTGAGGTGTTCCAGGCGGTGTGAGTTGTGAAACGATTCCAGATTTTCTTAAGTGTGTACCAAATTCGTGACTTAAATATTCTCCTCCACGATCTGATCGTAAGAATTTTATCTTTCGTTCACGTTGATTCTCTACCTCATTCTGAAATTCCTTGAACTTTTCAAAGGTCTCGGACTTGTGTTTCATCAAGTAGACATACCCATATCTACTTAAGTCATCAGTGCGAGTGAGAACATAACGATATCCTCCGCGAGCCTCGCCGCTCATTGGACCACACACATCAGTATGTATGATTTCCAATAAGCTGGTTGCTCGCTCCATTGTTCCGGAGAACGGAGTCTTGGTCATTTTGCCCATGAGGCATGGTTCGCATGTGTCAAATGATTCATAATCGAGAGACTCTAAAAGTCCATCAGCATGGAGCTTCTTCATGCGCTTGACACCAATGTGACCAAGGCGGCAGTGCCACAAGTATGTGGGACTATCGTTATCAACTTTACATCTTTTGGTATTCACACTATGAATATGTGTAACATTACATTCGAGATTCATTAAGAACAAACCATTGACCATCGGGGCATGACCATAAAACATATCTCTTATATAAATAGAACAACCAGTATTCTCGGATTAAAATGAGTAGCCATCTCGTATTAAACGAGATCCAGATACAATGTTCATGCTCAAACTTGGCACTAAATAACAGTTATTGAGGTTCATAACTAATCCCGTGGGTAAATGTAGAGGTAGCGTGCCGACGGCGATCACATCGACCTTGGAACCATTCCCGACGCGCATCGTCACCTCGTCCTTCGCCAGTCTCCGCTTATTCCGCAGCTCCTGCTGTGAGTTACAAATATGAGCAACGGCACCGGTATCAAATACCCAGGAGTTACTATGAGTACTGGTAAGGTACACATCAATTACATGTATGTCACATATACCTTTAGTGTTGCCGGCCTTCTTGTCCGCTAAGTATTTGGGGCAGTTCCGCTTCCAGTGACCCTTCCCTTTGCAATAAAAACACTCAGTCTCAGGCTTGGTTCCATTCTTTGACTTCTTCCCGGCAACTGGCTTACCGGGCGCGGCAACATCTTTGCCATCCTTCTTGAAGTTCTTCTTACCCTTGCCCTTCTTGAACTTAGTGGTCTTATTGACCATCAACACTTGATGTTCTTTCTTGATTTCAACCTCTACTGACTTCAGCATTGAAAATACTTCAGGAATGGTCTTCACCATCCCCTGCATATTGTAGTTCAGCACAAAGCTCTTGTAGCTCAGTTGGAGCGACTGAAGGATTCTGTCAATGACCGCCTCGTCCGGGAAGTTGATCTCCAGCTGGGACAGGCGGTTGTGCAACCCAGACATTTTGAGTATGTGCTCACTGACAGAACTGTTTTCCTCCATCTTACAACTGTAGAACTTGTCGGAGACTTCATATCTCTCGACCCGGGCATGAGCTTGAAAAACCATTTTCAGCTCCTCAAACATCTCATATGCTCCGTGTCGCTCAAAACGCTTTTGGAGCCCCGGTTCTAAGCTGTAAAGCATGCCGCACTGAACGAGGGAGTAATCATCAGCACGTGACTGCCAAGCGTTCATAACGTCTTGGTTCTTTGGGATTGGTGCTTCACCTAGTGGTCCTTCTAGGACATATGCTTTCTTGGCTGCTATGAGGATGATCCAGGTTCCGGACCCAATCCGAATAGTTGCTGCCATCATCTTTCAGCTTGGTTTTCTCTAGGAACGCGTTGAAGTTCATGTTGACATGAGCGTTGGCCATTTGATCTACAAGACATATTTTGCAAAGATTTTAGACTAAGTTCATGATAATTAAGTTCATCTAATCAAATTATTTAATGAACTCCCACTCAGATTTGACATCCCTCTAGTCATCTAAGTGTTACACGATCCGAGTCGACTAGGACGTGTCTGATCATCACGTGAGACGGACTAGTCATCATCGGTGAACATCTCCATGTTGATCGTATCTTCCATACGACTCATGTTTGACCTTTCGGTCTCTTGTGTTCTGAGGCCATGTCTGTACATGCTAGGCTCGTCAAGTTAACCCTAAGTTTTTATGCATGTGTAAAACTGTCTTACACCCGTTGTATGTGAATGTAAGGATCTATCACACCCGATCATCACGTGGTGCTTCGAAACGACGAACTTTAGCAACGGTGCACAGTTAGGGGGAACACTTTCTTGAAATTATTATAAGGGATCATCTTATTTACTACTGCCGTTCTAAGTAAACAAGATGCATAAAACATAATAAACATCACATGCAATTATATAAAGTAGTGACATGATATGGCCAATATCATATAGCTCCTTCGATCTGCATCTTCGGGGCTCCATGATCATCTTCGTCACCGGCATGACACCATGATATCCATCATCATGATCTCCATCATCGTGCCTCCATGAAGTTGCTCGCCAACTATTACTTCTACTACTATAGCTAACGCTTTAGCAATAAAGTAAAGTAATTACATGGCGTTAAATCATTGACACGCAGGTCATACAATAATTAAAACAACTCATATGGCTCCTGCCGGTTGTCATACTCATCAACATGCAAGTCGTGATTCCTATTACAAGAACATGATCTCATACATCACAGTATATCATTCATCATTCATCACAACTTCTGGCCATATCACATCACATGACAATTGCTGCAAAAACAAGTTCGACGTCCTCTAATTGTTGTTGCTTCTTTTATGTGGCTGCAATTGGGTTCTAGCAAGAACGTTTTCTTACCTACGAATAACCACAACGTGATTTTGTCAACTTCTATTTACCCTTCATAAGGACCCTTTTCATCGAATCCGCTCCAACTAAAGTAGGAGAGACAGACACCCGCTAGCCACCTTATGCAACTAGTGCATGTCAGTCGGTGGGACCTGTCTCACGTAAGCGTACATGTAAGGTCGGTCTAGGCCGCTTCATCCCACAATACCGCTGAAGCAAGAAAAGACTAGTAGTGGCAAGCAAGTTGACAAGATCTACACCCACAACAGATTTGTGTTCTACTCGTGCAATAGAGAACTACGCATAGACCTAGCTCATGATGCCACTGTTGGAGAATGTTGCAGAAAATAATTTTTTTCCTACGGTTTCACCAAGATCCATCTATGAGTTCATCTAAGCAACGAGTGATAGGAGAGAGATGCATCTACATACCACTTGTAGATCGCGTGCGGAAGCGTTCAAGAGAACGGGGTTGAGGTAGTCGTTCTCGTCGTGATCCTATCACCGGAATCCTAGCGCCGAACGGACGGCACCTCCGCGTTCAACACACGTACGGTCAGTGTGACGTCTCCTCCGTCTTGATCCAGCAAGGGGGAAGGAGAAGTTGATGAAGATCCAGCAGCACGACGGTGTGGTGGTGGATGCAGCAGGACTCCGGCAGGGCTTCGCCAAGCAACTGTCGGAGGAGGAAGAGGTGTAGCAGGGGAGGGAGGCGCCAAGACTCAGGGTGCGGCTGCCCTCCATACCTCCCTCCTTTATATAGGCCCCCAGGGGGGCGCCGGCCCTGGAGATGGGAATCTCCCAAGGGGGCGGTGGCCAGGGGGGTGGAGTGCCCCCCAAGGCAAGTGGTGCGCCCCCCCACCCTAGGGTTTCCAACCCTAGGCGCGGGGGGGCCCAAGGGGGGCACACCAGCCCACTAGGGGCTGGTTCCCCTCCCACTTCAGCCCACGGGGCCCTCCGGGATAGGTGGCCCCACCCGGTGGACCCCCGGGACCCTTCCGGTGGTCCCGGTACAATACCGGGTGACCCCGAAACTTTCCCGATGGCCGAAACAGCACTTCCTATATATAATTCTTTACCTCCAGACCATTCCGGAACTCCTCGTGACGTCCGGGATCTCATCCGAGACTCCGAACAACATTCGGTTTGCTGCATACTCATATTTATACAACCCTAGCGTCACCGAACCTTAAGTGTGTAGACCCTACGGGTTCGGGAGACATGCAGACATGATCGAGACGGCTCTCCGGTCAATAACCAACAACGGGATCTAGATACCCATGTTGGCTCCCACATACTCCTTGATGATCTCATCGTATGAACCACGATGTAGAGGATTCAAGCAACCCCGTATACTATTCCCTTTGTCAGACGATATGTTACTTGCCCGAGATTCGATCGTCGGTGTCCCAATACCTCGTTCAATCTCGTTGCCGGCAAGTCACTTTACTCGTACCATAATGCATGATCCCGTGACCAGACACTTGGTCACTTTGAGATCATTATGATGATGCACTACCGAGTGGGCCCAGTGATACCTCTCCGTAATACGGAGTGACAAATCCCAGTCTCGATCCGTGTCAACCCAACAGACACTTTCGGAGATACCTGTAGTGCACCTTTATAGTCACCCAGTTACGTTGTGACGTTTGGTACACCCAAAGCACTTCTACGGTATCCGGGAGTTACACGATCTCATGGTCTAAGGAAGAGATACTTGACATTGGAAAAGCTCTAGCAAAACGAACTACACGATCTTGTGCTATGCTTAGGATTGGGTCTTGTCCATCACATCATTCTCCTAATGATGCAATCCTGTTATCAATGACATCCAATGTCCATAGTCAGGAAACCATGACTATCTGTTGATCAACGAGCTAGTCAACTTGAGGCTCACTAGGGACATGTTTTGGTCTAAGTATTCACACGTGTATTACGATTTTCGTATAATACAATTATAGCATGAATAAAAGACAACTATCATGAACAAAGAAATATAAAATAATCCTTTTATTATTGCCTCTAGGGCATATTTCCAACAGCACAGTATTTATAGCGAGCAATGGCACACCTATGTAAGATATGGACTGAGCTGCACTGACTTAACTGCAGGTCCAGTTGCGTCACTAACATGTGGGCCAGACCCCTGTTGGGCCCATATGTCAGTGACCCAATGGACCTGCAGTTAAGTAACAGCTATGTGGGCATATTTGTTGGAGTAAATTACGGGGGAGGAAAGGGGTGGAAATATTGCTGGTCACAACGGATTGGACGAGCGCGGGGGGGGGGGAGGAGAGTCATGCATGCAGATTTTTTCCACACGGGGTGGAGTGGTGGGACCGCCGGAGGGAGAAGGAGAGTCTGGCAGGCATATTGTTTCCACACATGGAGAGGAAAAGATTTGGAGATGAACGGGCTTCCTGCAGGTATGTGGAACGGTGCATAATAAGTCTCATCTTGCATGCCGGGCTAGGTATAGTCTCAAGTCATTAAAAACAGACACGCCCCACACATGTTCATATTTCAAGGTGCACTAAATTATTGCATGCGATGATTAAGGATGGCCATAATGGTAGTATCTTAGCTGGTATCATGCACACGGGAATAGCAAACATGCTGATGTGGCAAAGAATTAAAGAAGAGAGGGGGGGTTAGAGTAACTAGTGTTCATGCATGCATTGGTAAACACATTTTTTGTGAAGAACTACAAAAACTATTCCACCGCCTCTATCTTGCTAAGAGTAGGTGAAAATTTTGAATCGAGCCCTTTAAACTAGAAAGGAGGTAGTAGTACTCTAATAGCTAACCTTGGCCCTGTTTGGATCCATGTGTTAGAGTTAGTTTGGGTTAATTTGAACTCAACTAACCCAAAAAAAATCTAACCCACCCAAGAGGTGCTTATTTGGGTTACTCCCTCCGTCTAGGTGTGTAAGTCATCGTACGTTGTGCACCGCGACCAAGGCAGAGAGGAAAACGAGAAAACTTAATGTCTTTTTGCTAATTAATAGCATTGCATGCAATGAACTAACCACTGCATGTCATGTTTGGCAGACTCAAGTCATTGAAAGCATGCACGGCCCACATCTCTTATTGGTTGATATGTCACAAAACAAGAAACGAGGAGGGAGTTAATGTACGGTGCCTAAGTGTTTTGAGATTATTTGGTTTTCGTAAGGTGACTTACACACCTAGACGGAGGGAGTAGTTCTTCTAGGGACACTAAAAAACACATTTTTCTCTTGCTCTCCCCGTAGCAGATCCCTCCCCACTTCCTTGAAGCTTCTCATCCTCTCCCTCCCTCCCTCCCTCTCACATCGCCCATGAAGGCTCCTCACCATATCTGCGCTCCATCTAACCCTATCATCCAAACACCTCTTTCACTAGAGTTACTTCGGGGTTAGTTCAGGATTAGAATCTTTAACTCATCTAACTCATCTAATAGTAGTTTTTATACTCATTATAATTAGTATTGTAGATATTGATATTTTTTGTATAAATTTGGTCAAACACTTTGCAAACGGTTGACGGAAGTAAAAAGGACCAGAGGGAGTATCATGCATGCGGAGTAGGCAAAATAAATTGCTCATTTATAGCCGGTCGAAGTCTCAAAGGGCGCGACCGCACGAGGGAGGCGAAGGTCGTGGGAGGTGCGACGGTTGATGGAATTTAGTGAAGTTATCCACGCGCTGGCATGGCGTGCGAACAGGGAGAAGCTATACCGTCAGGCCTACGATATGGGTCTAGTAGACATGACATCTAGTGGGTCCCGCATAGTTCTCGAGAACTCTTTGGGGGCTTGCAGCCGTTTATCCACCGGGCAAGCCAGCAACCCCACGCCGTTCGCATGCCCTGATCGTCCCCGTCTTATACTAGTACAGTACCTTACAACAGTTCGCTCCCAGTCGTCCCGTCCTTTCACATTATGGCAGTTCCACTAATCCTAACCCTCCTCCCAAATCCATGGCGTCCCAAATCTCCATGATCGGTGGTGAGTACAATGTTAGAACCATCACCGTCGATGAGTTCGACGTCATCTACACCCATTCTTCCGCAACGGTGAAAGAATTCCTTGCTCGCTTCAAACGCATGTTCGAAAACTCAAATGATGAGTGGGTCGCTGGGCTGGATGTTGAGTACACCACAGTCCTGGGAAGCAAGAAGAAACTAAAGGAGGCAGAGAAGAAGAAGCTCGCCATGATCCAGGTTTGCGTGCATGACTTATGCTTGGTCTACCACATATGCCATGCCGACGTTGAGTGCGAGGAATTTAAGAAGTTCCTCAAGGGCGGCCGAGTCAAATTCGCTACTGTCGACTTTAGGAACGACAAGGAAATCCTGGGTCGGACAGGCCTCGTTGTAGGCCAGCCCTTCGATCTCCAGAAGGCAAGCCTAGTGTCCTCCTCTCAGCCTTCAATGCTGACCCTGGCAGCAGCCATGATTGATCGTTCGTACGCTAAACTGAAAAAACCTCACCACGAGTTTCATCATGCATGGGAGTCAAATACATTAGATGAAGATCACATCCTGTACGCAACAATGGATGCCTACCTTTGTTTAAATATCTATAAGGGTTGGATGAAGAAGCAGAGCCTAGTGTCCGGTTCAAGCAAAGAAGCATCGGCGAAGAGGAAGAGGAAGAGGGACGAGGACGAAGTCGAGGATGTGGACTCGTACTCTGAGTAGGTGGAAGTGTCGTCGCTCATGCTGGTTCTACTGAAGTGTCAAGCAGACTAGTTGCTTAGTTTATTTTCAAGGGTGTGTTGTGCTGAGGCCCCAGCAGAACTATGTTTATGTTCTTTCTCGTTATTTGAACTCTTTAGTATGTACAGTAGTACTAGTACTATGTATTACTATTGTTCTTCTTGCAGTTGGTAGTACTGCTCGTATCTTCGTGTTCCTACTATAGTTAATACGTTCATACTAGTAGTACAATTTGGGTTAGTCGATTTGTGAAAGAAGTTTGACGGAGTGAAGGAAGAAGACGGCAGGGTACCCATGATCTATCTTATGAGTGTTGGGTGTGGAACGCAGTTCGCCAGAAAAAAATGGATCGTGCCCAAGGTTAAACGGATGGCGGGGGTGGGGGAGCATGGCGGTGATAGGCGGTTCAGGGGAGGGCGCGGCGGCGGCGGCAGTCGGTTAGGCGTGTGGCGGGCGAAGAAGATGAATTGTGCATCTATTTCGGAGGTTGAAGAAGCCCTTCTACCATCCATATTGCATCAAACGGCTCACAAGAGTCGACTGACCCAAATTGCTCCTTCAGATTGGAGGATTCACGTGGCATTCAAGGTCTCGAAGCTAGATTCTGCGTCTGCACCTGGTTTGCAGGCTCAATGCGCGCGCGACCGGCTTTCGCCGCAACAGCCACCATGCCCGCCTCCTCCGCGCGGGCGGAGACAACAATGACACGCTAGTTCCTCCTCGCCGGTGTGCTGGAGGACGCGCTTGTCCTCCTCTTCGTACGGCGTGCATAGACGCGGCTCCACCAGCTGGTCGCGTGCTTGGCAGCGCGGCGGCATCGCGAGGAGGGACTGCAGACGACGTGAGTGGCGAGCCTTCGCTTGGCGGCGACACAGTGGTGATGGGCGAGAAATTGTTGGCCGGAGCAGGCGGGCGCCAGCATGCGCAATAGCGGCGGCGGTATATTGATGAGTGCACATATGGGAGCTTAGTTTAGTTTTATATAGGGTTGGTCAAACTTAAAAAAAACCATACTAGTACACGTAAACATTAGACTTAGGCAGTGCTTTTATTAGTTACCACAACCACGATACGGAATCCTGTGCAAGCATGTGAACCGCGGCTGCACGGTTGATCAAGCAGTGCGTCACCGTGTCGCGCTCGAAGGACATCCACCGAACCTTTTTGTGCGTGTGAAAACAATCCCCGAATATTACTCAACTTTTTTTCCCGGGAAAAGTTCTTGACGCTACAATATTTCCATATATTTGAATTTAGCTCCGGTTCGTGTTTATTTGGACGTTTTAGGAGCGCCCTAGTTTTTTTTAATACTAGTTTTGGGGCTGTTTGGTTTCCAGTCACCATTTGCCAAGCCAAAATTTGGCAGCCACAGTTTAGTTGGCATGTGCTTGGTTTTTGCCACACTTTGGCTTGCCACACTTTATTGCCCCTATGGCCCACTTGTCATAGAGACAATTTTTTGCCAACTTTTGCCAAAGTTTGGCATCCAAAGGGGTTGTTTGGTTTGAGACTAAGTTTGCCTAAGGTTGCCACACCTAAGGTTAGGCGAGTTTGACCAACTTGGGTAGATGTTTGGTTCAAGCCACACCTTAGGCAAGCCACATTAGGGTCCCACATCACATACACTCAAAAAGTGTGGCAAGATTCCCTTAGGCTTGCCAACTTGTGGCTCTCATTTTGTAGAACTAACTTTAGGCAAGTGTGGCAACATCGTATGACAAAGTGTGGCAACATTGTATGACAAAGTGTGGCATGGTTAGGCCTAGAACCAAACAGCCCCAAAGTGTGTGTGACTGAGAGAGAACGTGTGTATGTGTCCATATGTGTGTTGTGGCGGAAGGGCAATGTGGAGACGGTGTGCATGTGATAGAGACATGGAGAGGTGTGAATGTGCAAATGATCATGCATGAGTGAGACATAGACAGATGCCAATACGTTGTGTATACATGAGAGAATGGTCTTCTATTTTACTTGTGTGTGTGTGTGAGAGAGAGAGAGAGAGATGATCATCCTTAACACAACAACCATCTCTCTTGATTCGTCCGTCCCTCACACGATCGCATTTTGACACCCTCACTCGGCCCCTGCCCAGCTCAAGGCTCGCACATCTCTCTATCTCGCACGCACAATATCTTTGTGAATACCCTGTTTAGCAAGTAGCTTTCCGTCACATACACACACATTTCTCTCCTTAGGTTTGTTTTATCTCAATATCTGACACACACACACACCCTCCTCCGAGCACACAATTCATCCCCATCCAAGGTTATATGGCGACCACTCTCGCTTGTGCTTCTATGCACCCCAGCATGCGCAACACCTCAATCTTCAAAGAGGGCATCGAGAAGATCAAAGACAGCGACCACACTGCGCTAGAGAATGCGGGGCCGTTTGGAAGCAGGATGATGTGACGACGGCTGACTGACTCCTCCCCCCACCCTCTCTCTCTCGCACAAAATTACCATCCCTCTCCCCCCATGCAAATTTATCAGTCCCTCTCGTCCATGTTTTTCCAGCTCTCTCATCAAACCTGTTGTCTCTTCTCCTTCCACGTGTACAGAATCCGGATGCACACGCATCTCATGTATATTACATGTCTCCATCTTTCTCATAGACCTAACTTCTTCCTCTCTCTTTCTCTCTCCATCTCCATCTCTCTGTTTCGTTAGGTTTGTCTCCTACTGTCTCGTCCACATACATACAATCTTTCCCGCCCTATCTGCTCCATCTTCGCAAGCTCTCTCTGCATGTTTCATTCACACATTGGGATATGTTCAAAATGTTGCTTTTATAATGGCTGATGTAGAGTTATTGTTGGTTTTGTTGCATCCTACAAATTAATAACTATGAAATGCACTTTGATTGTCATTTGACTGGGATTATGCGAGTTTGAGCATGTTGTGAAGTACCATAGACCTCGTATACATCTTGGAATTCGACAATGATTGGAACTATTGAATTGTATAGACCATTACATTCGAAGTCAGTAGCCTAATATATTTATTTCACAATTTCAACAAATGATTAATTCACTACATACTAAGAAAAGAAATGTGTACACCCTCCATTTTTATTTAATTCTGCGTATTAGCATTGGTCAAAGTCAAGTTTTGTAAACTCTCAGAAAGTTTACAACAAAAAATATTAACATATACAATAACAAATAAATATCATTAGATTCATTATTGAATGTACTTTCACATCATACATATCTGTTATGGTAAATGTTTATATTTTTCTATAAACTTGGTCAAACTTTAGGAAGTTTGACTTCGGTCAAACCTAATATGCAGAGTTTACTAGTACTACTTGCTAGTTGCTTAGCCGAATCACCCAACACGCCACACGGGGAGTTCAGTGTCACAAAATTTTGAGGTCGGCAGGAAAATCTCCCGCGACCCTGATTCGAGCAGTGGGAAGTTACCATCATAGCCTTCGGAACAGGCCTACGGATGACCATTGGTAGGGGGCTGTTTTCGTAACTTCAGGTTCACCCTACCCAGCCAACCCCACCCCGGCACCCAGAGTAATACACCTGAATACTCCCCATTTTCTATCCCCACCGCAAAATAGACTTCTCCACAGCACCACAGCCTTCGTGCTCCTCCCCTTCTACATCAGCGCACTCGTCCACCGCAGCGCATCTGCCTCATCGACAACCTCGTACGCTGCACTGGAGCCGGTCCGTCGTCGTCGTTGTACATGGAGCCTCTTCCCCGACACCGTCTTCCACGGTCTCGGATCTGCTTCCCGGAGGCCGACACCAAGCGCAGAAGCACCACCGTCATGGACAATGAACTGACTCCCGTTGCCGACCATGACTATCGGTGTCAAAACTGGCGGATCTCGGGTAGGGGGTCCCGAACTGTGTGTCTAGGCGGATGGTAACAGGAGACAAGGGACACGATGTTTTTACCCAGGTTCGGGCCCCCTCGATGGAGGTAAAACCCTACTCCTGCTTGATTAATATTGATGATATGGGTAGTACAAGAGTAGATCTACCATGAGATCAAAGAGGCTAAACCCTAGAAGCTATCCTATGGTATGATTGTTGTTTGTCCTACGGACTAAAACCCTCCAGTTTATATAGACACCGGAGAGGGTTAGGGTTACACAGAGTCGGTTACAATGGTAGGAGATATACATATCCGTATCACCAAGCTTGCCTTCCACGCCAAGGAAAGTCCCATCCGGACACGGGACGAAGTCTTCAATCTTGTATCTTCACGGTCCAGGAGTCCGTCCAACAGTGATAGTTCGGCTATTCGGACACCCCCTAATCCAGGACTCCCTCAGTAGCCCCTGAACCAGGTTTCAATGACGACGAGTCCGGCGCGCATATAATCTTCAGCTCTGCAAAATAAGTTCCACATACCACCGTAGAGAGAATAATCTTTACACAAATTCAATCTGCTGACGTATTCTGCGGCGTGACGTCACACCACGGCCAAGCCTTTATTGGAATCGTTTTTACTGTCCCACCTCAGCGTGTTTAGCGAGGCGGTTTCTTTGGCACGTCCTATCAAAGCAAAGATCGTGTCCCCTTATTCCGGGATTCTCATTAATACGGGTGTGGGTAACCCAGTCGTGCCCGTTGGCACGCCTCCTCTATCGAAGGCGAGTCCTGAACGGTCACGAGGAGGGCTCTTGGTATTCAACCTCTTTATAACGAGACCAAGGCCCGCTCCTTTCTTTCAATCTCAATCGAATCCGCCCCTCGCCTTGAGTTTCAACACCCAAAGCTCTAGATTCAGGCGCTTCGGACCTCCGAGGATGTCCGGCTCCGACCTGCAAGGCCGGTGGATGCCTTCCTCTATCACGGAAGAAGACGTGCTAAAGCTGAGAGATGCCCGGTATCTAACCGGCAAAATTTCGCACAGGCTGCCTGCCCAAGGGCAGGTTATTCCCACTCCCAAGCCTGGTGAGAGCATGGTGTTCGTGCCTCACTTCCTTCGGGGGTTAGGCTTCCCGACGGACCCCTTCGTGAGGGGGCTCATGTTTTATTATGGGCTGGAATTTCACGACTTGGATCCGGAGTCCATCCTCCACATCTCATCGTTCATTGTCGTATGTGAAGCCTTCCTCCACATTACCCCTCACTTTGGGTTGTGGCTCAAAACCTTCAAAGTGGAACCGAAGATGATCAAGGGGCAGCAGGCAGAGTGCGGAGGGGATGTTATAAGCAAGAATGTTGACTCTCCATGGCCTGAGGGCTCTTTTCAAGAGGAGCTCAGTCTGTGGCAGCAAGAGTGGTTTTATATCACAGCTCCCAGGGGCACCAAATGGGTGGCGCCACCTGCCTTTCGCTCGGGTCCTCCGCTGCGGCTGGCATCATGGGTCAATAAAGGGCTCGACTGGGGGCCGTCCAAGGACGCGCCCTTGTTGCAGGGCTGTATTCGAGACCTCCTAGAGAGAGAGATCAATCTGGTCATAGTAGTGCAGGTCATGTTGATTCATCGCGCCCTGCCCTGCAAACGTCGCCCCCTCCGCCTGTGGGAGTTCAATTCGGAGGGACCACGAGCTCTCCAACATTTTATGGGCGTAACGCCCGTGGAGATGTACCAACTGTTCTTCGGATCACGAGCAATGTGTCCGGACTTGACCGAGGACGCAGGTCTGAGCTGCAATCGCCCGGATACTCAAGTAAGTAGTCCTGTACCCAGACATGCTATCCGTATATCTATCATAAACTTGCCTTTAAAAGAGTTGTCCCTTGAACAGGAGTGGATAGCGAAAGCAAAACTGATCCGGTGTCCGACCCCCCTCCCTGAGACCACGCCGGATCCTGTGTTAACCAGGATGCTAGAGGCTGCGCCTTTTGAAGAAGGCGAAGGGGGGAACAAGGGAGCTACTGCCTTCGCGAAGGAGTTTATCAAGAAAGGAGGGATCGAGAATCCCTCCCTCCAAGGGGAGAAGAGGACCGCTTCTGAAGATCCAGAGACCAAGGCCTTGAAGCGAGGGAAGAAATCCTCGCCAGAGGGTCCTGCGCCGGGAGATGCCCCGGCCGCACTATTTCCCCAAGGAGATCAGCCCTCCAGCGAGTTGTAAGTAAAGAGGGGCGCTTTCTTAAAATGAGAGACATCCCTATTTTATTTCTGAAGATAACCGAAATTTTTCCTTGTAGTTTGGATCTCAGCCCTTCTCAACAGAGCTCGTCTTCAGGGGATCTTGATCCAGAGATGATGGAGAGTGAAACGCCTCCGCCTGCCGTACCGTCATGCGAGGCAGACGACCCTGAGGTGTCGTCGCGGAGGGTTTCTCCGAATCCGGCGGGGCCCGAAGGCATTCGTTTGTCCCCTCAAAGCCCTCCGCGTCCGGCCTTTGAAAAAGGCCATCGGACGAGTCCGGCATCGACTGGTGTACGGTCGGAGGAGCTGAAAGATCTGCTTGGGCGAGCATCTATCTTGGAAGATCACCGTGCGCTAATGGGTACGGTGATTGAAAGGATTTCATCCGCTGAAAGAGGATTGCATGACGCCGTCATAAGTTTACTGACGGGTTTTGAGGTATGCAAAATGATGTACCTTCTGACAGTTTTGCATATAGAATGCGCCCTATATAGATAGTAGCCCCTGAGACTCGGTGCGTTATCAAAAATGACAGCGCACCGAGGATCATAATCCCAGGTATAATATGCACTCTTCCTATGTAGGTGGTGAAGCGTCCGGTGGCAAGTCGGACTGATGAATTTGCCGAACTAAAGCAGCAACTTGACGCGGCGGATTCTGACATCGCGCTTGTCAATAGGTGGCTTGACGAGTCACAAGGTATGTAGCTTCTCCGCGGACACCCGGTAAGGTAGCTTAATGTCTGTGCCTTACAACATGTATGCTTGACGCAGATGGTGCCGCTGCCATGGAGAACCTTCGGGCGGAACTCGCCCGAGCCAAGGAGCAAGCCCGAAAAAGTGATGCGGCTTCCTTAAAAGCGGCCGAAGAGCTGAGAGCCAAACAGGCTGCTCACTGCCGAAGCAAGAAAGAAATGGCCGAGTTGGCCGTAAAGTTGAAGAATGCTACCGACCGTTCCGAGCTTCTTGAAAAAGAAGGTCGAGCGGAACAAGAGGACCTGAAAAAGGCCGCTACTGAGGCCAAGGATGCTCGCTCTGTGATGAGAGCTATGAAAGAGGAGCTACGTCAGGCTGAAGATATTGCGGCTGGAAAGCCTTTTCTGCTGCGGAGGAAATTCATGGATCCCAAGTATGCTCAGTTGGGCCAGTTGTGGGGTACTGAGGATGCTTATCTGGACTTGGCGGCGAGTGCCACAGATGCGGCCGAACACTTCCGGGGCCAAAAGGATCACGGAATGGAAGAGCTTTTTTGGTCGCACTTTCATAGTCCAGAGCGTCCGCTTCCATTGACAGATCGTTTGGCCGAATGGGCTGAGCTGAATAGGTTGTCCGGACTTGCCATTAAGGATGTCGTGACTCATTTGTGGCCGAACAGGCCCGAGCCAAAGAGTTATTTTGGCTTGGTGCAGCAGTTCCTTGGTGCGGTGCCGCATATTGGTGCAATGAAGCGGTCAACATGCATAGAGGGTGTGTGGATGGATCTTGCCCGTGTCAAGACATACTGGGCAGAGATGAAGGCCACCAACATTGCATCCCAGGATTCGGACAGAAGCCGAGTACCTGCCGAGCACTATTTTGAGGAAGTCCTGCAGGGCGCTTGTTTAATAGAGACACAGTGCTCGAAGGATATTATGTTCTGATGACATGTATGATTTGTGAAACAATGTTTCAATATAATATAAGGGCTTTTTATACTTGTGCGTTCAAGTATTACAGTACCTCCTGTGCGGCCATTAATGTATATGTGTATATAACCTGAAAGATGGCAGTCTTCGGCTTCAGCCCCCACGCACATAGTGCGGGGGTGTTTGCAAAAAAGGCGCATTTTCACACTTAATCCAACGTCTTGGTCCTGTAAAGGAGGTGATAGCGTAGCAAACTAGGCAACCGGACTATAATGCTTTATCACTTTCACTTAGCCATAGGAGTTCGATGGTGGGGCTACTATATAGCCCCTAGGGGCACCGCGCTCTCCCGAATTCAGGGCGCGTATGTGCCTGACCGGGAAACGGTCCTTCGTTAATGCGGAGGAATTCTAAACATTCCGGTGGGTCATCGAGTGGTTGACCAGTCTCACGCTATATCATGATAGCCAGTTTTCGGCTTTCTCTACTGAGGTGCTCACCAGGCCGAACCGGGGCACAATCGCAGTAGTTCTCCTGGTGCCGCGTTAGCCGATAGAACGAAACATAAGGCAGCAAAACACAGGAGCCGGGCAAACCCAACATTTGACCAAAGACATGATTCGGAGCTGATGCATATAAGGCCTAACTCGAGACGCTGAACACTCCCTTAGGTATTCGGTCTTTATGAAAACGGGCAGAACAATGCCCTAAGCCCCTAGTGTCCAGGTACGCGCAAAAAATTCTGATGCGGCCGATGCCAAAACGCCAGCCTCCTCCTCGGTTATAGCAAGAAACCGGGGGATGTGTATCACCAAGAGACAGTAAAAAAGGTTTACGCAGGGTCTTAATCTGAAAAGAATCCTTGCAATGGGTCCCTACTGCACGTCTGCGCCTGTGTCTCCGTTGTGCCGTATCCTGGACGGGTGTAGCACGATGTTCATCTGTAAAAGAGAAGAACTTAGTTGAAGAAAGATCGTGCGAAAAATGTACTTTATATTAATTAAATGGAGTATGATTCAAAAAGCGAATAAAATTGAGCTTTATTCTCTCTTGTTGTACATGCATGCAGCCCCTTGTACGGGGGTGTGCGGCTAGTAGGCCTTCATATGTTTACGCCGGACTCGTCTAGCCATGTCCGAGGTCCGAATGACCTATTCAGGTGCTTGGTTTAGCGGAGCCGGATTAGTGTGTGACTGTCCAGGCAGTCTCACGTTCTTCCGTGCTCGAGTAACACTTGATATTTCCCTTTAATGAGATGATGCCGCGTGGATCGGGCATTTTAAGTGTAAGAGATGCATAATGCGGTATTGCGTTAAAGCGGGCGAAAGCTTCATGTCCCAATAGTGCTTGATAGCTACTTTTGAATGGGGCGATATGGAAGGTTAACTTTTCGCGGCGGAAGTTGTTGGATGAGCCGAACACAACTTCTAGCAGTAGGGAGCCCGTACAATGGGCATATAGGCCTGGCATTACCCCCTTGAAGGAGGTGTTGCTGTGGCGAATTTTGGTTGGGTCTATCCCCATTTTGCGGATTGTGTCCTGATATAGCAGGTTTAGATCACTACCGCCGTCCATTAGGACTTCTGTGAATTGGAGTCCGTCGATTATAGGATCTAATATCAGGGCAGTCCATCCTGCGTTCCGGATACTTCCGAAGTAATCCTGATGATCAAAGGTGATTGGTTTTGACAACCAATGTTGGGACTCCGCTGGGATAGGCCGTGCGGCGCATATTTCTTTGGGCGCCGCTCTGATTTTCCCTTTTGTCACTTGAAGTGAGTTTACTGTTTTGACTTCTTGTGGGAAATTCTTTTGTTTTCCGGTGCTCTCCTTGTGGGGTTCGTCATCGTCCTCGCTTGGTGTGTCGAGCCCCTTGTGTTCGGCATTGAGTTTGCCGGACTGCTTGAAGACCCAACAATCTCTGTGGGTATGGTTTGCAGGCTTCCCGGGGGTATTGTGGATTTGGCATATTTTGTCCAAGATTTTGTTTAAGTTGGATAGCTCGTGGCTGTTATCCTTGAGGGGCAGTTTTTTATGATTCTGCCGAGAGCTTTTGAATCCGGCGTTGACTGTCGTGCTCTTTGGGCTGTTTCCCCTTGTCCGGCACTGGTCCTTGCTGCGTCGTGGTTTCCCGTTTCCATTTCTGACTTTGGATGTACTTGGGTCGCTGGTACTACATCTTGCTAGCCAACTATCCTCTCCCGTGCAAAAGCGGGTCATGAGGCTTGTAAGTGTGGCCATTGTTCTTGGCTTTTCCTGGCCAAGGTGCCTGGCGAGCCATTCGTCTCGGACATTGTGTTTGAAAGCTGCTAAGGCTTCGGCTTCCGGACAGTCGACTATTTGGTTCTTTTTGGTGAGGAACCTGTTCTAGAATTTGCGGGCTGATTCTCCGGGTTGTTGAGTTATGTTACTTAAATCGTCTGCATCCGGAGGGCGGACATAAGTCCCTTGAAAATTTGCCCGAAAAGCATCCTCGAGCTCTTCCCAACTTCCAATGGTATTTTCAGGGAGGCTTTTAAGCCAGTGCCGTGCTGGCCCTTTGAGCTTGAGGGGTAAGTATTTTATGGCGTGGAGATCATCTCCTCTAGCCATGTGTATGTGGAGGATGTAATCCTCAATCCAGACTCCCGGGTTTGTTGTTCCGTCATATGCCTCTATGTTTACGGGTTTAAATCCCGCTGGGAATTCGTGATCCAGCACCTCATCGGTGAAACATAGGGGGTGTGCGGCTCCCCTATATTTGGGTGTGCCGTGATGTCCGGATATTTGGTGTGTTGCATTGCTTAGAAGAGCCTGCTTTCTTGGCCCATAGATAGACCTAACTAGGCCATCCTTTTGATGTGAATCCTTATGCGGATCGCGTGCCGGCTTGTGTGCAGCGCCGTTTGCCGCTCTATGCTTGTCATGTGGTCGTCCCTCCGACCGGGCAGCCTCTTTGTTCTTTGATTGCGAGGGCTCTAAGGCCTCCTCATCGAATTCGGGCAGTAGTTTGCGCTTCGGGTAGCTCTTTGTTTGGCGACTGTCGCCGTATTTGTCTGCGGTGTTGAGTACTTTGCTCCATCTGATTCTGAGTGCATCTTCCGCTGTTTTGAGCTTCCGCTTCTGCTTTTTCGGGCTACGCGTAGTGG
Organism: Triticum aestivum; assembly: GCF_018294505.1. Taxonomy (NCBI): domain Eukaryota; kingdom Viridiplantae; phylum Streptophyta; class Magnoliopsida; order Poales; family Poaceae; genus Triticum; species Triticum aestivum. The sequence continues at coordinate 430,889,620 of NC_057807.1, forward strand.
CGACGAGCCTTTTGTGGAGGTTCTTCTGCTCCAACAACTTGTCCGGTGTGAGATCGTCCGGACTGTTATCTTCGCTGGGGACGGATTGTTATCCAAGTTGTCCTGTTCGAACGGTTGTTCAATGGACTGTTCGTCGTTCACCGGCTCGACCTGCTCTATGGCTGGGTCTGTATGGCCGCCATCTTTGTCGAGGCGGGACTTTGTGCGGCGCTTTCGTCGCCGTCTTGACTGCTTTTCGAGGGATTTATCCTTCGTAGCGTCCCGTTGTTCCTCATCATCACTTCCTTTAGGTGTATCCACCATGTATACATCGTGAGATGGGGTGGCTGTCCAGTACCCTATAGGTGCTGGTTCGTGGTTATCTCCTACATCGTCGTCCATACCGTCGATGTCTTCGGAGTCGAAATTGAGCACGTCGTTTAAACTTTCAACAGTGGCTATGAAGTGGGTGGTGGGTGGGTGTTGAATTTCTTCGTCGTCCGCATCCCAACCTTCCTGACCATAGTCCGGCCAGGGCTCTCCTGATAAAGAGAGAGACTTTAGTGAATTCAGGATGTCGCCAAGGGGCGAGTGCTGAAAGATGTCCGCGGCAGTGAACTCCATAACCGGTGCCCAATCGGATTTGATTGGCAGGGGCGCGAGAGGTTCGGAGTCCGGAGAGGAGTCCGGCACCTCGGAGTCACGGGCTTTGCAAAGGACAGGGATGGTGTTCGGCTCAATCACCATAGAGATCGTAGCCCTCGAGGCGGTGTCCAGCCACTCGTCCTCGATCGGCGAAGTCGGCTCCGAGCTAAGGGTCGGAGCGGACGCTGGTGCGGCCTCCAAGGCACTATTCAGCGGCAGAGCTAGATCATACCCATCGAGGCAATGCGGCGCGCTTGGCTGTGGCTCGAATCCGTCGAAGATCAAGTCTCCGCGGATGTCAGCCGTGTAGTTCAAACTCCCAAATCTGACCTGATGGCCAGGGGCGTAGCTTTCGATCTGCTCCAGATAGCCAAGTGAATTGGCCCGCAGTGCAAAGCCGCCGAATACGAAGATCTGTCCGGGGAGAAAAGTCTCACCCTGGACCGCGTCGTTGTTGATGATCGAAGGAGCCATCGGGCCTAAAGGTGATGACACAGAGGAACTCTCAATGAAAGCACCAATGTCGGTGTCAAAACCGGCGGATCTCGGGTAGGGGGTCCCGAACTGTGCGTTCTAGGCGGATGGTAACAGGAGACAAGGGATACGATGTTTTTACCCAGGTTTGGGCCCCCTCGATGGAGGTAAAACCCTACTCTTGCTTGATTAATATTGATGATATGGGTAGTACAAGAGTAGATCTACCACGAGATCAAAGAGGCTAAACCCTAGAAGCTAGCCTATGGTATGATTGTTGTTCGTCCTACGGACTAAAACCCTCCAGTTTATATAGACACTGGAGAGGGTTAGGGTTACACAGAGTCGGTTACAATGGTAGGAGATCTACATATCCGTATCACCAAGCTTGCCTTCCACGCCAAGGAAAGTCCCATCCGAACACGGGACGAAGTCTTCAATCTTGTATCTTCACAGTCCAGGAGTCCGGCCAACGGTGATAGTTCGGCTATCCGGACACCCCCTAATCCAGGACTCCCTCAATGACCCACAGAGGCCGCCGCGACCATCGTTCTCCTCCTCGATTGGTAATGTGTGTATTGAATCACTTAGCAGTACATGTGCAGTTCCAATTTTGTTCATACCTACCCTTCAAATTTCCTGGGTGCTATTGTTCCCGTAAAAGTAATTGGTTATAGCCTCCATTGTCCAACAGAATATCAGCTTGTAATTGTGCGTCGCTCATGTATCGCACTATGCTTGGGTAGGTATTTCGTCTGCAACCAGTAGTGTGGCAAATGATGGATAGTTTTTTAGAACTAGCAAGATGCCATGTGTTGCACGCATCAAGATACATTTGTATGAGTAGTTTATCTTGTGGGAGAAAAGGATGAATGAGGGAATGCCTTATTTGCAAATGCGGAGAGGGGTGTGGGTATCTTTTTGCAAAATTGCCACAGTTTCCTTCCTATCCGTCGGATATAAATCGGATGGCCTATATTGCAGGATGGCAGGAACACCATCATCACCAACTCTGTTTTTTGTAATAGTAGGGAAAAAGTAGAGAAAAAATAGAGAGTAGAGAAGTAGAGATAAATATTAAATATAAAATAAATATAACAGTAGAGAAGAGAGTAGAGATAGCAGAGACGTCGGGAAAGGATTGCGCGCGCGGGGGAAAAAGCGGTCGAGCGTGCGCTAGTTTTGGCGCGCGGCGTCCGGCGCGCTTTATAAAATCCAATGCCCTCCCACCGCTCTGTGCCTTGCCACTGCTCTCTCCCCGCTCTGTGCCTCGCCACCGCTCTCTCCCCGCTCTTTCTCGCCTCGCCACCGCCGCGTTGCTGGGAAACTTGGGGATACCGTGGCATCCGTGCGTGCCCCTCCGGCAGCTTCTCTGCCGAGATCCGGTTCCGTGGGATGCGCCTCGGCCTCGGCAATTTCGACACCACCAACAAGGTCGCCCGCGTGTACGACGCGGCGGCATGGCACCTCTGGTGGCCTCATAGAACATTGAACTTCCCCAACATGCCGACACGGGAGCGAGCACAGGAGCTCGCGCCTCTGCCGTGGCTTATCACCAACGAGGATCGTCGCGACAACCGGAGGCAGGAGCACCGTCTCGGCATCGCCGAGATGGACGAGGAAGCCATGGCACTGTGGCGCCAACGCTTCCCGCAGGACATCATCAACGAGTGCGAGTTCTATGAGCAAAGGAGGGCGGACACGGATAAGAGGAGGGCGGAGTGAGCCGCCTATCACGAGGACAAGCGTAGGCGAAAAGCGGATGCTCAATTAGACATGAGGCTAGGAGCAGCGTCGCCCTAGGGATCCAACAATCCGTATCTTCATGCCTACAGTCAGACGTCAGAGGAGGACATCACCGAGGAGGAGTCGGACGACGAGGAGTAGTTGAATAATCTATTTTTTTATCTATCTATGTTGAGAACTATCCTCTACTCTCTATCTCTACTTCTCGATCTTAGCACTATAAATGCTTTTTTAAAGAGCCGTGCGTTGCGATTCTGTTGGAGATGCTCTAACATGGCAGATGAGTGCTTTAATGTTGCCCACAAGATGCGCGAGTATTACTAGTAGTATATTTTTCTTGCCATGTTGAGATTTTAAAACCACGAGTGCGAACATGCAGAGGAGCAATCAAGACCAAACACGGGATATTGGGGACATCTTCAAGGAGTGTGGCAAGTTAAAGAGGAGCCGCACCGAACCTGTAAAACGAGCTTTGGTAAGTAACACTCTTTCAATTACTTTTGTTTAGCCTTGTGTTCTTCGATGTGTATATGTTGTAGTTTGTGTTTCTCTTAAGCCTCATGTTCTTCATGTGTCATAAGAAGAGTCTTAATCGTCCTAATGCTTTCGTTTTTAACTTGATGTAGGAAGTGGGTGCTCTCACCTTCTAGTCTGTTTTTATATTTTTTTCCTTTTGAATTCACTTCTCCCAGTTCTGTTTATCTGGCTTCCACTAAATGGATCTGGGTTGCTCTGAGTAATTATCTAAAAAAGAAGTAACTTCATGTCAGGATGCAGTTCCTGCGAGGAGGGAAGTATGGTAAACCTCGAGATCATGTTTCCAGAATGAGGCTAGATTACACACAAGGTGCCAGTTCCCTAATGATGCTGGATTAGACACAAGGTGCAAATTCCCAGATGATGTTGGATTACACACAAGCCAAGTGGAGTCATCAGCTGTTCGTGTCCTCATGGCTCTAGTAAAGGCTGAAAGAAAGCGTGCATCAGCCTTGAGAATGCAGTTGAGTTCCTGAAGAAGTGAAAAGAGCAATCAGATGCTCTATTCACCCATGCCAAAGAAGAGATGGAAGAAGCCAGAAATAAGCTAGCAGAGGTAGAGCAGGCTAGGCGTCTCCTGCTATCTAAAATTGTTGTCAATACAAAATTTCCTTCATAGTAGCTAGGTTGAAATGTTTATCCAGTCAGCATGCCTGTTGTGATGTCCGTGCATCTACTGATGTGGCAAAAATATATTTTTTAGGGTCATGTAATAACAGCAATTACTTTCCAAACAATAACAGACGAAGCATTGGACATGGTATAGTTCACGCGCAAGCCCGACATTCCAAGTTCAACTTCCACATCAAACTCATGTTCACAGATATCTCCACATTCATACATAATGTCCACAACCATGATTCACTTCAAAGCCAAAAAAAATTGAGGAGAGTTATGAATAAAGAAAAACCTCTAGTTCCTGCTACCCGTGCGAGCACAACAAGTCAAGACCATGCATAATTAATTATATTTTGGTCACTTTTTGTGTTCTAAAACGCCGGCCGGCTCGCGGAAGGACGTGTTGTTGGCACACGCGCGGATTCAATGAAGGCAGGTGGGGCAGTCTGAAGCCGGTTGCATGCGGCGAGGAGGCGTGTTCAGTCGGGCCTGCAGCGAGTGGGGCCCTCTTGGCCGGCGCCGGTTCAATGCCTGCGCTATGAGAGGTCGCATCCGTGTTAGCGCAATCACTCCCTCCAGTCCTTTTTTGTTTGCATATAACAAAATCTCGTTTTCCATTCACATTTTACAAGTAAAATTCGTGGACAAACTTTGACCCAAAAAATGATGGGGACTAGTAAACCAGAACGGAGGTAGTAGTTTTTTTAATCAAAGAAGGGTTTCCCCCTTCCAATTTTCATTACTGAAAACCAACATCTAAATCTAAACATAGTATTTGCCCTAGAACTACCAGGTTCAACATCTCACAACATAAACCCATACAACCATACACCAAGGAGGTACGTAGTACTATGAATTCCATTTTCGCTCCATACCAATCATTCTAAAAACTACTTAGTACTTATAACGCGCCATTGAAAATCAAAACTCTTAACCCCGCTAAAAATGATAATTTAAATGTGGCTACTCGATCTGTGGCAACTGGCGAGCAACCGCCTCCAAGTCGTTCACCTGTGGTCCCGACCATCAACTCCTATGGATCAAATTGTCATGCGAGCTGACTATTCCTACAAAGGTGCACTCCACCACGTACCCGGTACCCGCGAATGCAGCAATCGTGCACCTAGGGTTTTAGGATTTATTTGTTAATGTTGCCTTTACGTAACACTCATGTGTGCGAGACAGCGAGAGACCCACTGCGTGCGTGCACCTCTTCTCTTAGTATATGTACTCCACCGTTTGTCTGGTGTCCAAAAAATTATAATAACTACTAGCAATGTGCCAATGCGTTGCCACACGATCAGAGTAGATTAATACATATTCACCGATTTGGTAGAAAAAAATCTAGTTTTGAAATATGTATATCACTAAAAAAATGTAATGTTTCACTCAGAATATATTCCTTTGGCGGTTTTGATGAGATAAGGGAGGAATGTTGTTGGTTTCAAGATTCGAGAAGTGGTATATGTCTAATTTCTACTCTTACTAGCAAGATGCCTGTGCGTTGCACGGAACATCAAGATCTTGTGGTGGAAAAGGATGAACGAGGGAAGGCCTTATCTGCAAATGTGGAGAGGAGTGCGGGTAAATTGCCATCGTTTCATTTCTATTCGTCAGATATAAATCGGACGGCCTATATTGCAAGATGGCAGGCCCACCATCATCACCAACTCTGTTTTGTATCCCTACTCTTATAAAAAGCATAGTCGATGATGATCGTGTGCCTGCCATCCTGCAATATAGGCCGTCTGATCTATATCTGACGGATAGGAAGGAAACTATGGCAAATTTGCAAAAAGATACCCACACCCCTCTCCACACTTGCAAATAAGGCCTTCCCTTGTTCATCATTTTCTCCCATAAGATAAACTACTCATACAAATGCATCTTCATGTTTCGTGTAACGCATGGGCATCTTGCTAGTTGTTGCAAAAAGCCCATGTGTGTGAGAGAGAGAGGGAGAGAGGAGGAGGACGGAGTGCATGTGTGACAAAGACACAAAGAGTGTGTGTGCGAGAGGTATCAGCTTAAAATGAGGCGATAGTGTGTGTGTGCACAATCGAGAGGGCGTGTCTCAAGAAGGGAAGAAAAGCCTACATAGATACAAGGAGCGGGAGAGAGACATGTATGCGATAGTGGAAGCACGAGTGTGCTGGTGTATAAACCTATCTAGAGGCTAGTCGATAAATGTTTGTGAGAGAAATACGAGTCGAGGGTGCGAAAGCGAGAGTTTTGTGTGTGTGAGAGAGAGACGGTAGTCGGGAAGGGGAGTGGAAGCAGAACTTGTGTGTGTGTGAGAGAGAGAGAGAGAGGGGCAGTTTGTTTGATCAGTAAACAAATGAATAATGTTAGTCTGGGATGGAGACGAAAAAGAGACCGCAACAAATGTTGTGTCTACAGGAGAGAGAGAGAGAGAGAGAGTAATTTTAGTGGTATGATTCATATCTAGAGACATATAGGGTGTGTGAGATAATCCCATAGAGAGAAAGACAAAGTGAAAGACGAGTGGAGACTGTGTGTGTGGCGGTGAAAAAGAAAGCTTAGGTACCTAGTGATACGAGAGAACGGTAGAGACGTGAGAGATAATGAAAATCATGTAATGTATAATGATAGGGAGAGTGTGACACTTCTTAAGGGAGACGTCGAGAGACCATGTTTGTGAGGATAGGAGAAACATCAAGTGAGCGTGCGGTTGAGCTGGAGAAAAGAGAGTGATAGCTACATGAAGGAGCATGCATGCAAGAGAGATGGGCATGAAAGGAGTGAACATAAAAGGGATTCAAATATTTGAATTCGAGATGATGATACATGTATCCATACTCGAACCAAAATTGATCTATCAAATATGCATACTCATATGAATTCACGTGCATCTATGTTATTTAATATGTAGATATTACTGATCCATACATTCTAGTAGAGCATAATTTGGTTTAATTTTTTGAATTCAACCTTATGATTTTGAGATCATTGTATTTGTAAATCATATTATACATATAAAGGAGCATAATTATTTGTTGTGCTTTTGAAAGTATATATATATATATATAAAATGATGTATATAGAATTTTATTCCAATCGAAAATGGATCCCGCCCGAAAAAAAATAGAATACAAACGGGATCCGAATTGAGTTGGCACGGTAAACATGCACTCTGCAAAATTTGGACGAAGCGGGGAAAGTCGCAGTATCCCTGCCACGCAAAGCCTATCTGCTCGATTTCTATAGGTTTCAATAGGGGTAGGTTTGTAATTTCACTCAAACGTGACATAAACGCCTCTCACTCGGATTCATACACGGTGGGCGCCAAAACATAGTGTGTCCTTGGCTGAAATCAACTCCCTCCCCAATTCATACACGGTGGGCGCCAAAAACAAACTCTCGTTGGCAAATATTCGGTGTATGCGAGATTACCGTCCTATCCCCAACCGACTAATATTGCTGTGATGTAGGAAATTTGAAACGGGGGCTAAGTTTGTAAATTTCCTCGCATTTGAGACAAGCGCGCCGTGAAGACATGGTTCCCCCCTTCCTCTCCACCTCCATTTCCCCATTCGTACTCCATGGGCGCCAAAACACCCTCTCCACCCCAGCCTCCTCCGTCTGCCACCCCATCCACCGCCGTCCTCCTACACCATGTCGGAGCTGATACCCCGATGTCGCCATCCATTATAAGAGATCGACCTCTCTCATCCACGGCTTTGGACCGGGATCCTTGCATCCCGTCCTCTCGCTTCATCCCCGCCATCGTCCACCTTGTCGGCGCCGCTCCTACGACCGTCTCATTCACCGCGCCCCACCGCCACCGTCTACCCTCCTAGATCTGCTTCCATGCTACCGACAGCCATCGCTACCACAGCACCGTCAAATTCTCAGCAAATGCATACACGGCGCCGCACCAGAGGCGGTACTCTTTCGTATCTACTCAACTTATTTATCGCAGCAAGAAAATAGATCGCCACTGCTTTACTCCGATTTCTTGTCCATCACTTACTTGCTAGTTGAGAGCAAACATTGGTTGCGAAGTTGCCTTTGTCCGGTTTGCACCTTCAGATCCGCCATGGCATGCTCAACACTATACTCCCAATGCTTATGGTTTTCCCCTTTTATATTCCACACTAGTTAAATCACAGTAGACTAAATTTCAAAATTGGGTCAGTCGATTTTTCAGAGCTCGCCGGAGTTCGCCGATGCGAACGAAGAGGCTCGGGTGGGGACTTTGGTTGGGGGGTGGCGGTGGTGGGGCGTCGCCGAACGAAGAAAACTCGACACAGGTGGGGGCGGGGGTGGGGATGGGGGTGGTGGAGGAACACAGTCGGTGGGGGCCGATGGTCCGTCCAGCGGCCCGTGCAGTGTTCTGTATGGGAAGAATCAGAGACGAGGAAGAAGAAGGGTTAGGAAACGTAGGATCTTCATCCAACCGCCTGAAATTTTCGACTGACCCAAATGACAAAAGTCACGCGACTTGTATGCAGACATGCCTTTATATTCAGTACCATCATCGTACCTGCTTAGCACTGCTCCTGAATCCATCAAGCTAAACAACGTGCCACTCATAATTCCAAACTTGTTGCTCAAGTATGAATCTGATATGATGCTGATATTATTAAAACAGATAACATTTAATTGGTCAACTAATGTTCCTACTTTACTTTCGAAAAAGCACGTGCACCACATATAGAGAGACAGCAGGGAGTTGCTCTCTTAATGCGCTCTGGTTCATCATGTGTGGGCACTGCACAACGAACATTTTATTATACAAAATCTGCTTGCTCTTCTTTAGCATGTTCCTCTTCCGTTCTTCTTTAATAAGTACTCTCTCCGTTCCTAAATACAAGTCTTTGTATAGATTCCACCATGGACTACATATGGAGCAAAATGAGTGAATCTACACTCTAAAATGTATCTAGATACATCTGTATGCGATCCATAGTGGAAATTTCTACCAAGACTTATATTTTGGAACCGAGGGAGTATGATAGTAGTACAGTATGTTCCTTGTAGTGAATATGAGCAGGGACATTTGCAGTGTAGAGGTCTATACAGTCAGTTGGTATGGACAGTTTGAACTCGTCGGGCCTCTTTGATTCGTAGGATTTTGTAAACATGGGAATAGGATTTGTAGTGGCCTACCCACTTGAATCCTATAAGAATAACAAGGAAATGTGGGGAGCTGTGTCGCCTTTGAGAGTTACACTGATATTAACAGTACCGCACCTTCAGTTGAAGAGACCTGGTATCCGAAGCCTTTCTAGCCGTACCGGCAATACTAGCACATATATTCCAGCAAGTTCCACTTTGCTGATTTTACTCTGATGCTTACAGTTTTCCCGTTATATCTACACTATGATCTATGTAGCTGCTTTGTGTCGCACTAGCAGCAGTCCACTCTTGAAGCTAAACACCGCAATGACTTACAAAATTGGCACCAAGGCATTGAGTGCCATTCTAGATGCAATGAAACTCATACGCTCACCACCTGTTGATTCTTGTTCAGAATATGATCCTAATGACTATTCTAACCTCGAGGAGTCAAAGGCAGATGGCCTGTCCTGTTCACCCATCAAGGTGCATGTTCTAATTTTGCAAGGTTTTATTGATTGCGCATATCTTGCATATGTTGTCTTCCATTTCCTCTACTTTGTTGCACCGTCATCTGCTTAGTTTACTCATCATATATGTCGAGATGCCATGCCCATCCATTATCAATACATATTTCATCTGTCATCATACCATGTTTTTCCACTAAAATGTTGTTCTTGTGCATCAGACATCAAAAAGGAAGAGGGTGATTGTTGAACCTGAAGGATCACCAGCAAAGTCCTTGAAAAACGTGGTTGTGCCGGAGAAATCAGATAGCACCCCACTTATATTGGCTGTACAACCAGTGACACAAAATGTAGGACCGACTCCAGCAGACTATACCCATACTTCACTAGCCACACCACTAGTTGCACCACACAGGACCTGCACTCCAGCAAAAGGTATTCCGATTTCAGTTGCCATAGCACCAACCGTACCACAGAAAAATCCCACTCCAGCAAAAAGTACAGCAAGTCCACCGGCCAAAGACCTATCCCAACTGCAGAGACGGCCAATTCCTGCAGATTAGAACCCCATTCCAATTATTCCTAGTTTAAAAGACAATGCTTTCAATGTTGTTAGGGACTACGTGCATATATTCCCATCATGGGAAGATTATAGAGAAGACAAACACCATTTTCACATCTTCCTATCCCACTTACATGTAAGTGCTATTATTCATGGTGATTATTTTCCTTTTTCTGTTGATTGAACACATCAATGATTTACATTACATTGTTGTAAATAGGCGAGGGTCAATCTAGATAGTCATGACGAGCAAAGCTTGCTTGCACTTTTCAAGGAAGCATTGCAGCAGTATTGGTGTTACCTGAGGAAACCACACTTTGATGGCAAGTCTATAAACGAATTTCTGGTGAAGTCTCCTGTGCTAAATTTAGAAGACATTGAATGGAAAAACCTTGTTATGCACTGGTCTCATTCCGAGGATGAGGTACTGTCTATGATATCGCATGACAATTTGAACTTCTACTTTTCCGCATGTGCCTTACGGATCTTTTTTGCAGGAAATCTGCTCGAAAAAGAATTCCAGTTTGAAAAGAACGACATGATATTGCAAATATGCTGCCCGCTGCATTGCTCTTGTTAGTACCTGTTGTCCTGTATCACTGTACTTGCATACATACCTGGTTCATTATGTGACAGCAGTATGCATGATAGCTTGCTTATCAATTGTTCGCTCCAAATTATCTGATCTGTATGAATGGTTACATTAGTGTAGAATATATCTAATGCCAATGAATTTTTTTAGCTCTGCATTGTTCTTGTAAGTACCTGCTGTCCTTTATCGGTGTACTTATATTGACAGGTAGTTGTTCATCCACCATCACTCTGCAGCTTATTTTCCTTTGCCCTCCATTTTCTACACATAAGATCTATATTTACTCTTACCATAAGGTTGGATAACACCGATGGTACTGAAAAAGTTTAGCTCTGCATTGCTCTTGGTTGTACCTTTTGCCTGTATCGTTGTACTTATATTTATAGCTACTTGGTTATGTAGCATCACTCTTCATCTTATCTTAAATATTCTCCATTTTTTTCTTATATTGTCGCATCTATATTTACTCTTAACAAAATGTAGAATAAAGGCAATGCTTATGAAGAAGATTATGTGGTAAACTTCTTGAATTGCCCCCCCCCATCAGCATGGACAAGGGCTTTATAGAGCCCGCCTTCACCAATAATGTAAGTTTGTCCTTCTCAAGCCTTAAAACTTTGTTGTGTATATTTGGTTAGGCATGACTGCAACAGATGTTTATTTTTGGTGTTTGCATTAAATTGCATGTTTAAAGTTTATTATGTAGCTCATAAACAAAATTTTATCCTTCTCAATTTAAGTTTTCAGTTGTACAACCAAGTTCCTTCTTAATACCATGTAAATTAAACTATACAGAGCAAGTAATCTTCTTTTGCACTGCATGTATGCTTCTGTTCTTGATCCGTAATCCAGTGGTGTGGTGAACCTACCCACTACAGCACAATGTCATATTCTGCAATGTCTTAACTATGAACAATGTCATATCATTCTACTATTACTTAAACCGTCTCTTTATTTGCCAATATGAAATGGGATAAATTGATAGCACACTAACCATTGATACTTATGAGTTCTTGATCTATAATCGAGTGGTGTCGTGAAGCTGCCAACTCCTTCACAATGTCATTTCCTGCCATGTCTTGACCTGAACAATACCATATTGTGTTAATGCAATTTTAAACTATGCCACTTTATTCGTCAGTAAGAAATGTGATGAATTGTCAGCACTGATACTTTTATGTGCAAAACCTGTCATCTGTCTGCTTGTTTATCTTTTAGAGTGAGGAGGATATAAGTGTTAAACAAGCGCAGTCTCATCAGCTTGCTCAGCTACTTGTGCTGCAGCTCCTCGGCAGGGCTAACCTTTCTTGAACTCTATTGAAGTGCTGTCGGTTTTGTATATTATTTTGTCGGCATGTTTAGTTGCACCGGTGGCGATCTTTGATGCCCCGTGTATGTAATATGTTGTCTGCTTGTGCTTTATTATCATAGTGGCGAACTTTTATGCCCAGTGGATGTAATATGCCGTAATTTCTTTATTGTATAGTCTAGGTTTTTTCTTATTCACGATGCTGCAGTTATTTTATTGTATATATATATATATATATCCTGTCTATGTAGTAAACCGGCCAAACCGTAAAATTATGGTACATAATCGGGCCGTCATGCAATCACGATGTGTGATCCGCATCATGACCCCGTCATCTTGGTCTGTTAGAAGGCCTAAATGTAAACTGGCCCAGTAGTAGAGTCGGGCCTTTAATAGACCGAGTAAACCGCCAACCCTCTTTTCGCAAGAAAACTCAATGGGCTTTTAGGAGGCTGAGAAGTAGGTTGGGACTGAAACATGCCGAACAACTCACGGGCCGGCAGAAGCCCAAAATGGATCCCGGCCCATGATTGTGCCAATCAAATCACGGGCTTTTAACAGGCCAAAATTTTCTCGGTCCTTGTTTGTCCCAATCAGATTATCGGCTGCGAGCAGGCCGGATGCAAACCGGGCCGTAGTTAGGCCCAACTATATGACGGGCTTTTAACCGACCGAAATTAATATAGGGCCAAAATGTTAAATGGGCCCTTAATAGGACGAAACTAATATCAGGCCGAACTACTAAATGGGCCTTTAGCAAGTGGGCCCAAAAGCATAGCGTCCAGTTGACGGGACGAATCTGATATGGGCCATAATTTAGCCCAAAGCCTCTTAAAGGGCCAGACCTGATCTGGGCCGTAATTTGGCCCAGAACGTGGTAGGCTTTTAACGGGCTGGATCTCATATGGGCCATTGTTAAGCCCGGAACGTGGCAGACCATTAATGGACCGGATCAAATATGGGCCGGCATTTGGCCCAAAACATGGCAGCCATTTAATGGGTCGGCCTACTAGGGTCCTCAAAATCATGTGGGCCTACAGCTGGGCCGGCCCATTAATGTCGGTGAAATCTCATGGGCCTTTAGCTGGGCCGGCCCATTATGGTCCACACAAATCTTTTGGGCCTTCACCTGGGGCGGCCCATTATGCCCCGCAAAAATCTTGTGGGCCTTTACCTAGGCCGGCCCATTATGGCCCGCAAAATCTTGTGGGCCTTTAGCTGGGCCAGCCCATTATGGTCCGCAAAATCTCATGGGCCTTTAGCTGGGTCGGCCCATTATGGTCTGCAAAATCTTGCGGGCCTTTAGTTGGGCCAGCCCATTTAAACTTTATGGGCCACTTTTGGGCTGGTCCACGTGTCAACATATCATAGGCGCATCTCGCCCATTGGATGAGTGACACCTATGCCAACACAGAGCTGACACGTGTTTCCGTAAGCCAATCAGAATTTTACACGTGGAAAATCCCCATTGGTCCGGGCTGTTAACGGGTTATCGGATCCAAAACCGGACCCGATAGCTTAACGGTGTTCCGTTATGGTGGATGCCATGTGTCGGTCACCCTTGATGAAAGCACTTCTGTGACACTGATTTATTGTCATGGAAGTGGACACTTCCGTGATGATAATTTTGGTAATGTCATGGAACACTTCTATGATAGCACAGGTATGACTATCTTGATTCTGTCATAAAATTGTCATGGATGTACATGCATGACAAAAAATGCGACCTACTGTGACAAACACGTATCACCACGGAAGTGTATTTTTTTGTAGTGCTTCTCTCGAGAAAAATAGAAAACAGTGGGTAAACAAATTACAGTTGGTCAAATGATAGAACTTCAAATGATCATGACGATATCCAGGCAATGATCATTATATATGCATCACGTCCAAGATTAGTAAACCGACTCCTGCCTGCATCTACTACTATTACTCCACACATCGACCGCTATCCAGCATGCATCTAGTGTATTAAGTTCATGGAAAAATGGAGTAATGCAATAAGAATGATGAGATGATGTAGACAAGATCTATTTATGTGGAAATAGACCCCATCTTGTTATCCTTAATAGCAACGATACATACGTGTCGGACCCCCTTCTGTCACTGGGATCAAGCACCGTAAGATCGAACCCATCACAAAGCACCACTTCCCATTGCAAGATCAATAGATCAATTTGGCTAAACAAAACCCAAATATCGGAGAAGAAATACGAGGCTATAAGCAATCATGCATATAAGAGATCAAAGAAGACTCAAATAACTTTCATGGATAAAAAGATAGATATGATCATAAACTCAAAGTTCATCCGATCCCAACAAACACACAGCAAAAAGAGTTACATCATATGGATCTCCAAGAGACCATTGTATTGAGAATCAAACGAGAGAGAGGAAGCCATCTAGCTACTAACTACGGACGTGTAGTTCTACAAAGAACTACTCACGCATAATCGGAGAGGCACCAATGGACATGATGAACCCCTCCATGATGGTGTCTAGATTGGATCTGGTGGTTCTAGAACTTGCGGCGGTTGGAATTGATTTTCGTCGACTCCCCTAGGGTTTCTGGAATATTGGGGCATTTATAGAGTAAAGAGGCTGTCCGGGGGGCACCCAAGGTGGGCACAACCCACCGCCCTGGTGGGTTGTACCCCCTCAGAGCAGCCCCCAGGCGCTTCTTCGGCCCACTGGATGTCTTCTGGTCCAAAAAAATCCACAAAAAGTTTCGCTGCATTTGGACTCCATTTGGTATGGATTTCCTGCGATGTAAAAAACATGCAAAAAACAACAACAGGCACTTGGCACTATGTCAATAGGTTAGTACCAAAAATGATATAAAATGAATATAAAACATCCAAGGATGATTATATAACTGCATGGAACAATCAAAAATTATAGATACGTTGGAGACGTATCACGCATGTGCAAGCCAACCCGACTGCGTGATGTCTAGAAATTCACCGTCTGCTTGGCCTCGGTCAGTCGGTTCCTTAGTCGGCTGGGCAAGAGGGCCTTGCCCCTATATCAGCTGATGAAGAAGACGATGATGTTCGACTGGAACGACCGGGCGGACGAAGCTTTCCGGGATCTCAAACACATGCTCTCCACCGCACCCGTCATGGCCGCACGAGCCGACAAGGAGCCGTTGTTGCTGCCGCCACCTCGTGGTCAGTCAGCACGGTGCTGGTGGTCGAGCGACCAGAGAAGGGTGAGATCCAGTCTGTCCAGTGCCCGGTCTACTACTCGAGCGAGGTGCTTTCCGCCTCTAAGCAGAACTACCCGCACAACCAGAAGATGTGTTACGGCGTGTACTTTACCACCAAGAAGCTGAAGCAGTACTTCCAAGAGCACGCTGCCACCATGGTCAGCACGACCCCCATCGGCGAGATCATGGGTTGCCGGGATGCCTCTGGCCGGGTTGCCAAGTGGGCGATCAAGCTAGCCGTCCACACCAGCCTCTACGAGCCCCACACTATGATCAAGTCCCAAGCCCTGGCCGACTTCATCGTCACCTGGACGAAGACCCAGTACGTACCTCCGCCGCTGGATTTGACGCACTGGCACATGCACTTCGACGTCTCCAAAATGCGCTCCGACTTGGGAGCCAGCATCGTGTTGTCCTCTCCGAAGGGCGATCGACTTCCGTACGCGCTCCAGATCCACTTTGCCGCCTCCAACAATGTTGCCGAGTACGAAGCCCTTGTGCATGGCCTCTCGCTTGCCAAGGAACTCGGCATCCAGCGCATCATGTGCTACCACGACACGGACCTGGTGGTGCAGCAGTGTTCCGACGAGTGGGACACCCGAGACGCCAACATGGCCAGCTACCACTTCCTCATCCAGCAGCTCTCCGGATTCTTCAACGGCTGCGAGTTCCTCCACATACCGTGTGCAGAAAATGAAGCCGCCGATGCACTAGCCCAGATTGGCTCATCCCGGCAGGCCATACCTTCCGGCGTCTCCCTCGAGCACCCGCACAAGCCGTCCGTCAAGCCATCTCTAGACTCAGAGTCCATCTTCATCCCGCACGACCTGGCCGCGCCCCTCCCTAACCCGAACCCAGGGGCTGCCGGCCCAAGCTCAGGGGTTGCCATCTCCAACTTGGACTTGGAGGCTGTGGATCCCAGCCCGGGGGCTACCGTGTCCGACCCAGCCGATGCCGTCTCTCACACGATCCAGGGGGCTGCGAAAACCCGGCCTGGGGCTGCCCGTACTCAACCCGGTCGTCGTCATCTCCGACCCGGGGGCTGCTGCCCTAGAGCCCGCCATGGTGGCCGTCTTCACTGTGGTGATGGCTCCATCATGGGCACTGCCAATCTTAGAGTTTCTGTAGAACAGAGTCCTCCCCATGGATGAGACCGAGGCCTGGCAAATACAGCATCGGGCATCCACCTATAGCATCATTAACAATGAGCTCGTCAAGCGCAGCGCGACGCGCGTTTTCCAGCGCTGCGTCGAGCAGGACAAGGGCATAGAGATCCTCCTCGACATACACCAGGGTGAGTGCGGGCACCACGCCGCCTCCAGGTCCCTGGTGGCCAAGGCTTTCCGCCATGGTTTTTACTAGCCCACGAGCCTCCAAGACACCGAGTTGCTTGTCCTCAAGTGTGAGGGATGCTAGTGCTTTAGCAAGCGCAGCCACCAGCCAGCTTTAGCACAACGGACCATCCCGGTCACCTGACCCTTCGCGGTCTGGGGACTCGACATGGTAGGACCTTTCAAGACTGCTCGAGGTGGCATGACACACTTGCTGGTAGCAGTGGACAAGTTCACCAAGTGGATTGAGGCGCTACCAATGAATAAGTTGGACGGGCCAACGGCCATCCGACTCATGAAGGACATCGCGGTGCGCTACGGCATCCCACGTAGCATCATCACGGACAACGGCACCAACTTCACCAAGGGCGCGCTCGCATAGTGCTGCTCCGTCTCCAGCATCTGCCTCGACCTGGCCTCCGTGGCCCATCCCTAGTCCAACAGCCAGGTCGAGCGGGCCAACGGCCTCATCCTGTCCGACATCAAGCCTCGGCTCGTCGAACCCCTCATTCATTCACTCGGCAGCTGGCTGGACGAGCTGCCGTCCGTCCTCTGGAGTCTCCGTACAATGCCAAACCGGACGGCCGGGTTCACCCCATTCTTCCTCGTCTACGGAGCAAAATCCATCATCCCAACCGACATCGAGTTTGACTCACCACGAGTCATGATGTACACCGAAGCCCAAGCCAAGGAAGCCCGTGAATGCGGTGTCGACCTACTCGGAGAAGCACACCTTTTGGCGCTCAGCTGATCTGCCATCTATCAGCAAGGTCTAAGGCACTACCACAACAAGAAAATCAAGCCCCTTGGATTCCGTGAGGGAGACCTCGTCCTCCGCCTTGTCCAGTAGCAAGCCGTCCAGCACAAGATGGCCTCCCCATGGGAGGGCCCCTTCAACACAAAGCCCTGTGTGACCGCAACGCCTACTACCTCATTGATGCCCGCAAGACAAACAAGCGCAAGAGAGACACCACCAGTGAAGAGACAAACCGACCATGGAATGCAGAACTCCTCCGCCCGTTTTACAGTCAGTTGTGTGCATGTACGTATCACTACCTTTTGTAACCATATGAAAAACTATGGGATCCCCGAATGATGCTCGGGGGTTGCCCTTTCCTACCAAGTTTTTGTGTTCCACACATCCATGCAAATTTTCTTGTAAACCACCACTGCTGGGTTGACTCGCTCAACCCGCGGGCTCAGGGGCTGGCTGGCTTGACCACCACCTGTTGTCCTTCTTAGCACATCTCGGCGTGTTCGGGTTGTCGTGGCCCTCCACTTTGCCCTATGCCGCAGTACCGGCTTTGGCTATTGGCCGGCAAGAACTATGAGCCAAAGCACCAACACGCTATGACCTGAAGCACAACAAAATGAGAGCCTAAGAATAAAAGTTGTTCGGTGGTTCACCAGAGTAAACAAAAAAGAACATACCCAACCACAAGTGGGACAGTTGGTCTTGCCAGCGCCGCCAGCAGGACGAGGCGTTTCTTCTTGGTGGGTGGCTTGGCGCCAACCGTCGGGTCCGCTGCATGCTTGTAGCCTGTTCAAAAGAGGCTTTCATGTCGTCCTGCAACCGCGCCCAGCCGGAGATCTGATCCATCTTGCTATGGACGATCGCTTGCATGCGCATATAAGAGTCTTCGCTTGCCCGCGAGACATTTTCCCAGGCCACCGTGGCGCGGGAGGATATATCTGCTGCATTCGCGGCACGGTGGGACATCTCTTCTGCTTCCGCGGCGCGGCCGGACCAGTCTGCTGCATCGACGGTGTGGCGGGACCTCCATGTTGCTTAGGTGGCATGTCGGGGCCTCTATGCTGCTATGGCCGCACGGCGGGACATGCCGGCTGCTTTTGCGGCAAGGCGGGACATCTCTCGTGCTTCCGCTTCCATGCCCGCATCTCCCTGGTGGCAATCTCTCGATCCAGAACTCACACTGGCCATGGCAGACGCAAGGGAATGATGATGAATGACTTGTTTGTTTTTGTGGATGAGGAGTTGAGGAGGAATGTGCAGTCATCTTAGAGTAGTAGTATTTATAATTTATAAACGAGTACTAATACGCTCCTAAGTGTGAAACCGTTTAGGTTTTGATTGGTGTGAACAGGTTTGCAATTAAATATAGCATGGAAGTAATTTGGAATGTGACGGGACGCAGGCTCAAAATTTATTGACAGTTATAAGTGCGACACTACTCCCGGAAGGCGTAATGTGGGCACGCCTTCTCGGCTGCGTACGTGGCCTTTGCACCATAGGGTGCACCGCAATAGGCAATGTCACATGTCTTGTTCCAACAACCGTGCGTGCTTGTTATTACCATCGTGCATGCTTCTTTTAATTAGAATGTGTGTGCCCGTCTAGCGCACACACGTTGATCTATCTAATTGTTTATGTTTGTTGTGGCTAATCGCAAACAGTTCATCCGTGTGAAGTGTATGCCATCAATCGCAGACACTTTGATCTGGCTGACCCGTTTCTGTTTTGTTGCCTAATCGCAAACAGTTAATCCTTCTGAAGCGTATGCCCTCAATCGCACACACCTTTATCTAGCTGCCCGTTTCTATTTGTTCCTCCTCATCACAAACAGTCCGTCCGAGTGAACCGTATGTTGTATATTGCACACACCTTCATCTGGCTGCCCGTTTCTTTTGTTCCGCCTCATCGCAAATAGTTCATTGAACTGAACTGTATGCCCTGCATCGCACACGCAATTAATATCAAAACCGTGTTTGATGCATCTGGCATCGCAAACGTTTTGCATCTTTTTTGACGGTTCTTTTACACCACCATTTGCAATTATTGCATCGCACATAGTTTCGTCGAAGGGTCTCTAATCGTAGTGTCGCGTTAGCAGTAACCTGCAGTAGTGAAACCAGCAGTAGTACACACACAAGGAGAAGGAGCAGCCTAAGCCTTGGCTTGTCTTCCTTCCTCCTCCAAACAGCTCTAGGAGCAACCCTATATTGTTTCATATAAACCACACTCGGCAGGACTAGGGGTATTATCTTTCCGGAGAGCCCCGAACCTGGGTATGTCTTGCGTCCCTCGCTCGCTCATGCCGACCTCGCCTCTGGAGCCCATCGGTGCCCTCAAGCCTCCTCCTCTATTTAGCCATCCTTTGGCATCTGCCGTGCACCCACCACGACACTAACCCACACATCCACCTTGTCAAAAACCATCTCCGAGGGTCATATGTTACTCTCGTACTCCTTTAGAACTAGCACATTGAAATCAAATTCCAACAAACCACTCGACATTGCATGCCTCCAATCTCCTTCACTGCCAAATGGACTACAAAGATGTTGTCGCCCACATCCCGGAACCTTGCCCCATGATGAAGTCCCCATGCCCTCTGCATTGTTCTCTCTAGCATTGTCTTGTTGAAAGGTCGTGGTGAGAACGCCTTCCCCACCGCTGATCACTTTACGTTTTTGGGCAAGATCTGATCTGATTCCTTGAAGATGAAACCTTCTGCTTCCTTGTCCAACAGGAGCATCCCTCCCGGTCTCGCCGAGAGGCTCGCAGTGGGATCCGGGTCTTGCTCATGATAGGGGACTTGGAGGAGCCCCCACTTGTCGTTTTCCCTGGGGTCGTTGTCACCATCGGGGGAGCCTTTGTCGCCAGAGTCCTTGTAGTTTTCTCCTTCATCTTCTCCGCCATAGCACCGCTCCGTGGGAGAGAGAGACTACATCGGTCTGTGTCGAGGAAGGCGCAGTTGCCGCCCCAGACACCACCATAGATACACCACCCCCGCCGCAGAGGAGGCGAGTCAACTGGATAGAGAGAGAGGGTTCGATACGTTCAACTGGCCAAATCCAACAAAGCCACAACATTTCCCTAAAAAAAGCCACGACATAACTCTGTTACACACCACAAAGCGATGCCACGTCACGCAATATTGTCTCAAAACCATCGAAATCAGACCGAAACCACTTTAAGGGGAAGATTTACCCAGTTTTGCAGATTTTGAGGTCAGAATCATACTAAAATGGAGTTCATGCGGGTATCCTTCCCTATGGACGCATTTCTCTACTTCTAAGCTGGAGTTGGTAGCTTCTCCTCACAGACTTATTTTCGGCTGTTTTTTTGCCTCACATGCCACTACCCTCTGTTGTTGTTTTTTTGCTTCACACCTCCACACAACGGAAAAAAATCTGAACAATGAGAAATTTCCATGCGTGTGCAAGTTTATAGTAATGTCTTTATGTGAAAGAATAAATCATGGTCAATTTTTTTGCATGGTAATATGTGTCTCATTCATATCAGAAAGATTAAAGTACAAGTCACATAAAGACCAACAAGACAAAACTGAAAAGACAGCAGAACGTGTCTGAGCTTGACACCAATGTCCGCCACCTACCTCCGGCACCACCACAACAGCTACCGAAAGAAAAAAAATGATGGATCACCTTCTCACCCGAGCTCGACGCGGCTCCATCGCTGATATGCAGTTTTGCAGACCTCCAAGGTGGCTCGCCAAAGGTGAAACCATTACCGTTGAACGAATCAGACCCGGGCAACACCCCCGGACATGCCATCGAACTCCAGATCTGGCATCTTGCTACGTCTTGAGCTTGCGTTGGTTTTCCTTGAAGAGGAAAGGGTGATGCAGCAATAGTAGCATAAGTATTTCCCTCAGTTTTTGAGAACCAAGGTATCAATCCAGTAGGAGGCTCCTCAAAAGTCTCACGCACCTACACAAACAAACAAAGAACTCGCAACCAACGCAATAAAGGGGTTGTCAATCCCTTCACGGCCACTTGCAAAAGTGAGATCTGATAGAGATAGTATGATAAGATAAATATATTTTTGGTATTTTATAATATAGATTGGAAAAGTAAAGATGCAAATAAAAGTAGATTGAAAGCTTATATGATAAGAGATAGACCCGGGGGCCATAGGTTTCACTAGTGGCTTCTCTCAAGATAGCATAAGTATTACGGTGGGTCAACAAATTACTGTCGAGCAATTGATAGAAAAGCGAATAATTATGAGATTATCTAGGCATGATCATGTATATAGGCATCACGTCCGCGACAAGTAGACCGACTCCTGCCTGCATCTACTACTATTACTCCACACATCGACCGATATCCAGCATGCATCTAGAGTATTACGTTCATAAGAACAGAGTAACGCATTAAGAAAGATGACTAGAGGGATAAACTCATGCAATATGATATAAACCCCATCTTTTTATCCTCGATGGCAACAATACAATACGTGCCTTGTTGCCCCTGCTGTCACTGGGAAAGGACACCGCAAGATTGAACCCAAACCTAAGCACTTCTCCCATTGCAAGAAAGATCAATCTAGTAGGCCAAACCAAACTGATAATTCGAAGGGACTTGCAAAGATAACTCAATCATACATAAAAGAATTCAGAGGAGATTCAAATATTTCTCATACATAAACTTGATCATAAACCCACAATTCATCGGATCTCGACAAACACACCGCAAAAAGAGTTACATCAAATAGATCTCCACAAGAGAGGGGGAGAACATGGTATTGAGATCCAAAAAGAGAGAAGAAGCCATCTTGCTAATAACTATGGACCCGAAGGTCTGTGGTAAACTACTCACAACTCATTGGAGGGGCTATGGTGTTGATGTAGAAGCCCTCTATGGTCGATCCCCCTCCGGCGGAGCACCGATGAAGGCTCCAAGATGGGATCTCGCGGATACAGAAGGTTACGTCGGTGGAAATTATTTTTCGTTGGCTCCCCGGATGTTTTTGGGGTACGTGGCTATATATAGGAGGAAGAAGTACGTCGGTGGCCGCCCGAGGGGCCCACGAGATAGGGGGGCGCGCCCTACAGGGGTGGGCGCGCCCTCCACCCTCGTGACCGCCTCGGCTGCTTCTTGGCTTGCACTCCAAGTCCTCTAGATCACATTTGTTCCAAAAATCATGCTCCCGAAGGTTTCATTCCATTTGGACTCCGTTTGATATTCCTTTTCTTCGAAATACTGAAATAAGCAAAAAAAACAGCGATACAGGTTGGGCCTCCGGTTAATAGCTTAGTCCCAAAAATGATATAAATGTGTAAAATAAAGCCCATAAACATCCAAAATGGGTAATATAATAGCATGGAACAATAAAAAATTATAGATATGGGAGACGTATCACACCCCCACATGACTAAGACGTCGGACGAGGAAACCATACATGACATCCACGAACCATGAGCCTAGCACATGTTCTGTCTTTTAGATGTCGTCGATGCAGATCACAATCTGCATCCGCTTCTCGACAACCTCCCAAGCTCCGCGCCGATGTTGGTGCAGACGTCGTCGCAACGACGGAGCCTGAGGACACATGTCCACCACAAGGATACCACCGCCGCCATGACGTCCCAGATTGAACAGACTGGTTTCCAATTCCTTTACCGACCATAGAGACGATCGCCTCGCAGGAGAAAAAGCGGACCTTCTTTATTCAGCATCGCCGTCGCTACTGCCGAAACCAAGATGTCGAACGATCCAAAACCCTAAGCTTCTTGGGCCCTAAAACCTAATCACGGTTAATCTCTAATCAATCTCTAAAGACCAAATCTAAATTAATAAGCCTTACCATACATCGTCCAATCACATCAATGTCACATGACACATCCTACCAAAATGTCATTGCACCACAGTATCAATTTTCAACTTAATTGACATTTCGTAGTTTACTTATGACGCATGACACTGCCTACCAAATCTATAAATTTGGTTCTTCCAGCCTGTCCCATGCCATATAAGGTCCAGACCTTCCCTTTACCCTACGAGATGACATGGTCTCATCTTCAAGCTCGAAGAGGGTGATGGCAACCCGATACAGTCTTGGTCGCCCTGGCTCGAAGAGGGTGATAAAATTGAAGGAAATATGCCCTAGAGGCAATAATAAAGTTGTTATTTATATTTCCTTATATCATGATAAATGCTTATTATTCATGCTAGAATTGTATTAACCGGAAACTTAGCACATGTGTGAATACATAGACAAAACAGAGTGTCCCTAGTATACCTCTACTTGACTAGCTCGTTAATTGAAGATGGTTATGTTTCCTAACCATAGACATGTGTTGTAATTTGATGAACGGGATCACATCATTAGAGAATGATGTGATGGACAAGACCCATCCGTTAGCTTAGCATAATGATCGTTAAGTTTTATTGCTATTGCTTTCTTCATGACTTATACATATTTCTCTGACTATGAGATTATGCAACTCTCGAATACCGGAGGAACACCTTGTGTGCTATCAAACGTTACAACGTAACTGGGTGATTATAAAGATGCTCTACAGGTGTTTCCGAAGGTGTTTGTTGGGTTGGCATAGATCAAGATTAGGATTTGTCACTCCGTGTATCGGAGAGGTATCTCTGGGCCCTCTTGGTAATGCACATCACTATAAGCCTTGGAAGCAATGTGACTAATGAGTTAGTTGCTGGATGATGCATTACCGAGTGACTATTGGCGTGCTTGGAGGGTTATCGGAACCCCCCGAGGGAACTAATGGGCCTTCATGGGCCTTATGGGGGAGGGAGAAGGGCCACAAGGGGCTGGTCGTGCCCCCCTCATTGGTAGTCCGAATTGGACTAGGGGAAGGGGGTGGCGCCCCCCTTTCCTTCCATTCCCCTCTCCCTTCCTCCTTCCCCCTTCCACCAAGTGGAATCCTACTAGGACTTGGAGTCCTGGTAGGACTCCTCTCCTTGGCGCGCCTTACAGGGGCCGGCCGGCCTCCCCCTCCCCTCCTTTATATACAAGGGCAGGGGGCACCCTAGAACACACAAGATCAATTGTCTTAGCCGTGTGCGGTGCCCCTCCACAGTTTAACAGCTCAGTCATATCGTTGTAGTGTTTAGGTGAAGCCCTGCGCCGGTAACTTCATCATCACCGTCGCTGCACTATCGTGGTGACGGAACTCTCCCTCATCCTCAATTGTATCAAGAGCTTGAGGGACGTCATCGAGCTGAACGTGTGCTGAACACGAAGGTGTCGTACGCTCGATGCTAGGAGCCTAGGATCGATTGAATCGCATTGAATCGTGAAGACGTTTGACTACATCAATTGCGTTACTAAATGTTTCCGCTTTCGGTCTACGAAGGTACGTGGACACACTCTCCCCTCTCGTTTCTATGCATCTCCTAGATAGATCTTGCATGATCGTAGGAATTTTTTTGAATTACTACGTTCCCCCAACAAAAATGTCATACCGCCAGACATAATTTGGTACAAATGTGGCATTGCCTGAGATTAATATGAAAATCATGTTTACATCTGGTACATGCCATATAAAATATGAGGGTTTTTTATTACAGTGTGCTATTAATTATTCTACATTATGAAACTATAGATGTTGAGGTGTATTAATGCATGTGGTTTTGCTTCCAGAAGGATTCTCCGACACCATTCGTTGACCTCACTCCTTTTAAAGAACTGTCAAACACAATTAACATTGACACAAGTGACATTAATCATATAATGTGTAAGTTTACCGCCTCACGGATTGACACAAGAGATATATTTGTCTACCACCCTCAACTTCCCAAGGATTACATGAACATCCCTAAAAACCAGTTTCCTATATACTAGGTTTCTACCTTGACATATATTGTAACCTTTTGTGTCTCTGCTATTTTGTGCATGTAGCAATAATCACAAGTTAAGCTCTTGGCTCTTGATTTTTCTCCTATGTAGTGTTGTTGACAATAATCAGAAGTTATGCCCTTGGCTCTTGGTAAATTTGGTGACCTAAAGAAATTTTAGGTAAATGAGATAGGAAGTGAGGGGAATAATTTCTCTCTCTTCTCTAACGAATACATAAATTTGTACCACGAATCAGGCATGTGCGCACGAGGGAGGGAAGAGGGGAGCAACGTTGATGTTTTCCATCCTTTGGATGAACATTTCTATTCATGGCTTTCTTTTCTCGTGCAATGCATGAGCGTGGCGCCGTCATGGTAGAGCCCAAGATGAGGGGTGGGTCCAGTATAGAACCATGAGCTACTCCCACTAAGATGGGAAGGCGGTTGCAGTCCTTGTCACTTGTTGCTGGCCTTCCATGGCGGCGCCGATCAGTGGCTCACTTGGAACATGATTTAGTGGATTTTGTGATAAGAGTTAGGGTTGAGAGTGAGTGGATGAGGGTTGGCGTTGGTCTGTCAAGGCAACGAAAAAGGGGCCCGATACTTCAACTAAAGGAGCGACCTGTTGGTTCACCAAACCCCGACCCAGTGTCACATGTTCTCCAGGTCCGGTTGTCCGAGTGGAATAATTTCCCTACTTTAATAATATGGCAAATTCCATTTCATTAAAGATGGCTTTACAATAAATTTTGCATGAGCGAGCAGTCCATATTTTTTCATGAAGTTATACAATTTTTTATTATGATAGAAGGATAAATGCATTGCTTGGTTGCTTCAAGAGTTAATAACGGACATGGTGACGTATCAGTTGCATGACCACCAATGGACATCAAGTTTTTGTTTAGTGGTAATGCATGATTCATTTGTATGTTATAACATGACAATGGCTTAGGAGACATCGGATATGCCTTCTTGGCTCGAGGGGTGTCACACGCAGCACACACCTCCTCCCCCTTTGATGGCGGTGGCAGATTGGCTTGAACATGAGAGGGGTGGGGGAGTCAGGGCGGGGAGCGAGGCGGTTGGCGGGGGACTCCTCCTTGGTGGTTCGTGGAGAAGTACATTATGGAGGAGAGAGGGCTCCATGACAAAGGTGAGGGGGGGTCATATGGTTTTAAAGGAGAGGATTCCAGCGATGAATGTCCCACTACGGTAAGAAACCAAGTGGGAAGCAAGGGCCTGGTAGAAAAATGGTAGGGTGCGTCATGGGGTGGGATTTTTATGTTGGGACCATGTGTGAAGATAACATGGCGGATAGTTCAACAACCACATTTCTCCCACATTTAGGATGGATTTGGGGAGCCCAGGATGTCTAGACCGTTGAATTTTGGAGAGCCTGTTGGGCGTCTTATTGATGTCCGAGCCCGTCTAGATATATGAAGGAGAAATGAGCTTCAACCTGAAGATAACCTTAATTATTTTTTGATTCATTTATATGCATGCATTATAATCCCTCCGTTCCCATACATTTGTCATTGGGAGGAAATTCCGACCAGGTGAAAACGAGTCAAAATACCAAACTACCACCAATTTGAAAAATTACTTGTCCCTGGGAGATCGTTGTCTTCCTCCATCGCTCCTCCCCTCCGCCGGGCTCCACCCCACTGCTGCAGGTCCTGCGTCCATCCGCGCCAGCCGCAACTCCCTCGTCGACCGCCTTCCTCGGCTCCAATCGAGAGCCCAAGCTCATACACAGCTCCCTCGACGTCCGCCATACCCTCCATCCACCCGCGACTCCTGGTCGTCGCGCTGCCCGTGCTCCTCCCCGCACTAACTAGCAGCAGCAGCGCCGCCCGTGCTCCTCCTCCTCCCGCCTCAGCCTCCCAGCTCCTTGATTCAGGCGCCAGACCTCCGGATCCGGCCAATTGACCTCCGCCCATGCTCCTCCCCACATTGACCAACAACAGCAGTAGCGCCGCCCGTGCTGCTGATTGAATTGATCAAAATTGTTAATTGCCAGAGGTGTACCACTTCTTCTCGCCACAGACAAAAATTGATCAAATGTGGTGATTGACCAGGACTTCTTCTCGCCAGTCACAACAATCTTGAATTGATTGCCAGAGCAATTTTGAATTGATCAACAAGGAGCAGCCACTGTCCATCTATCCACCTGTCAAAACAAAAGCAAGATCGGCAAGGAGTACTCCATTTGCTGGAGCAGAAAATGGACAAATTAGCAGATCAATAGTAGGTGAGCTACTCCATTTTTATGTGCTCCATCTGCTACAAGAAATTCTGAGTACTCATGCTTGTAATTGTACTCTTGCAAAAAAATTACTCCATGCCAGTACTCCAGATCATGATTACGTACTCAAGAAAACAATTATAAATAGTCAGTAATTGACAGTAACATCCCACAAGGTTATGTGCTTTAACTTCAGTTAAATTTGATTAATGGAAAAGATTCACCTAGCAAGGTTTATTTTACATGGAGTAGTTTATTTCATAGGATTAAACACTAGCAATATTGACATGGAGTAGTTTATTTGATAGGATTAAACAATAGTAACATTAATACATTTGCATTACTGCTAATAATGACCATGTGCAACTTTGAAACTTTTGCATTACTACTGATAATGACCATGTACCGCTGGAGTAGTTTTGCATTCAGTAAAGGAGTAATTAACAGAAAAGGGTGTGTGGGGAAGGGGGTGTGTGTAACACTGGGAACGGTTTGGACTGAAACCAGAGTTTTAGTCAGTTTTTGTATCGGGTTGCTTTTGGATTGGACGAAATAGCCTAAGTCCCTAGATTAGTTTAATTTGGTCTGGGCTTTACCAATTGTTGGACTGGGTTGGCCTGGTCTGGACAGGAACCAACTGGTCTCAGACCATTTCAACCTGTATTCTGAAACCGGATCAAGGAATAAATCGACACTCATAGCCTGACCTAGCGAGGAGCACCTCCACCGCCTGCCGCCCGCCGCCACCAAATAGTGATCTTCTGCCGCCTCTCGCCGCCTGACTGGAGCTTGGTCGCGCCCTTCCCATCCCTCTGACACCATCCGTCGAGGTCTAGTGGATCACCATCTTCCCCTTCCTGGCTAGAGCTTGGCCGCCGGTCACCACTACGACTCTACGGTTAGAGATCACCGCTTTCCACTGCCATTGCCACTGGCTAGAGCTTGGCAGGTCAGTGCATCACCAGCCTTCTCTACCCCTCTCCCTCTCTCTCTCCTATCTCTCTATCTCTGAACCCTACCCGTCTCTGCAGGTGAGGGTGAGACGCCTCCGATCAAGAGGTCGTCGCTGGTGACCGCTCGTCTTGAAAGTATGGAGCCGCGGTAGGATGTGAGTGGTGTACCAAATGAACAAGAGGGAGAGCATACATCAAAGTCCCCAGCAAAGTGATACATCTCCATCGTATCTACTTTTTCAAACTCTGTTGCCCTTGTTTTGGACTCTAATTTGCATGATTTGAATGGAATTAACCCGGACTGACGTTGTTTTCAGCAGAATTGCCATGATGTTATTTTTGTGCAGAAATAAAAGTTTTCAGAATGACCTGAAACTTCACGGAAAATATTTTTGGAATTAATAAAAAATATTGGCGAAAGAATCAACCGAGGGGGACCCACCTGATGTCCATAAGGATGGGGGTGCCCTACGCCCCTAGGCACGCCCCTTGGCTTGTGGGTCCCACAAAGCTCCACCGACCTCAACTCCAACTCCATATATTCATGTTCGGGGAGAGAAAATTAGAGAGAAGGATTCATCGCATTTTACGATACGGAGCTACCTCCACCTCATGTTCTTCCTCGGGAGGGCAGATCTGGAGTCCGTTTTAGGCTCCGGAGAGGGGAAATCATCGACATCATCATCGTCAACCATCCTCCATCACCAATTTCATGATACTCACCGCCATGCGTGAGTAGTCCCATCGTAGGCTTGCTGGACGGTGATGGGTTCGATGAGATCTAAGATGTAATCGAGTTAGTTTTGTTAGGGTTTGGTCCCTGGTATCCACTATGTTCTAAAATTGATGTTGCTATGACTTTGCTATGCCTAATGCTTGTCACTAGGGCCCGAGTGCCATGATTTCATATCCAAACCTATTATGTTTTCATGAATATATTTGTGTTCTTGATCATATCTTGCAAGTTATAGTCACCTATACTACGTGTTATGATCCGGCAACCCCGGAGTGACAATAGTCGGGACACTTCCCGGTGATGACCGTAGTTTGAGGAGTTCATGTATTAACTAAGTGCTAATGCTTTGGTTCGGTTCTCTATTAAAAGGAGGCCTTGATATCCCTTAGTTTCCATTAGGACCCCGCTGCCACGGGAGGGTAGGACAAAAGATGCCATGCAAGTTCTTTTCCATAAGCACGTATGACTATATTCGGAATACATGCCTACATTATATTGATGAATTGGAGCTAGTTCTGTGTCACCCTAGGTTATACTGTTGCATGATGAATGACATTCGACATAATTATCCATCATTGATCCATTGCCTACGAGTTCGTTTCATATTGATCTTTGCTAAGTTACTTCTCCGTTGCCACTGTTACGATTGCTACAAAACTGCTACTGTTACTTTTACCACCATTACCGTTACTTCCATACTACTTTGCTACTAAATATTTTGCTATGGATATTAAGCCTTTCAGGTGTGGTTGAATTGACAACTCAGCTCTAATACTCTAGAATATTCTTTGGCTCCTCTTGTGTCGAATCAATAAATTTGGGTTGAATATTGAACCCTTGAAAACTATTGCGATCCCCTATACTTGTGGGTTATCAAGACCTTTTTCTGGCGCCATTGCCGAGGAGCATAGCTCTATTCTCTGAGTCACTTGGGATTTATATCTGTTGATCACTATGAGGAATTTGAAAGATACTAGAACCAAGATTTCTCCCTCAACTACAAGGGAAGGTAAGGAACTGACATTTAGCTCTGCACTTGATTCACCTTCTGCTTTGAGTAAACTTGCGACACCTACACCTGCTATTGATTCTGATATGTCGCATGTTATTGATGATGGCAGTTCTGCTACACAAGATGCTTATGATGATACTACTTCTCTACTTGATAATACTGTACCACTAGGTGAATTTCTTGATAAACAACTCGTAGGGTTAGAGAGAATGAAATTATTGAAACTCATGATATTATTGAAACTAAATATTATGATTCTCCCCATAGATATGAACTTCTTGTTGTACCTAGGGGTTATATTATGGGTGAAGAAACTTCTAGAGACTTTTTTGCTTGTAATGATAGAGATGATCTCAAGAAACTGTTAGCTAAGCTAAAAGAAAAATCTTTGAATGCTAGAATGCAATATGATCCTAAGTTTGATACTTCACCTATCTTTGTTACTGATAAGGATTATGAATTCTCTGTCGATCCTGAGTTAATTACTTTGGTTGAATCTGATCCTTTCTATGGTTATGAATCTGAAACTGTTGTGGCACATCTTACTAAATTGAATGATATAGCCACCCTATTTGCTCATGAGGAAAAAATTCGCTATTACTATATTCTTACATTGTTTCCTCTCTCGTGAAAGGGTGATGGTAAGTTATGGTTTAATTCTCTTGCTCCTGGTTGTGCGCGTAGTCCCCAGGATATGATTTACTACTTCTCTGAAAAATATTTCCCTGCTCATTAGAAACAAGCTGCTTTAAAGGAAATATTTAACTTTGTGCAATCTAAAGAAGAGAGTCTCCCACAAGCTTGGGGGAGGCTTCTCCAATTACTTAATGCTTTGCCCAATCATCCTCTCAAGAAAAATGAAATACTTGATATCTTGTATAATGGACTAACCGATGCTTTTAGAGACCACCCGGATAGTTGTGCTGGTCGTATTTTCAGGGAACAAACTGTTGAGCAAGCTGAATTGCTATTGAATAATATATTGAGTAATGATAATGACTGGACACTTCCTGAACCAACTCCTAAGCCAACTCCGAAGAAAAGAGGTATTCTATTTCTTAGTCATGAAGATATGCAAGAGGCAAAGAAATCTATGGAAGAAAGAGGTATTAAAGCTGAAGATGTTAAGAATCTACCGCCTATTGAAGAAATACATGGTCTTGATAACCCGACATAGGTAGTAGAGGTAAACTCTCTTTATAGATTTGATGAAGGTGATATTCCTCATAATAAGTCTGCTAGTCAATGCTTAGATGAGTTTGATAATTTTATTGTTAAACAAGAAAATTTCAATGTTTATGTTAGTAAACAATTGAAACGTAATGCTCACATGATTGATTGTTTGGGTGATTATATGAGTAGAACTATTAATGATCTTAAGCTTATTAGTAAGCATGCTTCCATGGTTAAAACTCAAGTAGAACAAGTACTTAAGGCACAAGATGATTTGCTCAATGTGTTGAATAGTAAGAATAATGATAATGTTGTTAAAGTTATGAGTAGAGGTAGTAAGATGACTCATGAGCCTTTGTATCCTGAGGGCCATCCTAAGAGAGTTGAGCAAGATTATCAGAGAATTAATACTGGTGCACCTAGTCCAGTAATAAAAATAAAAAAGAAAACTGATAGGACTTTGCATGCTTCTAGTAAACCTGTTGTAGACACACATGAGAATCCCAATGATATTTCTATTTCTGATGCTGAGACACAATCTAGTGATGAATATGAACCTAGTGATAATGTTAATGATGATGTTCAACCTATTAATGATAATGATGTAGAGATAGAACCAGCTGTTGATCTTGATAACCCACAATCAAAGAATCAACGTTATGATAAGAGAGACTTCATTGCTAGGAAACATGGTAAGGAAAGAGAACCATGGGTTCAGAAACCCATGCCCTTTCCTCCTAAGCCATCCAAGAAAAAGGATGATGAGGATTTTGAGCGCTTTGCTGAAATGATTAGACCTATCTTTTTGCGTATGCGTTTGACTGATATGCTGAAAATGCCTCCTTATGCTAAGTATATGAAGGATATTGTTACTAATAAAAAGATACCGGAAGCTGAAATTTCCACCATGCTTGCTAATTATACTTTTAAGGGTGGAATACCAAAGAAATTAGGAGATCCAGGAGTACCTACTATACCATGCTCCATTTAAAGAAACTATGTTAAAACTGCTTTATGTGATCTAGGAGCCGGTGTTAGTGTTATGCCTTTCACTTTATATCGTAGACTTGAATTGAATAAGTTGACACCTACTGAAATCTCTTTGCAAATGACTGATAAATCAACTGCTATACCCATCGGTATTTGTGAGGATGTGCCTGTTGTGGTTGCAAACATTACTATCTTAACAGACTTTGTTATTCTTGATATTCCCAAGGACGACAGTATGTCGATCATCCTTGGTATACCCTTTTTGCATACTGCAGGGGCTGTTATTGATTGCAACAAAGGCAATGTCACTTTTCATGTTAATGGTAATGAGCATATGACACACTTTCCAAAGAAACAACCTCAAGTTCATAGTATCAATTATATTGGAAAAAATTCAACTATTACTATTGGAGTTTTGAATTTCCTCTTCCTACTGTCAAAAAGAAATATGATATTCTTATCGTTGGGGACATGCATATCCTTGTTGAGGTAACCTAGTGTTATTCAAAAGTTCTCCGGTTTCATGTCATTCAGAAGAAGTTTGTTAATAAGACTTGATCAACCTTGTTAATGGATTCCTTTTGATGATCATGAGATGGATGAATTTAGAAAGCACAACTTTTTGTACCTACTTTTTACTTTCTGTTATTTAGAATAAATAAAGCAAAAATAGTATTTTCTGTCTGTTTTCTGAATTATCCGTGCAATAAAAAAATGTCTCGAAAATGAAAGTTCTCCAAATGCCCTAAAAATTTAGTATGATTTTTTATAGAATATTGAAAATTTCTGGCACTAAGAACACACCAGGGGGCTTCACCAGTGGGCCACAAGGTTGGAGGGTGCTCCCTACCCCCCCTGGGCGCGCCCCCTGCCTTGTGGGTCCCATGTGGGTCCCCCTCACTTATTCCAGCATCCATCCACTTCGTCTTCTTCCAGAAAAAAATCATCCTGTAGCTCAAACACGTGTTCTTGCTCATCTTGCTGCCATTTTCGATCTCCTTGTGCAAAGCTCCATTTGCAAAACTGCTTTGGGGATTGTTCTTCGATATGTGACTCCTCCAATGGTCCAATTAGTTTTCGTTCTAGTGCTTTGCTTATTGCAAATTTTTGCTGCTGTGGTGACCTTGTTCTTGAGCTTGCATGTCAAATTTATATGGTCCAAAGTACTTTTGATGCATGATTTAGCCTCTAGACACTTGTAGGAGTAGTTGCTATCAATCTTGTTGAGTTTGCTTCACTTTTATTTTGAGTCACTAAAAATTTTAGAAATTTTTCAGAGAAAGAAAATGATGAGGAGATTGTTGAGTGGCTCCTCGAGCCAGGGTTCGAAGGGAAAATAAAATGAAGAGAAGGAAAAGCCCAAGTACAACCTTCCTCGCACCACGGAGATTCGACCGTGTGAATGGCCATGTGATGCATTCTTGGAGGCGGCCGAAATTTATGAGGATTTTTATTATTCGGCTGGGAATGCAGGCATCACCGACTTTCTCCATGATAAGTGTGATCAGTACCTCCTACTCACTAATACTTTCATACAAAATTTTCACTTTCATGCTAGGAGATCACCACCCATGGTAGAATTTCACTTATATGATGAGCATAAGGAGATGACGCTTTATGACTTTTGTGAGGTTTGCAAATTACCTTATGAAGGTAGTGTCGATGAGCCACGTCCTAGAGATGTGGAAGATTTTATGGATGGAGTTACCATTGGGGAAAGGAGAAAGGTGTCGGAAGTGAGAGTGTCTAGTTTACATTTCCCTGTTTTGCGCTACTACTCATTATTTGCGGGGAGATGTTTAATTGGTCGCGGGGAGAGTGGAGGCCTTGGTGCTCCTGACCTTGCTATTTTGCGCCATGCTTTACTTCGTGATAAAACTTTTAGTTTGGGCGCTATGTTTGCTCGGCGGTTGAATTTAAACAGTTTGAAGTGGCCTATTTTCGGAGGTATTTATGCCTCCTGTCTTGCTAGATGCTTTGAGATACCCATTAGGCACAATGAAAAAGAGGATAAGCTGCTACCCACTATATACTTAGATTGTGACAGTATGGTAGCACATGATTTTATTAAGAAAGACGATGACAAGAGACTCATCTATAACCTGGTATTTAGCGAAAAGACTTGTTAGATTATTACCTTGCCTGCACCTTCTTTGTTTGATATTCATTCAGGCAGGTACCTCATCATGCCCGCAGACATTTATGCATACTGGGAGGGGACGTGA
The DNA here is from genome assembly GCF_018294505.1 of Triticum aestivum. NCBI lineage: Eukaryota > Viridiplantae > Streptophyta > Magnoliopsida > Poales > Poaceae > Triticum > Triticum aestivum. The sequence continues at coordinate 430,924,075 of NC_057807.1, forward strand.
TCCCCAGTTCCTAAGCCAGAGCATCACCTGACCCATATCAGGAGTCTATTTATCAGTGGGAGCCACAGGAGCTCGCTAACCAGTGGAACCCCCAGGATCCTCCTTAGTACACCGGAGAGGGCCACTTTGATCCATGGGCCTAAGTTTGGGGAGTATGTATTTCTCACCGACATTATATTCATGTTCACACACTCATTTCAGTTGTCGGTGTTCATACTTTTTCATTGTATTATCCATGCTATTTTATTTTCTTCTTCCCGCTTTGTTCTTGTGTGTTTGAAAAACTTGAAGAAAAAACAAAAAGAAAATTAGTTGTAGTTTACCTTTAGTTACTTTCCATGTTTATTTAGTTGTAGTATTGAAAGAAAACCCAAGAAGATTTCTCACTCTTCTTTTGCTTGTTGGGAGCTTTCCCGTGTAAATAGTTTTTCTCGTTCTTGTTTTACTTTTCTTCAGAAAAAAAACTCCAAAAAATTTTAGTGTTTTTCTTTGAAATTCTTTTCATTTCTATGGGGGTCGAGAGGAGAATACCACGATGAAAATGCTGAGTGGCTCTCATATGCATTATTGTTGATCTAACAAAGAGCCCAAATTACCTTGTCTTCTCCTTTGAATAAATGATTGCAGATTCCAGCTTAGTCCAATGCACGTGCACTATTATTATTATCCACACCGTTCGATCGTGCAAGTGAAAGACAATAATGATGATATATGATAAAATGATTGAGATGAGGAAAAGCTGGTATGAACTCGACCTATCTTGTTTTTATAAATATGATTAGTTCATCATTCTTGATTCAGCCCATTATGAATGTAATATGTTTGCAATGACAATTAGAGATTATAGTTACTCATGCCATGCTTAATTAGCTAGGAGTTTATAATGGTTTACGTTGCGTGCCGACATGCTTTTAAAATGGTTGTGATGTAGTATGATAGGATGGTATCCTCCTTTGAATGATTCGAGTGGCTTGACTTGGCACATGTTCACACATGTAGTTGAAACAAAATCAACATAGCCTCCACGATATTTATGTTCATGGTGATTTATATCCTACTCATGCTTGCACTCAATGTTGGTTCATCTCAATGCATGTTCATGACTGTTGTCGCTCTCTAGTTGGTCGCTCCTCAATCTTTTGCTAGCCGTCACCTGTACTAAGCGGGAATACTGCTTGTGCATCCACTTCCATAAACCCAAAGTTGTTCCATATGAGTCCACCATACCTACCTATATGCGGTATTTACCTGCCGTCCCAAGTAAACTAGCATGTGCCAAACTCTAAACCTTCAAATAATAATCTGTTTTTGCCCGAATCGCTCATATAGAGACTATGGGTTGTTAGTATCTTCCATGCTAGGTGGGTTATTCTCACATGAGTGAACTCCGCTCATCATTCACGAGAGAATGGCCGGTAAATGGGATGCCCAGTTCCATGCTCAAATCAAATCAAAATATAATTGCAAACAAAACTCCCCTAGGAATGTTGTTAGTTGGACGGTACCCTTTGTTTTGGACTAGCCGAAATGTGCTTGTTAGTGGTGGGGGAGTATAAACTTTACCATTTCGTTTGGAACCGCCTATAATGTATCTAGTATGGAAGATACCGAGATCTCTTGGTTGTTATGTTGACAATGAAAGCATACCGCTCAAAATATTATTCATCTCTGTTTTAAAACTCGACCTCTGGCACCTCTGCAAATCCCTGCTTCCCTCTGCGAAGGGCCTATCTATTTAGTTTTATTGCTGAGTCATCATCCTCTTATAAAAAGCACCAGTTAGAGAGCACCACTGTCATTTGTATGCTTTGCTATTAGTCAATATTGAGTATGACTGGATCTATTTTGCCATGAATTACAATGTCTAGTCAGTCCTTGATCTTCAGGGGTGCTCTGCATTTATGTTTTGCGGTCTCGGAAAGGGCTAGCGAGATACCATCTTGTTATATCATATCATGATTGTTTTGAAAAAGTGTTGTCATCCGAGATTCATTATTATTGCTCACTAGTTGATTATGCTATTGATATGAGTGAATGTGAGACCTAAATGTTATTGTGAATATGGTTAGTTCATAATCTTTGCTGAAAACCTGAATGCTGCCTTTACATATTCGCAACAACAAGATCAAACCAAGTTTGTAAAAGTTTTTCTTTATCACTTTCAGTTTGTCAACTAAATTGCTTGAGGACAAGCAATGGGTTAAGCTTGGGGGAGTTGATACGTCTCCATCGCATCTACTTTTCCAAACTCTTCTACCCTTGTTTCTGGACTCTAATTTGCATGATTTGAATGGAACTAACCCGTACTGACGTTGTTTTCAGCAGAATTGCCATGATGTTATTTTTGTGCAGAAACAAAAGTTCTCGGAATGACCTGAAACTTCACGGAGAATATTTTTTGAATTAATAAAAAATATTGGTGAAAGAATCAACCGAGAGGGACCCACCTATTGTCCACAAGGGTGGGGGCGCGCCCTATCCGCCCATGGATGTGCCCCCTGGCTTGTGGGTCCCACGAAGCTCCACTGACTCAACTCCAACTCCATATATTCACGTTCAGGGAGAAAAAATCAGAGAGAAGGATTCATCGCGTTTTATGATACGGAGCCGCCGCCACCTCATGTTCTTCCTCGGGAGGGCAAATCCGGGGTCTATTTTGGGCTCCGGAGAGGGGAAATCGTCGCCATCATCATCATCAACCATCCTCCATCACCAATTTCATGATGCTCACCGTCGTGCGTGAGTAATCCCATCGTAGGCTTGCTGGATGGTGATTGGTTGGATGAGATCTGACATGTAATCGAGTTAGTTTTGTTAGGGTTTGATCCCTAGTATCCACTATGTTCTAAGATTGATGTTGCTATGACTTTGCTATGCCTAATGCTTGTCACTAGGGCCCGAGTGCCATGATTTCAGATCTGAACCTATTGTGTTTTCATGAATATATTTGTGTTCTTGATCCTATCTTGCAAGTTATAGTCACCTACTATGTGTTATGATCCGGCAACCCTAGAGTGACAATAGTCGGGACACTTCCCAGTGATGACCGTAGTTTGAGGAGTTAATGTATTCACTAAGTGCTAATGCTTTGGTTTGTTTCTCTATTAAAAGGAGGCCTTAATATCCCTTAGTTTCCATTAGGACCCCGCTGCCACGGGAGGGTAGGACAAAAGATGTCATGCATGTTCTTTTCCATAAGCACTTATGATTATATTCGGAATACATGCCTACATTATATTGATGAATTGGAGCTAGTTCTGTGTCACCCTAGGTTATAACTGTTGCATGATGAATGACATCTGACATAATTATCCATCATTGATCCATTGCCTACGAGTTCGTTTCATATTGATCTTTGCTAAGTTACTTCTCTGTTTCCACTGTTATGATTGCTACAAAACTGCTACTGTTACTGTTTCCACCGTTACCGTTACTTCCATACTACTTTGCTACTAATTTTTTTTGCTGCAGATATTAAGTCTTTCAAGTGTTTTTGAATTGACAACTCGGCTGCTAATACTCGAGAATATTTTTTGGCTCCCCTTGTGTCGAATCAATAAATTTGGGTTGAATACTCTACCTTCGAAAACTGTTGCGATCCCCTATACTTGTGGGTTATCACTGAGGGTAAGTGATTCTTTGTCCTGAAAGAAACACAATGACATAGAGCGTTCAGGTTCAGTGAAGAATGCGTTCAGTGAAGAATTGAGCCTAGTTTTCAGAGTGATTAAGAAGAAATTTCTTTTTCTTTGCATTTTAGGTCCGATTATGATGCTCTTGTGAAGTGCCTGTGCACATTTTAGGTTCAGGTTCTGTCAATTTTTTTACATGGAGCGTTCAGGTTCAGTGAAGAACACATTTGTTGTTTTAAGAGGATAATTATATCGGACATGATTTAATTTTCTGTTAGCATGGTCTTTCTAAATGACACAGTTGTGGCCAAGGATAACTACATAATATGTCCACATCAGGGATGTCGTGATCTTTGTCTCTGTCGATCTCTGTTGTGGCCACTCGATCTCTGTCATGGCCACTCGATCTCTATCTCTGTTGTGGAGAGAGAGAGATCTATTCTATCAAGTACCTATGCACGTAGCTGTACTTCTTGAGCTTGCGTTGGTTTTTCCCTTGAAGAGGAAAGGGTGATGCAGCAAAGTAGAGATAAGTATTTCCCTCGGTTTGAGAACCAAGGTATCAATCCAGTAGGAGACAACGCACAAATCACCAATACCTGCACAAACAATCAAACAACTTGCACCCAACGCGATAAAGGGGTTGTCAACCCCTTCACGGTTACTTACAAAAGTGAGATCTGATAGAGATAGATAAACGATAAAGTAAATATTTTTGATATTTTTAGTTTATAGATTGGAAAGTAAAAGATTGCAAAATAGTAGATCGGAAACTTATATGATGGAAAATAGATCCGGGGGCCATAGGTTTCACTAGAGACTTCTCTCAAGATATCAAATAATACGGTGGATGAACAAATTACTATCGAGCAATTGACAGAAAAGCGCAAAGTTATGACGATATACAAGGCAATGATTATGAAATATAGGCATCATGTCCGTATCAAGTAGACCGAAATGATTTTGCATCTATTATATTACTCCACACATCGACCGACTCCTGCCTGCATCTAGAGTATTAAGTTCATGAAGAACAGAGTAATGCATTAAGTAAGATGACATGATGTAGAGGAATAAACTCAAGCAATATAATGTAAACCCATCTTTTTATCCTCGATAGCAACAATACAATATGTGCCTTGCTGCCCCTAGTGTCACTGGGAAATGACACCGCAAGATTGAACCCAAAGTTAAGCACTTCTCCCATTGCAAGAAAAATCAATCTAGTTGGCCAAACCAAACCGATAGTTCGAAGAGAATTACAAAGATACCAAACCATGCATAAAAAATTCAGAGAAGATTCAAATAATATTCATAGATAAGCTGATCATAAATCTACAATTCATCGGATCTCGACAAACACACCGCAAAAAAAGATTATATCTGATAAATCTCCAAGAACATCGAGGAGAACATGGTATTGAGAATCAAAGAGAGAGAAGAAGCCATCTAGCTACTAGCTATGGACCCGTAGGTCTGTGGTAAATTACTCATGCTTTATCAGAAGGACAATAGAGTTGATGTATAAGCCCTCTGTGATCGAATTCTCCTCTGGCAGGATGCCGGAAACGGCCCCTAAATGGGATCTCACGGGTACAGAAGGTTGCGGTGCCGGAAAAGTGTTTTCGTGGATACTTCTGGTGGTTTGGGAATATATGTGAATATATAGGCGAAGGAATTAGGTCAGGGGAGTCACGGGGGAGGGGGGACACAAGGCAGGGGAGCACGCCCTACCCCCCTGGGCGCGCCCTTCACCCTTGTGGCCGCCTCGTGGATCTTCCGACTTGATCCCCAAGTCTTTGGGGGTGTCTTCTGGTCCAAGAAAAATCATCACGAATATTTTATTCAGTTTGGTACTTCTTTTCTGTGAAACTCAAAAAACAAGGAAAAACTGAAACTGGCACTGGGCTCTAGGTTAATAGGTTAGTCTCAAAAATAATATAAAATAGCATACTAATGCATATAAAACATCTAAAATAGATAATATAATAGCATGGAACAATAAAAAATTATAGATACGTTGAAGACGTATCATTAGCTACAGTTGCTACATGGTCGACTGCCACACATTGGGGACGAGCTCAGAGAGGCGTTGGTAAAGCTCGGAGATCTGCAGGCGTTGGTAGATGAGCAACAGCGAGGGAGCGGCGTACCACATCTGCTTGCGTTGGAATGGAGGAAGGCCGTTGCAGATCGAGTCGCCGCGCTCCAGATCAGCCGCCGGAGAATAAAAATGAGATATCGGCGACGGAGCCAATGGAGAGGCGGCGATGACTCGGGCGAGGGAGAGGCGCCAGCGACGCAGACGAGGCAGAGGCACAGGCGGCGCAGGCTAGGGAGAGGCGTCGGCGACGCAGACGAGGCAGAGGCGCTGGCGACGCAAGCTAGGGAGAGCGAGCGGGTGAATGAGCGAGAGAGTGGACGAGAGCGAGAGGTGGGAGGGTAGTTTAGGAAACAACAAAAAAATTGTACGTGACAAACTTTGTACTAGAAACCCCAACGACAAATAAAACGGTACAGAGGGAGTAGCCTGTGGCAATGGCGTAGTGTTAGTTTATTTTTTTATTTAGGGCTGGGCGTAGTACCAGTGAGTGTGAATAATGGACTTCTCGATTTGAAATGACATGATCCATGAATCATGGGCTGAGTCAACCTTGGGCTGCGACGGTTGAAGCCCGAAAGCATAATCATGGGCTTTGGTGCCATAATGGCCATGGCCGAAGCCCCAAGACCTAGGACCGCTGTAATGGAGAACGGAGCCCTTCTGTAGCGACACGGCAGCGAGAACGACAGGGGTGCCCCGTGCAAAATCCCGTCCTTCTTTTTTAAACGAGTTCTAGGCTTCCGCCGGCCGCCGCCACGGAGTCTTCCCTTTCCATTTGGAAGGAGCCGAATCAGTCTAGGGCTTCCTCGCCCCCGCCGCCGGCGAGAGCAGCAGCCTCCGCAACAAGACCTACCGCCCTAACGTCTCAGCTCAGGTTAGTTTTGCCGGATTCCTCCGCCGGTTCGCGTTCGACGCTCTGTTTCGCGCCAAAAGAGAAGCACCTCCCCTCTTCTATTCGTGCCTTCGAGTTCGTCTCCTGAGCTAACTGAGAATGCTGGTGGCGCAGGTTCCGGCTTCGTTTTTCGACCTCTCCTCCATCCATGGCGCTCCGGTTCGAGGTCTGTCCAAGTTTTAATGGATAACATGTGCTTCGCTTTCTCTTCGAGATTTCATATACTGTAGTTTTGTCCGTGCCCTTTGATTCCTGAGATTGAGATGAGAAGCGACACCGGCGGTTTCTTTGTTCGGTCTGCGCAAAGTGGAGTTTAGCTGACGAAGTTTGTGGTGACGAAGTAGATAAGATTGTACCGCTTCCGTACTCTAGCTGATAAATCAATATATGACGTTTGGATGCGATGCAATGTCGTGTTCTAATAAATATATTGGTTCAGATTATTTTCTGCAACTACAGACTCCCAATTAGGCTTATACTGTTTTATTTTAACACCGAATCATTATTGGCTACTAGTAGTAGTACAGTGGTACTCCTACTGACCAGTACTACATCAGAGTTAATGCACCTACTGCCCTAGGCACGTGTTTTTCAGAGTTACATATTGTCTTTACCTGGTACGGTATTTGGTGCCTTTCTTAAGGTAAAACCTTCATGTTTTCTTTCTTTATTAATCTTCAGAGGCGATGCGGTAGGCTTATAGTGGTCCATACCTCCATATAATAAGAAAAAGAATAGGGAAATAGTTTGAGAAGTGGTTCCACGTGGCACATGCTCTCAGAATGATACAGAGAGATGGTGCAGTGGTAGTGGCACCACTGTCAGATCATATTGCAGCCTGCCTCTGTCAAACCTCATGACCTCTGTTGGACAAAATCATGGAGGGTGGCTAATTGAACCTAAGTTCTAGCAATCAGGAACATAAATATCAAAGTTTGTTTAAAGATGAAGCATTGACCATAAAGATGAATCTGGAGTGAAAATTATTTTGTTTTCTGCTTGCAGGTGTTAGGAAGATTTAATCGTGCTCGCGCAGCTCGGTTAACTCTGCCACACTTTACTTGTCAAACGCCACTTTTTATGCCTGTTGGTACCCAAGGTATTATATTTTTGGATCTCGTACCATTTCTCTGCCATATGCTAGTTCAGTCTGAAATGCAGCCTCTTCTTGTGTAACATATGAACTTACTGTTTTTTTGTACTGTATAACTGAGTTCATACGAGCAATTAGAGGTGACTTGAATGGATAATGTCGGATTTATACATGTGCTGATGAATAATGTTCTAGCATTGTCTTATTCATGGAAATCAGAAATTCTTAGTTTCTACAGTATGTCTTAACTCTCCAATCTTCACTAAAGCAAATATCGACTTCAACAATTAGTTACTATTCTCGGCTAACCCAGCTTGGCTGTACTTGTTTCCGATTAAACTAGTTCAGTTTCATACTGTGATTAAGAGATTTTGGATGTGACACAACTTTGTCGAATGATGTGTGTGATTCTTGCATCTCACAATTATTCTGGTTTCATTCCTCTTTTTTTTTTCTTCTTTTGCCCAGGTACAATAAAAGGCTTGACTACAGACCAGTTAGAGACTATAGGTTGTCAGATTATACTTGGAAATACCTACCATCTTGAACTTCGTCCTGGCTCTCAACTTATTGATGACTTGGGTGGCCTTCACAAGTTTATGAATTGGAAAAGGGCATTGCTGACTGACTCTGGTGGTTTCCAAATGGTTGCTCCAAATCATTATTATTTATTTATCCTTTCACATTAAGTGTTGTAGTTCACTATTTGAACATGTAGAACTAACTCAGCTAAGTCAATGCTAAATAAAATGTGTCATTTCCACTGTACTTGAATCTTCCTGTACTCTACTTTAAATCGTATATGATAATTGTTGATTTCTTGCAGTTGCCTAATGATATGTGATGGCTAATATTTCTGTGTGCTTCTACCAGCAATTAGTTGCTCTGCACAACAAATCTTGTTCCACTTTCGTGCAAAATTTGAAACATGTAGTTGTTTGCTAGATATTAAATGGCATGCTGGGTTCCGTGATCATTACATAGCACCGGTTCCAGTCAAATATCCATTCAAAAGTGGAGAGCTGGTGTTTGTTGGAAGATTACCACTGACATGATCACTTATTTATCTTAGCGCCCCTTTCAATTATTTAGGTTTGCTTCTGAAATGTTACTAACTTGTCAACATGGTTTTAGGTTTCTTTGCTGCATTTGGCTGACATTACTGAGGAAGGAGTTACATTTCAGGTACCCTTTATAGTTGCCTACTATCTCATACACTCGTTCTTTGTAAACACAACTTCAAATTGGTTTCTTACTTTTGTAACATGAATATCCTATAGTCAGATTAAATTAGGGTATATATTAGGGTAGGGCACTGTTTTTGATTCTTGGTTCGTTGAAACAATGCCCATATTTGTTATCATATGGTAACAAAGTAATTAGGCAGGTTCAGGTTGTTTTAGGGCTGGCAAGTATTAAGATTTTGCTTTTTCATCATAAAGCTGAATTGTTATTATTTAAATGTCTTTCTATATAGTACCTTTTATTTTCTGAACTGTATTTTCATTTTCCCATGTAATCTTGTTATTTTCAATTGTGCAACTGTAATTTTCAATATGACATGGTGAATAGAAATTCAAGTGGTCCTGTGAGACTGATGTACAATTAACTGATGGTATTGTTAGTTGGCAGATATTGAATAATGAATAATCAAGTGTCATGTTGCTGCATTTTGTCATCGTGTGCAATGTCTAGTGCTATCCTTTTTCTAGTCCATCTACTATGTACTATGTTAATTTTCATGTTGATGCTAAAAGCAGGAAGTTTGTTTAGCTTTCTGTGTGGAAATGAATTTCCCCTGCATTTCATGATGCATTTTTACTTGTTTCTCTCGGTCCCTGGAACTTTACTGCTGCGGAGAACTGCTTTCCCTTTTGAACATTCTCTAATTTTATTATTCTTCTGTGCCCAATCTACAGTCACCTGTTGATGGGAAACCCATGCTCTTGACGCCTGAGGAATCAATCCATATTCAGGTATGTCCTTTCCTTGACAAACTTTTTTGTTGGGTCACTGTGAACTAGACTTCTGCTATAAAAAAAATCCTGATTTTACACCTTAACACTTGTGTGCCCATCCTTCACATTTCTGGGACATGAATGCAGAACAACATTGGAGCTGATATAATCATGGCTCTTGACGATGTTGTTAAGACAACAATTACCGGCCCGAGGATAGAGGAAGCTATGTATCGTACCCTTCGTTGGATTGATAGGTGCATAGCTGGTATGGTTATTAGTCTTGTGACTCTTGGCCAAATTGTATACTCATCTGGTTTTTGTAATCAACTATTTCCCATCTTCAAGTTAAAGCTCAGCATCATGTCACTCACTGCCTCTACTTATCCTATGGCTTTAAGATGTATTGAAGACCAGTTGAAACTGCGATAAGCATGGTTAATTAAAGTCTGGTATTTTTTTTCTTCCAATGTTACATGTAGCTCACAAGAAACCTGATGTTCAAAACTTATTTGGGATTGTGCAAGGAGGATTAGATCCGGTTCTGAGGTTAGTTTATATGGCTTCTTGTAGTACATGCATGAAAGGTACGCATTCATGCAATCAATGCAGTTTGATAAGTTACTTTGCAACTCTTGTAATTCCAGAGATATTTGCATGAGGGGCTTGGTTGAGCGGAACCTTCCCGGGTATGTCAGACTAAATTTTCACCCATAAATTCCATGCACAATTTTCTTATATGCAGCCAAAAGATCTTTTTCGTTTTTCCACGATCTCCAACATCTGTCACATACTTGAAAAGTTAATCCTTTTTAATATGTTTTTTGTATTTTCCACGACTCCCTGCAATTCAAGAGTTCAGTGGCTCAAACTTTGAATTTCTTGTTGCTAGATATGCCATTGGTGGTCTTGCAGGTGGTGAAGATAAAGACTCGTTTTGGCGTGTTGTTGCCCAGTGCACCGCTGGATTGCCTGAAGATAAACCACGATATGTTATGGTAAGTTATAAACTTCTCAAATTGCTCATGTTAAGCTGATTATAGATTGTGCTTGATACGATTCACCCTTGTTTCAGCTTTCAACAACGCAGCACGCAGAACTTGTTTGGTTAACGCTTGCTGTTTTTCTGATATGCAGGGTGTTGGTTATCCACTTGATATTGTAGTATGCAGTGCTTTGGGTGCAGATATGTATGACTGTGTCTATCCAACACGCACTGCTCGCTTTGGGAGCGCACTTGTGCCTGAGGTAGGAAAATTCTGTCCCTGACAGCCCTATGCAATTCAAGCTGGGTGAAGCATTTTATTCTAGCACTGATATATTTCAGTCTTTTGGCATTCAAAGAACTTATCTTACATTAGCCTGATATGGGTAAGAACAGTAACATATGCAACCATAGTCCATTCGAAATTCTGAGATCACATCCTCTGTGCTTTCCTCACTCAGCATTACTGTAGCGAACTCACATGAGAGGTGTGTCCGTGTGAGTGAATGGGAGGGGATATTGTTTCTTCTAGAAACCCCATAAGCTGGACTTGCTGATAAGCCATTTGATGGTGTTGCAATGGGGACCCTGGCATTTATGCTTGTTGGGTATACTGTCTAAATTAACTGTGCTTGTTGTAGAAGCAGGCACATTTATAGCAGGTTTAGGCTTTAAGCTTATGTTAAGATAGTCTTAATTTCTAAGTTGGTGCTAATCTAGTTTATCTACCCCTTTTAACTTTAATTCCCGTCAATGATTTATTAAACTTATTTTTTTCTGCATCATCTTAGGGTGTTCTGAAGTTGAAACAAAATGCAATGGCAACTGACGAACGGCCCATTGATCCTTCCTGTCCATGTATGGTATGGCTTCAACAACACTAGGAACAAAGTGGTAAACTGATTGATATAGTTACAATCTTTGGAGTTCTGTAACATGGTTGTCTTGTTGTTCAGGTCTGCAAAAACTATACCCGTGCATACTTGCATTGTCTGGTCACGAAAGATCCTATGGGTTCTCAACTGCTGTCATATCACAATTTATCATTTATGGCGCGGGTATCCTGTCATTTTTTTTGGCTGAGTTGTTCATTTTGAGCATAGTTGGCTATTGTTTGATCACTCTCATTTCTGTTTCAGTTAAGTAGAGATCTCCACATGTCGATTCTTGAAGGGCGATTTCCAGAGTATGTTGTCTCATTCGACATAAATCTGCCTGATTATTTAGTTAAATTGTGTGCTGTTAAATAACGAAATTCTGCTGACATGTTTGCAGATTCGTGAGAGGATTCTTGAGGGTGCAGGTTTGTTTTGCTCTGCAATCTCTGTTCTATCATATATGATTGAATAAAAAATAGCTGAGCAACAAACTGCCTCCTTATACCATCGCCACCCAATCATCTAGAGAGCTAAAACCATACTCTTGTCTTGTTATTATCTTAGTAGTTTGTGTTACCTCTAAACACTAAAATCATGATGATGGCAGTTCCCAAAGGGCGACGTGCCAAAGTGGGTTCACAATGCAATGGAGGTTGCCGGCATCGACATATCGGAGTGCTGCACCCCGACCAACTGCCAGCATGACGCAATGGAGGCTGCCGGCGTCGACATTTCGGACTTCTGCCCTCCCACCAAATGCCCCTGACGCGCAACGCTCGGGGGCATTCATTACGGATACCACGATACCGGTTGACGATAGGGAAGGGTTGTCGCGTGGAAGTGATCCCTCATAGTACTTAACATGACGCGTTTTCACGAGGTTTTTTTTTGGGGTCATAGACTGTAGGCCTGGCTCTCATCCATTGCTTCAGCATAGAATTTTCCAACAGTATGCTGAAGCTAGCCCCCCATAGGTTTTGATAGTCTCCAAGGTGTTATAGGGGGTGTTTGGTTTAGAAGTCCTAGGACTTTTTCTAGTCCCAGGGACTAATCAAAAAAGACTCTCCAGTAGAGTCTTTTTCTAGTCCCTGTAGAAAAAGTCCCTCCCGTTTGGTTTCTAGGGACTTTTTAGGGACTTTTTCTAGTCTCTGGGACTAAAAAGTCCCTGAACCAAACACCACCATAGTATCTGTCATTGATTGTTTGCAAGCTGCTGCAAATGGTTTTGCTGCAAGGACAAGTCTACGGAGAGTTGTAACAGCGTCATTATTTTATACTCACGAAAATTGTTGCTGTGACGCAGGTCATTTTGTCTCACTGATTATATTATATGGCTTCTCCAGTCTTCACACGCTCTTTTTGTCCAAACTCTGGTCTTCCTCACACTCTTTGTTGGCTTGAATGTGTATTTCGTGGAATTGTTTGCAATGTTTACTGTTTACAGGTGGTCCAGCGACGCTGCTGGTTTCGTGGAATGGAAAATGTCGCGTGGGAAATGTGTGCGATCTACAGGAAAATGACCTGGCTGGTCATCTGGATCGTCCAATTCTCGTCGGACGGCAGACGCTGCTGGCGACCAGTATCTACTGGCGCCACGTGTCGACCCCGTGCTGGCCGTCGCTTCCCGTCGAAACGGACGAGACTTGCCTGCTCCCTCTCCGTGCTCCCATCTGTGCTCCCGCGTACGTGGCTTGATTTGATTGGAAGAAAATAAGGTCCGGCCCCACCCCTGAAAATCAGGAGGGGAGATGATTAGATTAGAAAAGAAAGAGAAAATAACAGCCGTAGGATGAAGTGGGAGTACGGATGGGAGCATGGGAAGGGAGCAGGCAAGCCGGATCCGTCGAAGCGGGGGCCTCGCGGGATCCACCACCGGTGACGAGGCTGCTCAGCTCAGCCGCACCGCACAGGTGAGCACCAACACAGATTCCGGCGACTGCGACTGGTCCCCACGCCGAGCCCTAGTATCTCCCGACAAAAACGTGTGGGCGACACAGCGCTGCTCCTTCGGCCACTGCCAGGTGGGTCCATCCCGGATGCCCAGCACACGGCCTCACATGTCAGTGGGCGAAACCCGCGAGGCGTTAGTTTCGCAGATTCCGCCGTTAGTATCTAGGCTAAAAATGCTTATTTCAAAAGGCAGCCATTACAAGTCGATCTCCTGGGACTGAATTCCGAAACCACCGCCCGCCTTTGCTCCTGGACAACTCCTCCCCCGTCCTCCCGCCGCCGGCGCCGATGGAGCGCCTCCGGGTCGCTGTCTCCCACCGCCCGCCTCTGCTCCTCCCCGCCCCGAGCCATCTCCACCGACGCCAGCTCCACCTCCCCGCCCCGCTCGCATCCCGCCCCCTCTCTTCGCGGCACCGCCTGCTCTCCCCCGCCCCTCGCCGCCACGCCCGGCACCTCCTCGCCTCCCAAACGCCCAGCCCCGAATCCGGCCCCGAGCCCGACGCGGCGGCCAGCGCCGCGCCCGACGGCGCCAAGCTCGTCCCGCTCGTCGTCTCCCTGGCGGCCGGCCTCGCCGTGCGCTTCCTCGCGCCGCGGCCCGCCGAGGTGACCCTGCAGGCGTGGCAGCTGCTCTCCATCTTCCTCTCCACCATCGCGGGGCTCGTGCTGGGCCCGCTCCCCGTGGGCGCCTGGGCCTTCCTCGGCCTCACAACCGCCGTGGCCACGCGGACGCTCCCCTTCGAGACCGCCTTCTCCGCCTTCACCAACGAGGTCATCTGGCTCATCGTCATCTCCTTCTTCTTCGCGCGAGGCTTCGTCAAGACCGGCCTCGGCGACCGCATCGCCACCTACTTCATCAAGTGGCTCGGGGGCAGCACGCTGGGGCTCTCCTACGGGCTCACCGTCAGCGAGGCGTGCATCGCGCCGGCCATGCCCAGCACCACCGCCAGGGCCGGGGGCGTCTTCCTGCCTATCATCCAGTCGCTCTCGCTCTCCGCGGGCAGCGAGCCTAACGACCCGTCGTCGCGGAAGCTCGGCTCCTATCTTGTGATGACCCAGTTCCAGGTAAGTGGTGTAAATTGATTTTCATTATTCAATCGTGGTTTAAGGTTTGATGAACTTGCTGGTTGTAACTTGGTCATAGATTAGATCGATCTTACAATCCTGCCGCCGTACATTTCTAATAAATGAATGCGCCAGACTCTCAGTTGCTAATTGTCACTATACTCGAACTCTTGAAGGGTGCATTCCCCCGGCCATTTTTGTTTCAGAAAGGGTTCAGTGCAACTGTAACCTCTAATAAACCTTGATCGTTTTAACCTCTTGTGGAGCTGTGCTCTCCACAGGTTGAAGGCGGTGCAACATTTCTTTGTTACTGATTGGGAGATGTGGGGTGTTAATATGATTTTCCTAGGAGGAATTAGTGCAAGGACCTGTAATCCTGTATGCGATGCTTGCTTGGTCAGAAGTTATTTAGTGTACACCCTTCATTGCTGAAATTAAATTTGGAGCTCTAGCATGTCAGTGTGTTATTTTGTGCATTTCAGTTTCGTGATTTCTCAACAGCCTTTATAAAGGGAGTATCCTGTCGGTTGGAGGATTCTACGGCGAAACTAGAGTAGTGCATTGTTCATCTGATTCCTGACAGCATTATTCAGTAAATTGGTGAAGTTGAACTGAAGAAAACATTAACTTATCTGGAAATAACAAGTGACAAACAGTTAAACACAACAGGTAACATCGTTGAAATATGAAACCTAAACTTGGTCCATATCGAACTTTGGTGTTTACTAAGGTGAGCCACTGGGAGGTACGAATTAACCCGATCAACAGTAAGACCCAGGCCAGCCACTCTAAAACGTCTTATATTTGTTTACAGAGGGAGTAAGTATTTGTTTTACTGGATAATGATGACAACATTTCGTGCATGGACAATGATGACCATGATTTGATCATTGAGATAGGAAATTAGATGGGGATGTTAGGAAGAAAGGGTGCCTTCCATTATAAAACCAATGTCAACCATCCTAAATGGAAAGTATACTGATGATTTCTTAAAACAGTTGTACTGCAAGTTAACTATCCTAGGAAAAAAGCTACTCGACTGTGTATATTTTGCTTCTTGCTTGTATGCTATCTTAATTAAACAGAACCCAACCTATGAGTAACAGTGCGAGTGAATCAAATTTCTTCTGTGAGGTTAAAGTCGTTTATCTACTGGCCTAGACTTAATTTGTTGTAAACAACAGCTATGCTCTAGAACTTCCATGGTATGTGCAGTTTCAACTCTCATAAAGTTCATACATGATTGAATGATTAAATTCATCCAGCATTTCTTACAACATAACTATTATGCTTTTTGTTTCTTGGCAGGCAGCTTGTAACTCAAGTGCTCTCTTCCTGACTGCTGCAGCACAAAATCTGTTATGCTTGAAGCTAGCAGAGGAGCTTGGTATCATAGTTGCGAATCCATGGGTATCATGGTTCCAGGCTGCTAGTTTGCCAGCTATTGTGTCCCTGCTAGCAACACCATACTTGCTATATAAAATCTTCCCCCCTGAAATAAAGGACACACCTGAAGCCCCAGCATTAGCTGCAGAAAAGCTGAAGCTCATGGGCCCAGTGACTAAGAATGAGTGGGTTATGATTGGTACAATGATTCTTGCAGTGTCATTATGGATTTTCGGGTAAGCTTCTGTGTTAGTAATAAAGTACCCCATAATATCGACCTCAAGTATGTCATGCGGCTTGTGGTGTTTTTTGCTACCTCTGTTTCTGAATGTAAGACATTTTTGCAGTTCAAATTTAATTGCAAAAACGTCTTACATTTGGGAACAGAGGGTGTACTATGTCGTTTTCAGTTTGCACCGTTGATTGGGATTTTCATGGGTTAGTACTTCCTCTAAATTGACTACATTGATATATCAATGCAATATTCTGTTTAATTAACAGGAAATTGTTTAGAACCTTGCTTCAAAAGAAATTTTGTTTTGATAGGCGCCTACTCTAGTATGATTGGAATTAATCATATTTTATTTCAGCCTATGAATTTAAAGAAGTTCACCGGTATTGATAAAATTTTCTTCTATATATTTATAATCTTAAGCTGGAGATTACTTATTCATTGTTCAAGATGTTTGCACTGAAACAACATTTAATCTTGAGGATGAATAGAAACCAATGGGATCCTCCTTCTGATGATCTCACATTCATCTAGTCTGCCTTTGTACGCTTGTAGTGAAAACCCATATCTCAGTACCAAACCCAACTCAGTATATATCCCATCTATACTCCTAGTCCTACTTCCAGTTCCACATGTTCGTTTCAAACGCCACCTTATTCTGCACGTTTATTTTAGTCCCCTTTAGTATGTTAAGGATACCTTATGTCTGATGACCAGAACCATGAATCAGAAAGAGCATCAGAATATCATTTACAAGATATTATGCCTTGTGCCCTAAAATGCTCCGCAACTTGTCTGTATTGGACTATTGGTCATGAAGTCTCACTGCATAATCCATTTCACAATATCTGTGCAGGGATGCTATTGGTGTATCTAGTGTTGTTGCTGCAATGCTTGGGCTCTCTATTCTTCTCCTGCTTGGTGTGCTAGACTGGGATGATTGCTTGAGTGAGAAGTCAGCATGGGATACACTCTCCTGGTTCGCAGTTCTAGTTGCGATGGCCGGACAGCTCACAGACCTTGGAATTGTGTCGTGGATGTCAACTTCTGTCGCCAAGCTGCTTGAATCTTTCTCATTGAGTTGGCCTGCAGCTTTTGTTGTTCTTGAGGCCTCCTACTTCCTCATTCACTATCTATTTGCGAGTCAAACGGGGCATGTTGGAGCTCTATACTCTGCGTTTCTGGCTATGCATTTAGCAGCTGGTGTTCCTGGTGTGCTGTCCGCGCTTGCTTTGGCATTCAACACAAATCTGTTTGGCGCACTAACACACTATAGCAGTGGGCAAGCTGCGGTATATTTCGGAGGTATGCAGATTCATTTTGTTTCTTGTATTTCCAAATGAATTTCCCTGCATTTGCATGTGGCTGTAGATTGACATACAGGACGGAAAAGGCAAAAAGAAAAATATTGCAAATA
This sequence comes from Triticum aestivum, assembly GCF_018294505.1. Taxonomy (NCBI): domain Eukaryota; kingdom Viridiplantae; phylum Streptophyta; class Magnoliopsida; order Poales; family Poaceae; genus Triticum; species Triticum aestivum. The sequence continues at coordinate 430,941,664 of NC_057807.1, forward strand.
GACATGTAGAATGAGAATAGCAGTTATATTGTTTTATGGTGTATCTTCTGTACATATCTATCTATATATCATGCTAAAACAGTAAGTCTGTTGATACCGATAAGCTCACGGCCAGTAACCTGTTGCTTTCCTTCCGCAGCGGGGTACCTGGAGCTTCCAGATATATTCAGGCTGGGCTTTGTAACAGCCCTGATTAATGCTTTGATATGGGGAGTTGTTGGCACCTTTTGGTGGAAATTTCTGGGGCTTTATTGACAGTAGCTGCACTGCAAGTCGACCAAATCTTTCCTTTTGGAACTCATTGAACTGTCCATGGTTCCGGAGTGATCTTCCTTTGGTGGTCTGTTGATGATAGGGAAATATAACAGATTGTCTGTGTCAAGCCTTCGGTCATTTCCTCTCCATCTTGTACAGTTCCCCGTTTTTATCTCTCGGAAATGTAGATCAGGGCTGAACAGTTTGGTGCTAAAATATGTCAATCTTGTTACAGTATTCTCTATTGTTAGAGTACTGTTCTATTTTTAAACTTTCAATTTTTACATGCATCTTTTCCTCCCAAAAATACTATTATCCGAGCGAAGAATCGAAACGCTCCAAGTAGTAATTCAGGGCAATATGTGTAAAAACAAAAACAGATGTGCAGCTAGCACCTGCAGCAAATATTAACCTGGACACGATATGAAGCGCATCTTTACCGAAGGAACAATTTCGTTGATCTTCCACCCCTGTGTTATGCACACATCCAAAATGAAATAATCACATAATTGCATCAAGCAAATGTCACAAACTGCGATGTCCATCCATGCGCGAGCTGAAGTAATTTGCGGCAAAGAAGATCCACAGCAATTTCAGTGGACCTTTCTCCAACATCTGCTGTAAAAACTACTTCATCCGTTTGTAAATAACTGTCGTCAAACAGATGTAAGAGCGTCTCCACACACACACACACACACACACACACACACACACACACACCCGCTCTCCCCCCCTCCCCTCCTCAAAGGCCCTTTTTTATAGTCGGCGCTGAAAAATCGGCCCAGTCGCGTCCCCAGAAGCCCACTTTTCGGCGGTTAGACCTGAATTTGATGCCGGCGGATCCAGGCCGAACCGGGGGCGTCGGGGGGAACTTTTTGGCGCGAAAACCCGATGGACCCGCCGAGTCAGCGACCGGCCGCGTCTCGTCTTCCTCATCACCTTGTTTTCCCGCGGAGAATCAATGTCAAGGCTGTCGCCGGTCAGCCTTCCATTGATTCCTCACAGGCGGCTATAAAAGCCGCCCCTCCCTCGCCGGTGGACGCACTCTCCTTCGACGCCCCCATCTCGCCCCTCTCTCGTCGTCGACGCCCCATCTTTTCTCTCTCTCCCCATCTATAGCCACAACCGCTGATGGGAGAGCGTTTCCTCGGCGACGGAGCGGCAGCCAACGACTTCGGCCGCCGCACCCTGCACGAGCGGGAGGCGTACCTCCTCCACGAGGCGAACTACCTGGCGCCACTTGACATGCGCGTGCCGGGGCGGTGGAGGCTCAGCGCCAGAGGCTTCATCGTCCCCCCGCAGCCCGACGCCGATCGCTTCCACGGCGAGTTCGCGTGCGTTCGGGCCTCCATGTCGGAGGAGGTGCGCGGCCGCCTAGAGTACACCGCCAACAACCATGCCAGCTGGGCGGCGTACTTCCAACGTCGCCACGAGGAGCAGGTTGCCTGCACCAACAACGCGCCGATGAGGGTGCGCCACAATGCCAATGGCCGCCGCCTGTGGTGGGGCGTCCCAGGCGGACGCTGCACTACGTCCTCGAGTACCTCGAGGGCGGCAACCAACCGCTGCTCCAGTACCCGGCGGCCCAGTGCCTGTCCCCCGCTGGAGCGGCGACGACATTTGGCTGCCGAGGCGCATGGCGGGTGGGTCGCCCTCCTCCTCACCCTCCCGCTCCTACGGTTCACCGGCTCGCTAGTGTCAAGGTCGAGCCCGTGGAGACGCTGCTCGGGCGGCGCACCCACGGCGGTGCTCTCGTCATCAACGAGGGCGGCCGTGGATCCTCCTCCTCCTGCCTCGTAAAGCCGAAGACGGAGCCGGGGCTCGTCGCCGTGGAGAGCGAGTACGACTATATGGCCGCCGCCGACGAAGCGGCCCTCAAGTGGGCACGCGAGGACTACGTCCGGCTGGAGACGGAGCGCTAGCGCCGCGCCCTCGAGGAGATCGCCGCTCGGCGCTGCGGCCGTGACGAGGGCGGCGTCATCGTCCTCGAGGACAGTGACGACGACGCACCGCCGCCGCCAAGGCGACCCAGGGCAGAGGTGCAGCAAGGACGTCAGCGGTGTGAAGAAGGAGGAGGAGGAGGACGACTGCGGTGACTACAGCGCCTTGGACGCGCTCTTCGGCCTGTAGGAGGGGGGGCGGATGGCGGCACAATAGTTTTAGTTATGTTTTTAAGTCTTTAAATTATGTTTTTATGTTTTATGTACAAATATCAACGAAATCATCCTAGTTTGGCCGAGTTTATTTTTCAAAAAACGGCGTCTGGGGGTGGGCTTGGGGCGGCGGTTGGGAAACCGACCTCCCCCACATTGATATTTTCGCCAGCACGCCCCAGGCTGTGCTATTTCGAGCCCCTGGGGGCCCGAACGGCTGGAGATGTTCTAAGGTTCTCTTGGTTGAACTTGGCACTGACATAAACATGCTTAAGTTAGAGCATCTACAGCCGGACGCCCTATATCCGTCTCATACGTCCGGGCAGGCTGTCCGGGCACTGAACGGTCAGAAAATACCGACCCAACCGGAGCTCTCAAACGGGCCTCAAACACCCGGACTGACTAGCACCCCTCATATCCGTCCCAAAATGTAGGACGGATATGAGGCGGCCCAGGCACGCTCGGGCGCGTCCGCCTGACATGCCCGACCCATCACCGACCCCACATACGTCCCACAAAAAACCTCGTCAGGCTCATCGCTTCGAAACCCTAACTCACTCACTCTCCTCTCTCTCTCTCTCTCCGTCCTCTCCTCTTCCCTCCCCGCATCGATTCCGATCGAATCCGGCGCAATGTTGAGCTCCGGCAGCCGCTCCGACGATGAACTGATCCGGAGTATGAGCTAGCCCTCCGCGTCGCCTTGGAGCGTTCCAAGGTGGAGACCTGGGGCAAGTCCGGATCTGCAGCCTCGCTGCAGCCGCAGTTTCCCCGTCGGCGCAGGTCGGACGCCGACGTTGGCTCCTCCTGGCCCGGGGGCGGCTCCGACAGGCGGTCTGCGCAATCCGCGCCTCCCCTACGCCGTCCCCTGGCCCTACCGGTTGTCACTCCCCCTCGTGGGCAGCGGTGGGTGCTTGTGCCCGCCCCCACCGGCCCGGATGTGCACGCCAAAGTCGGAGGCCGCGCCCCGCGAGAGGCAGCGGGCAAGGGAAAGGGACACTACGGAGAGCTCTGTCTGTCGCCACCGTGGGTTACCGACGGAGTCCGACTAGGACGAGCGGCTCCTCGCGTGGGTCTACCGCTGGTCGCTTAAGACGGCGGAGACGAACGCTCGGCGGCTCCGCTGGAAGAATGCAAATGCCCTCTAGCTTGCCATCGAGCAGTCCGAGCAGGAGGCGAAGGAGAAGGCGGCGAAGGCGGCTCAGTTGGCCAAGCTCAGACGCCAGCAGGACCGGGCCGTTCAGCGCCTCAAGGGCCTCATCATCGTGTCCTCCTTGTCCGACGACTACGGCTCCTCGTCCGATGAATCGGATGATCCTCCACCAGCCGCCGACAGTTACAGCTACGCCGGCGACCAGAAGGGGAAAGGGCCGGCCCGGAAGTGATGATGTTCAATTTTATCTCAAAAGTTTTAGATGTAGTATAAAGTTGTCCGTCGTTTATGTAAACTTTGGTGATCTTTTGATGAACTATTGTGTTGTCCTATGTCCGATTCTATGTCCCGTCAGTTGATCTACATAGTTTAATCGACGTTGCATGATTTAATATGGATACCGGGATTCGGATATAGTATACACGGATATGCGCGATTTGGAGCCTGTGCTCTTAAGGGAAGAAAAAAAAGGAGGGCATGTACGATGCGTGTGGAGCGCAGCGGAGCACCAGTACCACTGTACCAGCATCTACAAACAACCATGCCGTTTCGGACCTACACTACACATGCTGATCTACACATCTACTACGTGCGACCCGTCGCCGTCAGTGTGCACTTCACCAACTGGAGACGGGATTCTCGTGCTACGCCACCAACAGCTTCGCCCGGGCGCAACCGAAAGCCCCGCCATGAACCCGCCGCGCCGCGCCCACGTCCCATCCCGTCCCGTCCGGCGCGCACAGTGCGTACGTACGTCGCGCCGCTCGAGACGCGCGCGAAGGTAAGCTCAGCTCAGCCGGCCGTATGCGCGCATGCATGGTCCAGCTCCAGCGGCCACTGGACCACCTGATCGTAACCAACTCAAAAGGCAGCGATAGGATGGTCCCGCCCGCCCGCGTTCGCTTCGCTGCTCCACGGACGGACGCGACGGGTGCGGGGTGCCCGCCACGCACGCACGTACGCCCGCAGCCACAGGTACGCTCACGTTACGTGTCGTCCGTGGCCCGAGGGCCTCGTCAGCTCCTGTTGGTGCGCCCGTCTCTTGTCGCGTCGCGCATTTACCCCATCCTCGGATCACCGTCACCACGGCCGGCCGGCCGCCAGCGTGAATGTTAACGTGATTGATGTCCATCCGGGGCCCGGACAACACAGACAGACTCTACGATGCACGTATACCCGAAGCCGCCGCCGCACAGGAACCGGAAGCTTTGATGCGTGCCAGCGAAACGACCAAAGGTCGATGCAACAACGCCTTCACCTTTACCCCTGCGACCGAACGTTTTAGAGCTGCCGTTGCCGGTGTCGATCGTGTTTGCAGGCGTCAGCTAACATCGCCTAGCTAGGCGTAGGAAAACGCACTACTACCGCCTCGGCGCACGTCAGGCAAGAGCGTAACGTCGCCAGCCCGGCCTAGAAAAGTCTCCGGCTAGCTAGAGCTAGGGCTCACCCGAAACCAAGAGAACTCGCTTTTGCGCCTATCGAAGAAGAGGAAAGATGAGATACTCCATACGCGATCGGTCATGACAATGCCTAGCTAGTCCTACCAGCACATCCTTTTGCTCTACCCGAGCCTACGGAAGTGGAAACCAAACGCCGTTCGGTCTCACGGCCCCGATCGAGCCCGGGACAATGAACGAAAAGAAACTTCTTCGCCTAGTCGACACACACGACGACGATCAGCATGGGTACGTTACGAGTGCGATCTTTCTCGAACGGGAAGTACTATCAAGAGCATGAACTTGACATGGCAATGGAGCTTTAATTTAATTTAGCACTCCATCAAGTGCGGCGGCCGTGCCATGCCATGCACGCAGAAGCCTTGCCGCAGCTGCGGTTTTTACCCCACCGCGCGCGGTACGCGCCATGCGCCATGGTTGCCGCTCTGGTCCGGCAGGAAACCGGAGCAAAAGCGAGGCTATTTTTCACCTATAAAGCGCGAGAGCTTTTGCGGTTTTGCCCCGTCTGCGCGGGGAGGGGACGGAGGAGGAATCCGTCCGGCCATGGGTGGTGGGTGCGTGTGGGGCACGTCGGGCGGTTCGTGCACAGCACAGTAGTAGTGTACCAGTACGTGGTGCAGCCCATCGATGCATGCTGGACGTGGAGAAAAGGGGACGACGATGATGACGACGATGGGCCAGAGCGCGCGGCCCCAACCCACGCACGCATCGCTTTCCTAGCGCGGTCCGGCCTAGTGGCCCTCCGGACCGGCCGGGGACGAGGCCTTTTGGGCAGGTGCCTGCCTCTTTGCTTGCTCGGCCCGTTGCTAAGTTGCCCACGACGTCCCTGTTTATACAGAGCCTGTTTCCCGGGGACAGGTGGCTGGCGTGTACCGGAGACTAGGGGTCCAGGTCTTTGAATACGACTAAAGGTCCATTGGACATACTATGCGTCATGAACAGGGTTTTCTACGGCCGCAGGCACGCGTACGTACATGGGGTCGCCCCTGCCCGGCCTGTTGACTGCCATCTACTCAGCGCACTGACTAGTACAGTGCTTAGCTGCACGTTCATTTGCACTGAAGTTGCTGTGGAGATGTTTCACTCGACAGATTGGCGATCTACGTGTAAATTGGAAGAACTTCACGCTCTTCGTACTTTGGGGTGCTACACGAACGCGCGTAGAGTACATTGTTCTTCTATATCACGACCCGTGTGGTGCCCCCAGCCTTTCCTCGTCTCCTCTGGAGCCTTGCGCAACCCGTTTGTCCGACGAGGGAGAGATCACTCACTGCTTTGCATGCAGCGGCAGCTACTTTCTGTAAGGCTGTTTTACTGTGTAGCAGCAGTAAAATCCAATCACGCCATTGCTTCGCTGCCCCGCCGAGGCGTGAATCCTTTCTTTCACAGTTTCACCCGCAGTAACTTATTAGGAGCCGACGTCGCAGTCCCCGAGTTTGGTCAAGAATGTTGACCCGACCGCTGACTTGGGTAGTACTTGCGACATGTGAACTGCACGTCCAGCCTACTGAGATGCTCGTGCACCTGACCCCGTCTGGGAAAATGGCGTCCGCTAGCAGTAAGAATTCACACCACAAAGTACGTATTAAAATCGGTAAAAAAGACCCTAAAAAATCGGTAAAAAAGAGAGCGGAACCAAGGCAATTCGCTGACCATGATGATCCGTCGCGTTGGCCGGGGTAACTTGGCCCGGTAGGCAGGGGGCGTGAAGCAGTCAGTACTTGGGCGTAGGCAGGCAGCGGCTACAGTGGCGTCAGTGCGACGGAGACGGACGGGGCAAAGGCTAGTGGGTCAGCCTGCCTGCGCGGGACCAGCCTCGGCCTGGTGCGCGCCCGGATGTCATCAGCCGAGTCAGGCGCGGCATATGCCTCGTCCCTTCCCTTCCCGTCCCTCCGTCGCGCCCGAGCCGGGATCGACAGATCAGCCGCTAGGTTCCATGCCCGATTCCCACCCATGCCGCGAGGAGCCATCGCGGGGCGAGATTCCTCCTAGTTCCACGCAAAATTCAGGCCCATCCCACCAGCCACCATGGGCTACAACGTACCAATGGGCGACGGCCATTCCACCGGCCGGGACCCCCCCGGCGCTCGCTCCGGCACCAGTGAACTGGCGCCGAATTCACCTCACCCGCAAAGCTCGCTGCCGGCTGCTGCCACGCCAGTCCACCCACACGCCGCCCAGAAGGAGGAAGGAAGGTGAGCCGGTGACGACGGTTCACTTGCCGGGTGGCGACAACGGGGGTGAGGTGACGTTGCCTGCCGCGACACAGAGCAAGAGGGATCGTGCACGCACGGCCCAGCCGCGGAGAGACGCATGCGCGTGATGAGACGGTGCTACAACGATGGACGCACCACCACATGGGACATGCGCGCGTGACGACACCGCGGCGAGGGAAACAAACAGGACGAGCGGGCCGAAAGGGAGGGAGACCAAAGCGACTGATCGACGGATGGGTCGGTATCCAGCGAGTGAGATGTGCGCGGGGCTGTTCCGGTCCACTGTGCTTCGCACAGGCACAGTGGTCGGCACGGGGCTATCCGTCCTCCCGTGGTTTCCTCCCACTGCGACGAGGCCGGCGGTCGAGCTGATCCGGCCCCCTGCCTCCCTCTTGTCACTGGGGGCGCGTCGCGTCGCCACCTCTGTTTGTCCCGGAATCTCGCACGCCACGGTTCCCTGACGCTCTCTCGCTCTCCTGTCCTCTCCGCCATGCAGCGCACGACAGGCGCCCGACGTGGTTCGTGTCTTTTTTTTTTTGCGGGGGTCGACGTGGTTCGTGTTACAGATCAAAGTAAGACGCGATCTGATTTTACAGTGACCTCTGCCTTTCCTCCGTTTTAACAAAGACGATGCGATCACGGGGCGCGGATTACGCACAAAAAAACTCCAAAGAACAAACTACAATTGGCAGCGCCGCGTAGTACGAGAACGCAGGAAAGGTTCACACACACAACCACACACGGGGGTAACGGACCAGGGGAACATCCAAAGAATCCAGCTTTTGGGAGGAATCACTTTCCGGGGAGCGACTTTTTTTATGTGGAAGTAGATGGATTAAAATACGTGTCGCCGGGATCCGATGGGATTTGGGCAAGCTAAAATATTGCGGCTAAGCAGATAAGAAAACGGAGGAGGTGTCGCAAAAGCCGCGACTACTTTTTCCGCGGCGACTACAGAGGCTGGCCCTGATCGAAAACGATCCGCCCCGGTCGCCGTCTCGCCGAGGGGAACGGGGCACAGAATCTTTGGTGATTATACTATTAAGCTGAGTAATACATTGACAAAGCTTACCGCGTACTCCTCCGGTGCACTCTCGCAACGCAACGCAGGGCATGGCGAGGTTGATAAATTGTGGATGGTGTAGGGGTGAAAGTGGGAACTGAGGGGGGTGACGTGAAGATTTTCTTTTACTACTTTTACTACAGTGGCGGCAGCATTCCCCAGGAAAGAAAGCTGCAGTTCCGTATAGTTTGGCTTTTACCGGCCTGGCCTGCCTTTCTGATCCCCGACCAATCGAAGCGGCCCGCCTTTTCCCCCTGCCTGCCGCTGCTGCAGTCTGCAGAGCGCGCGCGGTTGTCCACGCCACGCCGAGCCCGGGGCCGCGCGCGCGCACGGGCCGGACCGCACCGCCCTACGCGGACGCCGATGCCGAGCCCGTCCACACGTCCTCGTCCCACCGGCTCCGTGTCACGCTGCTGCGACTTGGTTTGGTTCGCTTGCGCACGCCCACCCCGACCTCGCCGTGCCTGTACCGAGGAGCAGTTGTTGGTTGCTCGCATTGCCTTGGTGCATGGGCATGAGCCTGACGCCCTGAACCTGAACTGACCGGACTTCACCACCGCCCTCTACTAGGGTTGGTACTTTGGATTAAGTGTTGTGAGGGTCAGGCCAAATCCAACGTGCGATCCCAGATGGTTTGGCCGTGTCCGTTCGGGGCAAACGGGCATAAGGCCAACTCCACCGCGCGACCTTCGGCCCCGTTCGTTTGGCGTAAAAGGGACAAATGAGACGGCCCAGCGCGCGACGGTCCGGACCCATCTGGTCCGTTTTGTGTCTGTGCCGACCCATTTCGAGCGCAAACTTGCGTCGGATTTGGGTCGCGGCGGACAACGAACGGACGCTTCGAACGTCCGCATCGGGGCCGCGTGACAGGCGGCCACCTACCTCCCACCCGCCAACATAAATACGCACGGGCGGGAGGCCCCACCTGTCATCCGCACAGCGACGGGTCGGCGTCCTTCTTAAATGGGACCCGTGGACCGGTCGTCGTCCTCATCCCCACGCCGGCCCTTCTCTACCCCCTTGAAAGTCGACACGCCCAAACCCTAGCCATGGGTCTGTGGAACCGCAAGGGGAAGCACGACCGCGAGGCCGGCTCCTCCTCCGGCGGCCGCCGCGGATCCGTGAAAAAGGAGGAGCCCGCGTCACCGCCACACTCCTCCCGTCGAGCCCCCGCGCCGGCCCCCTTCACCATTGCCCCTAGGCCCTCCGGCGAGCGCGACCGACAGTACATCTGCGCGGACGTGTGCCAGAGGTACTTGGAGACGGCGACGCCGGTCCCGTGGAGCGACGCCCACCTCCCCAACGGGTGGCACCTCTCCGCGGACCGGGTCCCCATCCCGCCAGTGCCGGCGACCGGCCGTGCACAGCGTGATGAGATCAACCGCCGCCGTCGCCTCCTCCCCGACGACCTGTACTACGACCACAGGTATGCCCCCGACTCCCCGCTCTGGGACACATGGCTCCAGGACGAGCACGACACGCGCCGCACGTCCTACTTCGCCGGCACCGTGTCGGGGCCGCGGAAGCCACGCGCAGAGCCGCACGGGCGTACACGGGTGCGCGGCCTGATGCCCACGCCGTCGCCTTCCCTGTCTCCGTCGCCCCCTCCCCCTCCTTGCATGACAGCGGAGGAGGAGGCCCGTCTCCTGGAGCGTGTCATGGACGACTCCATGAACACGCACGACGAGCGGCAGTGGGACGGCCTGGAGGAGGCCATGGCCCTCTCTGCCGCCGGGGACGTCGCCTTCCCGGAGCTGCAGCTGGCGGCCGTCACGACGGCCATCACGGAGGAGCCGATGGAGGAGGACCCGCCGGCGTTCGAGAAGCTGCTGGGCCAGGGGTGGGGCTGGTCCTGCACTGCGCCGGAGATGGCCGCCGGCCTGGGCGTGAACTGGTGCCCCACTCCGCCGCGGTCACCGGAGCGTGAGGCGTCGCCGCGGGAGGAGGTGGTGCAGGCACCTCTGGCCGTCCATCCCGCCCCCGTCTACCACGCACCACCGCCCCACTTGTGGACGCCGCCGGCCTACGTCGACCTCGTCAGCGACGACGACGACACCGGCGACGAGTGAAGACGGGGACGGCCACGGCACCGACGGGCGCGGCAGGAGCGCGTGGGAGGCGTTTTTTTTTCTTTTTTTATATGTTAATTATGAAACTGGGCCTTTTAAGTGGCCGTGAAAACTGGGCCGTTTTGTGGCCGACCCCTATATATGTTTTATGTTTTTTTTAAAATGCGTTCATTTACTTTTTTAGTTATTTCATTCTAGTTTTTATATTTTTATTCACATCCACCCCGGACACGATTTGGGGTGCGGCCGCGCGGTGGGCGCACGCATGACCCATCTGATAAAGCCGGACATGGGCGAACCCATCGGCGCCCCAAAGGGACAAAATCCGGCCAAACCGGACGTCCGTTTGGGGTCGTGCGATGGAGTTGGCCTAACAAGCCGCCCAACAAGCGGGAGCAAACAAGCCGTCGTTTGTTTTTCGTTCGTTTTCGATCCATTTCCGGTCCAAGGTTGGGTCGCGTTTGTGGCCGAATGGACACGTGCGGACGGGCGCGACGCGCGCTCTAGTCTCCTCTGGCTCGCCCGTCGGGGACACAACCACTTTTCTCTCCTCCTTCTCTTCCCTCCGCCCTCCACAGCCGCCATCGTCGCTGCCACCCCAGTTCCCGGCCGCGTCGCCTTCCATCAAGGTCGTCCGCCCCACAACCACGCCATGTCATAGCCGCCCCACGCCCGCGTTTCGGTGTAGCTTTTTTTTGCCTGCGTTCATGGTTCCTTGTTGCCAGTGGGAGAGAAGCTACGTCCGCCGGCGCCGGCCGTCAACCCTAACAACTTCCAGGAGGCGCTGCATTGCGGCTGTGCGCCCACCTCATCAGCACCAACTTTGCTTGTTTCATCGACTTGCTCTTTCCGGCTGCCTCTCCACCACAACCGCAAGGTGTTCGACCCCTTGCTCATAAGGTATCAGGGATAGCGGGGATGAGTTTTTCTTTCACAACTTCATTTGTTCATCGGATGATTCGTCCTTGGATGATGAAGAGCTTGCACTGCATTGGTCGTCCACGACCACATTAATAGGAAGCGGCCTTGGTACAAGGGATCAATCCCCGACCATGTTCCGGTCTTCAAGCGCAATAGGGAGAAAGGCCACACCATTCTCTACGTCGATTACTTGGAGAATAACGCTCTCTTCAAACCTCACAAATTTCACCGCCGCTTCAGTATGGCGAGACATGTGTTCAATCGTATTCGGGAGGGAGTGGTAGCATATGACCCATACTCTGAGTGCAAAGAGGATGCCCTTGGAAAGCTTGGCTTCTCTTCTTACCAGAAATGCACTGTGGCCATCCGCATACTTGCATATGGAATTCCTGATGATCTTGTGGATGAGTATGTTCGTATGAGTGAGTCCACATGTCTCCTCTCAATGTATATGCAAGGCCGTGGTGGCAGTGTTCGGCCTTGAGTACCTGAGAGAGCCAACTGCCATTGATATAGAGAGGTTGTTGGCGATCAATGCCGAAAGGGGATTTCCGTGCATGCTTGGTAGTATCGATTGTATGCACTAGAAGTGGAAGAACTGTTTATTTGCTTGTCAATGGCAGTACAAGGGGCATGTGAAAGGTGCTACTGTCATACTTGAAGCAGTGGCTTCAAGATCTGTGGATATGGCATTCTTTCTTCGACAAGGCTGGTTCTCACAATTATATCAATGGTCTTCAGCGTTCTCCAGTGTTTGCAAGGCTTGCAGAAGGCCATCGTCCAGAGGTCAACTTTGAGGTCAATTGCCACTAGTACAACAAGGGATATCACCTTGCTGATCGTATCTATCCACGGTGGTCCACTCTTGTGAAGACCATATCCAATCCACAAGGAGAGAAGAGACAGAGGTTTGCCCAAATGCAGGAGAGTGCTAGGAAGGATGTGGAATGTGCTTTCCGTGTGCTTCAGTCACGATGGGGTATCGCTCGAAACACTACATTTACATGGAGCACACAGAAGCTTTGGGAGGTGATGACTGCTTATGTGATCACGCACAACATGATCGTGGAAGATGAGCGCGATGAAATCATCTATGACCAAGGGTTTGATTTCCAGGGTGAAAATGTTGAGCCTAAGCAGCCACCTCCTGCAACCTTCGAACAGTTTGTCCATTTTTATCATGAATTGCGGGATTGGCGTACTCATGTCCAACTCCAGGATGACTTGGTTGAGCACATATGGACTCACATTGGCAACCAGTAGATCTATCAGTTTAATTTTTTTCATGCAAACAAATTTCGATTGGGTTGTAAGACTATTTGATATATTTTTCTTTCGATTGGGTTGTAAGACCATTTCGGACATATAACAATTTGCTATGTTTGATTTGAACCATTTGATATGCTTCAGTATAGTGTGCTGGTTGAACGGACGAGATGCAGCCGAAATGCGGCCGCGCGTTGGGTGCATGACCAATGCATACAGAAATCTGGGCGGACACGGCCCCATTGCCATCTCCAAACAGACGAAACAGGCGTCCGTATGGGGTCACGCATTGGAGTTGGCCTTAGAGCATCTATAGCCGGACTTGGCAAATCTGGCCCCTCAAACACCCGCGGACGTGCCCGGGCGCATCCACGGGCAATGACCGGGCACCCCTCAAATAATATAATCCACATTCGGACACCTCAATTATCATATCTCAAATCCATACAAACTCATGCAACTACGTCGATGCACACACATCATCTGGCTACTTCATCACTACTATTAAACATGCCATCGGACTACCAAAAATTGGCATGTTTGGCTGGGGTGGAGTTCATCCACGGCTGCCCTTGCTGTCCTTCTCATTGAAGTACCAGTTGAAAACACAGTACGGATCGAGTTAGATCTTCTAGTCGTCAGAGATGTCCTCGTCGTCGCTGTCTTCCTTCTCCTTTGGTGGCAGTCCGGCAATGGCACAGACCGCCCAATTCTGCTCTCGCGCGAGGGCACGCGTGTTCCTTCACTGTCGTTTCTTCACAATGCGGGTGCAGATGTCTTCCTCCTCTGTGACCGCCTGCGTCACCGCATCATCCGCCATAGCCACTGCCGTTTCCGTCGTGATATGAGCCTCGTCGGTCCTTATCCTTTCCTTCCCACGACGGGCCGCCTGTTCCTGGTGGGACTCATAGTCTACTCAACCTGTGATGAGGAAGAGAGGTGTTCCGGCTACCGGGACCATGAGGATCCAGCACCAGAGGACCCAAGTGCCTGATGAGCAGACGTTATGGTGTCGTGGTGGATGGATCCATCTGTTGGCCCCGCGCTATACTCCCGGGAGCGGCGGAGTGCCATTGCCTCCTCCAACCCGCACAAGATGACACCCCAATCAACGGATCCAGAGTGGTTGAAGTCCGATCCACTGCCTGCCATGCCGGAGAAGGCCGAAAACCGTCAAAGATGAGTTTGGGTGGCGGGGGGGGGAGTGGAGTGAAGTGGCTAGGGTTTGCTCCGGTGAGCGGATGGGAACAAATATATGTGGTGTCGGGTCGGCTAGCATGAGCCGGGTCCGACATGGCGGCGTGCCCGGGCGCCTCCATATCTGCCCCATATTTGGTCTGAATATGAGGGGTGTCGGTCAGCCCGGGCATTTGAGGCATGTTTGAGGCGTTCGTCTGGGTTGAAACAACGTAACCGGTCAGTGACCGGACGGCTCGCCGGGGCGTTTGAGGAGGGTTTGAGGCACCTGGATGTAGATGCTCTTACCTATGGCTAGTCAAGAAAAGATACAGTTGTGTCGTTTCGATCATAGCCAAAGCACCCCTGTTTTCTTAATCATGATAAAAAATGATGTTTGGTTGAACAACTGACAATGTCTTGTATGTCGATGCCCACTTTGCCATTCAAGTTTGTATGAGAATTTCTCAAGTTAAACTCAGGAGGTACGACAACTCCAACGCACGCCCTTAAATGGATGTTCGCTTTATTTGCAATTCGTCCGTTTGGGGTGGCAATGGGGCAGCGTCTGCCCGGATTTTCTGGATGCGGGGGCTGTGCACCCAAAGCGCAGCCGCATCTTGGCCACATCTCGTCCGCATACATTATTTTTCACCGCATTTCTTATTATTTTCACCAACAATTTTTTTTGATACATTGGACTACATTCACCAAATCTTGACTAGAATAGTAAGACCAAAGAAAACAAGAACAATAGAAGACATTTTAAACTATATTCAACTTCCATAATTGCTCCCGCAAGCTGGATTAGTATCTTCTCGATGCCTTCATTGTTGATCTGCGGATTCTCGATCTTGCATGCTTCTTTCTTCTTCGAGTGTAAAGAAGTAGACATTGCTTGTTCGCATCTAGTCTCATCTCTAGGATCTATTCTAGCAACGAGTGCACGAACATCTATAAAATTTATTTCTATCAATATATTGATGTATTATTCTTCCCAATACCAAAAGTTGCATCCTTCCTATACAATTAAAAATTTGAGTATAAGCAAGATGCACCGAATCCGGGAGCACAACCGAAGCAAAACTAGCACGTACACCATCATTTTTGCACTTGACCAACACCCACCCAGGATGTTCTGGCGTTGTAGACATGCGGTGCATGACCTTCCGTGGATAGTCATCGCACTTTACAAGCGACAACGGTGCGCCGACGAGCCTTTGGACCGTTACCAAGCCCGGACAACGGTCGTTGGTGTATTTGCTGGCGAACCGGCGATGGGGTAAATCCGAATGGGTAGAGGCAAAGTCAGTTACTGCATGTGGCATCGGGTGGTACCGGGACTCTGCAGTCCCGTACCCGTCCAGTCCATGGCATGACATGGCCTCCTGCAACCGGGGTGAGATCAAATCCGGTTGGATTGGCTCCAAATTTGTACGGATTGGCTCCAAATCCGGCCGATGGATGCACTGAAATCAGGCGGCTGGGGTTGGACAACCCGGGGTGTCGAGCAAAGGTGGGCTGCAACAAGGGTAGGGGCGAGCACACGTCCATGCTGGACAGCGACACGACCGAGAAAAATGGCGGCGGTGGCGGCTAGGGACGAGGGGGGAGTGAAGCGGGGTGGGGTGCGGCTGGAGTGGGGGAAGGGGAATAGAAAAAGGGTTGCATGTGTCCCTGACGGGTGTATGCCTGGGGAGGACAAGGGCACGTGTCGCGCCCGTCCGAGCATGTCCTTTTGGCCGCAAACGCAACCCAAAGTTGGGTTGGGAATGGGTAGAAAGCGGACCAAAAATGGACATTGGTCCGTTTGCTCCCGCGCATTGGGCTGCGTGTTATGTCCGTTTACCCCCAAATGGACGCGGCCGGGCGATTTGGGATCTTGCGTTGGAGTTACCCTTATACTTTGTCATTCAAGCTTGTATGGGAATTTCTCAAGTAAGGGCGTCTCCAACTGCCTCCATCAAACCACCCATAAACGTCAAGACTAGACCGTCCACACACTTTGAGCCCTTCAACGTCGTCCATTAAACGTATGCAGAATAGTCAGGGCGTCCAAATTGTCACAAACATGAAGGAAACATGGAGGAGCTTTGGGGGGAGTCCACGCAGCCGACACGTTGAACTACGATACCCCAACCCACAAAATAGCAAGGCGGCTCTGACACTTTGAGCCCTCGCCATTGGCAATTTCCGCATTGTTTCCGCGTGAAAGCCCGCCCTTTCCAATGTCTCCACTTTGATCGCCACCGCAAGTGAGGGAGTTCCGGACTAGGGGGTGTCCGGATAGCCAAACTATCATCATCGGCCGGACTCCAAGACTATGAAGATACAAGATTGAAGACTTCGTCCCGTGTCCAGATGGGACTTTCCTTGGCGTGGAAGGCAAGCTTGGCGATACGGATATGTATATTTCCTACCATTGTAACCGACTTTGTGTAACCCTAGCCCTCTCCGGTGTCTATATAAACCGGATGGCTTTAGTCCATAGGACGAACAACAATCATACCATAGGCTAGCTTCTAGGGTTTAGCCTCCTTGATCTCGTGGTAGATCCACTCTTGTAACACATATCATCAATATTAATCAAGCATGACGTAGGGTTTTACCTCCATCAAGAGGGCCCGAACCTGGGTAAAACATCGTGTCCCTTGTCTCCTGTTACCATCCGCCTAGACGCACAGTTCGGGACCCCCTACCCGAGATCCGCCGGTTTTGACACCGACATTGGTGCTTTCATTGAGAGTTCCTCTGTGTCGTCACCGATAGGCTCGATGGCTTCTTCGACCATCATCAACGACGCAGTCTAGGGTGAGACCTTTCTCCCCGGACAGATCTTCGTATTCGGCGGCTTTGCACTGCGGGCCAATTCGCTTGGCCGTCTGGAGCAGGTCGAAAGCTACGCCCCTGGCCGTCAGGTCGGATTTGGAAGTTTGAACTTCACGGCTGACATCCGCGGGGACTTGATCCTCGATGGATTCGAGCCACAGCCGAGCGTGCCGCGCTGTCACGGCGAGCATGATTTAGCTCTGCAGCCGGACAGTAACCTGGAGGCCGCACTCGAACCCGCTCCGATCTTCAATTCGGAGCCGGCTGCACAAATCAAGGACGAATGGCTAGACACCGCCTCGGGGGCTGCAACCTCTACAACGATGGAGCCGAACAATGACCTTGTCCCTCATGAAGCTCGTGACTCCGAGGTGCCGGACTCCTTGCCGGACTCCGAACCTCCAGCGCCCTCTCCGATCGAATCCGATCGGGCGCCAATCATGGAGTTCACCGTAGCGGACATCTTTCAACACTCACCTTTTGGCGACATCTTGAGTTCACTAAAGTATCTCTCGTTATCAGGAGAGCCCTGGCCGGACTGCGGTCAGGACGGTTGGGATGCGGATGACGAAGAAATTCAAAGCCCACCCACCACCTACTTGGTAGCCGCTGTCGACGATCTAACCGACATGCTAGACTACGACTCCGAAGACATCGACGGTATGGACGAAGATGCCGGAGACAACCAAGAACCAGCGCCTACCGGGCACTGGAAAGCCACCTCATCATATGACATATACATGGTGGATATCCCAAAGGATGGGAATGGCGAAGGAACAGAGGAGGATGACCCCTCCAAGAAACAGCCCAAGCGCCGGCGTCAGCGGCGCCGCTCTAAATCCCGCCATAGCAAGAATGAAGATTCCGGCACCGGAGATAATAATACACCGGACAGTGCTGAAGACAATCCACTCCAGCAAGATCCAGCGCAGGAGGATGGAGACGCCAGCCCTCATGAGAGAGCGGCAGAAGAAGAGGTAGAGGGTTATATGCCTCCCTCTGGAGACGAAGCAAGCCTCGACGACGATGAATTCGTCGTGCCTGAGGATCCCGTCGAACAAGAGCGTTTTAAACGCAGGCTTATGGCCATGGCGAACAGCCTCAAGAAAAAGCAACAACAGATTAGAGCTGATCAAGATCTGCTAGCCGACAGATGACTGAAGTCCTCGCGGCCGAAGAGCATGAGCTCGAACGCCCCTCCAAAAGCTACCCTAAATGCAAGCTGCTCCCCCGATTAGAGGAGGAAGCGTATGAACCCGCATCACCAAGAGACAATACGGCTGACCGACCACCCCGTGGTCACGACAGAGAGGCCTCTAGGCCCTTCACTAGACCCGTACCCCGGCATCGCTCGAAAAGCACAAGGCCACAGGGGAATGCTCCGGACTTGCGAGATATATTGAAGGATAAGGCAAGACAATCAAGATCGATCTATGGATCGCGTGGGCGCCCCACGGTACGTGACGACAGCCGTCGCGCCGGACACAGTAAGTCCGGCCGGGTCGAACAAAACAGACAAAGTTCTTCCGAGCTCCGTTGTGATATGCCCAGTTCAGAGGCGCCGCACACCCACTATGCTTCACCGATGAAGTAATGGATCATCAAATCCTCGAAGGGTTTAAACCCATGAATATCGAATCTTATGATGGCACAACAAACCCCACGGTTTGGATCGAAGACTATCTTCTTCACATCCACATGGCCCGCGGTGACGATCTTCACGCCATCAAATATCTCCCCCTCAAGCTTAAAGGACCAGCCCGGCATTGGCTTAACAGCTTGCCAGAAGAGTCAATTGGGAGTTGGGAAGACCTGGAAGCCGCATTCCTCGATAACTTCCAAGGCACGTATGTGCGACCACCAGACGCTGACGACCTAAGCCACATAATTCAACAGCCAGACGAATCAGCCAGACAATTCTGGACACGGTTCTTAACCAAGAAAAACCAAATCGCCGACTGTCCGGATGTGGAGGCCCTCACGGCCTTCAAGCATAACATCCGCGATGAGTGGCTTGCCCGGCACCTGGGACAGGAAAAGCCGAAATCCATGGCAGCCCTCACATCACTCATGACCCGCTTCTGCGCGGGTGAGGATAGCTGGCTAGCACGCAGCAATAACCTCAGCAAAAATTCTGGCAGTCCCTTGTCTACCAGAACCTAGGGTTTTACCTCCATCAAGAGGGCCCGAACCTGGGTAAAATATCGTGTCCCTTGTCTCCTGTTACCATCCGCCTAGACGGACAGTTCGGGACCCCCTACCCGAGATCCGCCGGTTTTGACACCGACAGCAAGTCCGCAACTCACCCAAGTTCCTCGCATGTTTCATAGTCCACCGCCATGATGTAGACAAAGGAGGTGGTGATGGCGATGATCATAGTTTAGCCGGGGACACTTCGGAGGTGGTCCCCCACAAGGCCAACATGGAGACACGCACACACGCCGCTAAAAATAGGAGAAGAGGGAGGATGCATTAGCGGCGGCCGGTAACCTAGTTCTTCGTCCAGCAAAATGTATCGCTCGGCGGGTGCTGGTTCCTGCATACTACTTCACCGCCATGCAACTCTGTCTGCAGCAGCAGCCCGCTCTTATCGGCACCACCGGCTATCACGTCCCATACAACATCGACCTCAACAAGGAGTAGGACTTCACTAAGTCACAGTTGTGGGAGCTTTTCTGTTCGCGGATGCCGGCTACCACGCCCGTTGGAACCAGCATCTTTTTGCCGACATGTCTCAATCAGTCACGACGATTGATGATGATGAGGAGCGGATGAATTTGATCCACAATGGCAATGACTATGAAGACCTGGCAAGTGGACGACTTCCAGCCAGAGGTGGACACTCACCTGCTGGACAACTAGCAGTACCAGGCTGAGCCGATGCAAATCCAACAACCGGACGGTGATTCGAATGACGTGTGGGTTGAGGGTGTGGAGCGAAAGAAGAAAATGAGAGAAATTTCAACATTAGGGAGGTTAAATTTTTGGTTAATGCTTAGTTGGCCACGAGCATTTATCTAATTCATGGCACTGAGAAAAGGGGCGCAACCTTTTGGACAAATGTGCATGCTTGCTTCCATGAGGACATGCACTTTGATCCATATTGCATGGTGATGATCCATGACTGTAACTTGAAGTTGCTCACTGATTGATGGTACATCTTTCAAAAGGCCATGAGCAAGTATTATGGCTATTACAAACAATTGAAACCCGGTAGCGAAGTGGTGCATGATGTCTGCTAGAACTATGCCGGTATTTCCCCAAAGAGGAAGGGATGATGCAGCACATCGACTATAGGTATTTCCCTCAGTGATGAGACCAAGGTTATCGAACCAGTATGAGAACCATGCAACACAACGTAAACAGCTCCTACACACAAATAACAAATATTCGCAACCCGACGTGTTAAAGGGGTCGTCAATCCCTTTCGGGCAACGGCGCCAGAAATTGGCACGGAGATAGGATAAAGTTGTAATAGATTGGATAAATAGATCGCAAATAAAATAAAATGCAGCAAAGTATTTTTGTAATTTTGGTTTAATAGATTTGGAAATAAAAGCAAATAAAATAGATCGCGAAGAAAAATATAATAAAGAAGAGATCCGGGGGCCGTAGCTTTCACTAGTGGCTTCTCTCGAGAAAAATAGCAAATGGTGGGAACACAATTACTGTTGGGCAATTGATAAACTTCAAATAATCATGACGATATCCATACAATGATCATTATACAGGCATCACGTCCAAGATTAGTAGACCGACTCATGCCTGCATCTACTGCTATTACTGCACATATCGACCGCTATCCAGCATGCATCTAGTGTATTAAGTTCATGGAGAAACGGAGTAATGCAATAAGAATGATGACATGATGTAGAAAAGATCTATTTATGTAGAAATATACCCCATCTTGTTATCCTTAATAGCAACAATACATACGTGTCGTTTCCCCTTCTATCACTGGGATCAAGCACTGTAAAATCGAACCCATCACAAAGCACCTCTTCCCATTGCAAGATAAATAGATCAAGTTGGTGAAACAAAACCCAAATAGCAGAGAATAAATACGAGGCTATAAGAAATCATGCATATAAGAGATCAAGAGAAGACTCAAATAACTTTCGTGGATAAAAACATAGATCTGATCATAAACTCAAAGTCCATCGGATCCCAACAAACACACCGCAAAATGACTTACATCATATGGATCTCCAAGAGACCATTGTATTGAGAATAAAGATAGAGAGAGAGGAAGCCATCTAGCTACTAACTACGGACCTGTAGGTCTACAAAGAACTACTCACGCATCATCGGGGAGGCACCAATGGACATGATGAACCCCTCCGTGAAGGTGTCTAGATTGGATATGGTGTTTCTGGAACTTGCGGCGGCTGGAATTGATTTTCGTCGACTCGGGTTTCAGGGATATTGGGGTATTTATAGAGCAAAGAGGCGGCGCGGGAGGCCACCGAGGTGGGCATAGACCACCTGGGTGCGCCTGGGCCCCCAGGCGCGCCCTGGTGGGTTGTGCCTGCCTGGGAGCACCCCTCTGGTATTTCTTCGACCCAACTTGTGTCTTTTGGTCTAGAAAAAATCCACAAAAAGTTACGATGCGTTTGGACTCCATTTGGTATTGAGTTCCTGCGATGTAAAAAACAAGGAGAAAATAACAACTGGCACTGGGCACTATGTCAATAGGTTAGGACCAAAAAATGATATAAAATGACTATAAAACGATTGTAAAACATCCAAGAATGATAATAAAACAACATGGAACAATAAAAATTATAGATACGTTGGAGACGTATCAGCATCCCCAAGCTTAATTCCTGCTCGTCCTCGAGTAGGTAAATGATAAAAACAGAGTTTTTGATGTGGAATGCTGCCTAACATGTTCATCACATTTTCTTTTTATTTCTAGCATGGACATTTGGACTTTTATATTGTTCAAAGCAATAGTCTAGTTTCGACATGAAGACTTTAATACTCAAGCATATTGACAAGCAACCATGTCTTTCAAAATATCAACGCTAAAGCAAGTTATCCCTAGCCCATTATGCTCAATCATTGATCCGTTCATGGAACACACTCGAATATTAGCTATACCCAATGCTCAAATACGATCATAGTGCCCCTTAGTTGGTGCTTTATAAGAGAAGATGGATACTCAAGTTCAATTTTTTTTGCATAATGTAAAAGAAAGACCCTTCGCAGAGGGAAGTAGGGATTTGTAGAGGTGCAGATCTCAAAGCGAAAATTGAGAGATAAAAATATTTTGGGAGGCATAATTTTCCCACCAACAAAAATGACTTAGAGTTCCCAACACTTTCCATGCTAGATATATCATAGGCGGTTCCCAAACAGAAAACAAAGTTTATTCCTTTTTCCACCATACTTTCACTTTCCATGGCTAACCTATCCATGGGTGCCCTTGATACCAACACTTTCCAAGGAATTTATCATTTGACAACATAAAGTAAATTCATTTTTCATTTCGGGACTAGGAATCCCTAATACCTTTACCGTACTCTCGTGCAATGACAAGTAATAAACACTCATCGTGAGAATAACACATCTAGCATGGAAAACATCGGCCACCCCTCACCGCCTCGCGAGCGGTATGAGCACACAAAAGAGAAATTTATTTTGAAAATTCGAGATGGAACATGCAAATTTGCTTAGAGTGACACGGAAATACTGCATGTACCGATTAACCAGTTAACTTGCCGATTAATCCCTACTCGTAGGGTCACCGAGTAGCCTATAAATCGATAAATCGTCCGATTAATTGATTAAATGGCCGATTAACTTGCCGATTAGCCGATTAATCCCCTACTCACCAGCCAACCGAGCAGCTACTAGTTAACAATTTCCTCAACAAAAGGTAGGTATAGTGGACTCATGTGGCAAAACTAGTTTAAAGGGTTTTGGATGCACATGTAGTGATCATACTTAGTGCAAAATGAAGGCTAGTAAAAAGATTGAGAAGCGTCCAACAAAGAAGCGAAAAATCTCATACGCGAGCATCAAGCATAAGTTACACCGAATAATGCACCACAAGTAGGATATAATTTCATTGCATAACTATTGACTTTCATGCTTGCATATGGAACCACAAAACTTAACACCAATATTCTTACGAAAGCATAATTACTCATCAACATGACTCACATATCATATCGTCATATCTCAAAACCATTACTAAGAATAAAGTTTATTTTGTCCAATGATCTTCATGAAAGTTTTTATTATATCTTCCTTGGATATCTATCACTTTGGGACTAATTTCATATGGTGCTTTTAATAAGCTCAAACAAATATACGTGAAGAACATGAACATAGTATTTATTTCTCTCAAAATAATCTAAGTGAAGCAAGAGAGAGTTTCTTAAAAAATTTACTAACTCCCAAATAAATCTAAGTGAAGCATAAGAGCATTTCTTCAAAAATAACAAAGCACACCATGCTCAAAAAGAAATAAGTGAAGCACTAGAGCAATTCCAAGGCTCTAAAAATTTAAGTGAAGCATAGGAGCAAGCATAGCATAATTTTTGGCTCTCTCAAAAAGGTGTGTCCAACAAGGATTGAAGACTTAAAACACAAAGCAAAACAAGCAAATACTCATATCATACAAGGCACTCCAAGCAAAACTCATAATATGTGACGAATAAAAATATAGCTCCAAGTAAAATACCGATGGTTGTTAGAAGAAAGAGGGGATGCCACTCGGGGGCATCCCCAGGCTTAGTTGCTTGCTACTTCTTGAATATTATCTTGGGGTGCCTCTGGCATCCCCAAGCTTAGCCTTTTGCTAATCCTTATTCCTTCATCCATCATAATATCACCCAAAACTTGAAAACTTCAATCACGCAAAACTCAACAAAACCTTCGTGAGATCCGTTAGTATAAGAAAGCAAACCACTACTATAAGTATTGTTGCAAACCCATTCATATTTTATTTTTGCATTATATCTACTGTATTCCAACTTTTCTATGGCCAATACTCTTCAAAGAAAACCATAGAATCATCAAAACAAGCACACAACACAAAGAAAACATAATCTGTCAAAAACAGAACAGTATGTAGCAAGCTGGATATTTCGAATACTTTTGTAACTACAAAAATTCTGAAAAATTTGGACAACGTGAGAAATTTGTTTATTAATATTCTGCAAAAAGAATCAAATCAAAAGCACTCTTCTGTTAAAAATTAGAATTATTTTTGTGAGAGCAAAAGTTTATATTTTTTTAGCAAGATCAAATCAATTCTCACCCAAATCATCCCAAAGGCTTTGCTTGGCACAAACACTAATTTAAACCACGAAAACACATATAATCAGAGGCATAATTGGTTATTTTATTGAAAACAACAAGAATACTAAAAAGCAAAAAAATACAATTTGGGTTGCCTCCCAACGAGCGATATCGTTTTACGCCCCTAGCTAGGCATAATGCAAAGGATCTAAGTTTTGTCATCTTTAGCTCTAGATCCATACGATTCCCTCATGATTGATTCATATGGTGGCCTAATTCTTATTCTAGGGAAGTTTCCCATACCCTTTCTTATGGAAATTGAAATTTAATATTGCCTTCTTTCATATCAATCACGACACTAATAGTACGTAAAAACGGTCTACCAAGTATAACTGGACAAGACAGATTGCAATCAATATCAAGAACAATAAAATTATGGGCACATAATTCCTACTTGCAAGAATAAAAACATCATTAATTCTTCCCATAGCCTTTTTAATAGTAGAATCCGCAAAGTGCAAATTTAACGAGCATTCTTCAATATCGGTAAGACCAAGTAAATCACATAAAGATTTCGGAATTGTAGAAATACTAGCACCCAAGTCACATAAACAAAAAACACTCATACTTTTTAATCTTTCTTTGATGGTAGGTTCCCATTCATCATGTAATTTTCTAGGAATTGAAACTTCTAATTCCAACTTTTCTTTAAAAGCTTTTATCATAGCATCAACAATATGTTTAGTAAAAGCTTTATTTTGTTCATAAGCATGGGGTGAATTTATCATGGATTGCAATAAACAAATACGATCAACCAAAGAGCAACTATCACATTTAAAGTCTTTGTAATCCAAAATAGTGGGCACATCACTAGTTAAAGTTTTGACCTCTTCAAACCCACTTTTATCAATTTCTCAACAAGATTTTCACCCTCTGAATTATCGGGACGCATTCTAGCTAAAGTTGACTCTTCTCATGTCCCTTTTTCTTCAATCTTAATTTTATTGAACAAAGAATCAATAGAAGAAACACCAATCATTTAAAGATCTTCATCACTTTTTTGAAAGTAATCACTAAAAAATGCTTTTTCTAAAAATTCTCTTTTGGCTCTAAGCATAGCAGTTCTTTTCTTACTTTCATCCATAGAAACGTAAAGAGCTTTAATTGATTCTTCAACTTTAGGCACAAAAAATTTCATCTTGAGAGTTTCTACATCATGAGAAATTCTATCAATACTTCTAGACATATCATCAACTTTATTCAGCTTTTCTTCTATCGTAGCATTGAAAACTTTTTGAGTATTGATAAACTCTTCAATATTATTCTCAAGATCAAAGGTGTTTCTATTATTATTATAGGAAGGGTTACCATAGGAATTACCATAATTATTAGAGGAATTACTAGGAAAAGGCCTAGGATTAAAATTACCTCTATAGCATTTTTATTGAAATTGTTTTGCGAGATAAAATTCACATCTATGGCATCAATATTTTGCTCAATCAAGGTGGACAAAGGCACATCATTAAAATCAATAGGAGCACTTTTATCAGCAACCAACTTCATAAGAGCATCAACTTTTTCACTCAAAGAATTTATTCCTTCTACCGAATTGCCTTTTTTACTAGTAGGCGCTCTTTCGGTATGCCATTGCGAGTAATTTTCCATAATATTGTCTAGCAATTTAGTAGCTTCACCCAAAGTAATTTCCATAAAAGTACCCCTCGCGGCAGAATCTAAAAGATTACGAGAAACAAAATTTAATCCCGCATAAATATTTTGTATGATCATCCAAAGATTTAACGCATAAGTTGGGCAATTCCTTAGCATCAATTTCATCCTTTCCCAAGATTGTGAAACATGCTCATGTTCAAGTTGCTTGAAATTCATGATTTGGGTTCTAAGGGAAATAATTTTTGCGGCCGTAAAATACTTAGTAATAAAAGCATCCTTGCACTTATTCCAAGAATCGATACTATTGCGAGGCAAAGAAGAAAACCAATTTTTTGCACGATCTCGTAAAGAAAACATAAATAATTTAAATTTCACAACATCATTGTCCACATATTTTTCCTTTGCATATCACATAATTCCATGAATGTGTTAAGATTGATCATTGTCCACACGGCATCCTCATTTAGATTACCGGAAAATTGATCTTTCATAGCAAGATTCAGCAAAGCAGTATTAATATCACAAGACTCCACAGTAGTGGCGGGAGGAGCAATCGGAGTGCTAATAAAATCATTGTTGTTGGTATTTGATAAATCACACAACTTGGTGTTCTCTTGAGTCATGGTGACTTCACAACAAGATTGCACTCAAAAACAGATCTGACGAGAAAACGGCGAATGAAAAAGAAGGCAAAAAGGACAATTTTTTGCGAAATGGGGGAGAGGAAAACGAGAGGCAAATGACAAATAATGTAAATTGCAAGGAGATGAGATTTGTGATTAGGAACCTGGTTGATGTTGATGATGTCTCCCCGGCAACGGCGCCAGAAATTCCTTTTGATGTTTGCTTGAACTACGTCCATATTTCCCCAAAGAGGAAGGGACGATGTAGCATAGCAAAAGTAGGTATTTCCCTCAGTGATGATACCAAGGTTATGGAACCAGTAGGAGAACCACGCAACACAACGTAAACAACTCCTGCACACAAATAACAAATACTTGCAACACGATGTGTTAAAGGGGTTGTCAATCCTTTTCGGGCAACGGCGCCAGAAATTCACACGGAGACGGGATAAAGTTGTAATAGATTGGATAAATAGATCACAAATAAAAAAAGTGCAGCAAAGTATTTTTGTATTTTTGGTTTAATAGATCTGAAAATAAAAGCAAATAAAATAGGCCGTGAAGGCAAATATAATAAAGAAGAGACTCGGGGGCCGTAGGTTTCACAAGTGGCTTCTCTCGAGAAAAATAGCAAATGGTGGGAAACTAATTACTGTTGGGCAATTGATAGAACTTCAAATAATCATGACGATATCCAAGCAATGATCATTATATAGGCATCACGTCCAAGATTAGTAGACTGATGGCTGTCGTTTGTGGACCACGTTGACCACGCCGCGCCAAGAGCATCAACGCGGTGCACGACGGCGAGGCCAAGGAAGGAAATGACCCAGAGTCGGTGAAGCCACAGTATTGGATGCCCATGCTGAGGGGAGTACGAGGGTTGCGACTAGTTCGATTGTGGGGTGAGGCTGGTGTCGCCGGAAAATAACAGGATGTATGGGTGGGTAGAGGGATAGCCTGGCCAGCGTGGCGGTAGGGTCGGCCGGTGAGGCCTGCACAGCAGAACAGCCGGCCACGGGAGGAGGGAGCAAGTGGTCCCGCCGGTGCTGGCTTGGGCGGCTGGAGCAGGAAGACCAGAGATAGAAGAAGCACGACGGCCGTTGGATGGACATCCAACAATCATTGCTCTATTGTGTTGACTAAGTTGGCACAACCTTGCATACACATCAACCTTTTCTTAGGAAAGCGTACGAGTCAACCTATAGTAGGCGCATAAGTTAGCCTCAAATCTGTGGAAAATAGCATACATCCCATTTGCTAAATTTCAGGGCATTTGAGAACTTTTATTTTTGGGACATTTTTCATTGCACGGATAATTCAGAAAACGGACAAATACTAGTGTTTTTGCTTTATTTATTCTAAACAATAGAAAGTAAAAAGTGGGTACAGAAAGTTGTGTTTACTAAATTCATCCATCTCATGCCCATCAAAAGGAACCCCTTAACAAGGTTGATCAGTTCTTACTAACAAACTTCTTCTGAATGACATGAAACCGAAGAATTTTCGTACAACACTAGGTTACGTCAATGGGGATATGCATGTCCCCAACAATAAGAATATCATATTTCCTTTTGACAGTAGGAATAGGGAATTATAAACCTCCAATAGCATTAGTTGAAATTTTTCCAATAGAATTGATGCTATTAACTTGAGGTTGTTTCTTCGAAAAGTGTACCGTATGCTCATTATCATTAACATGAAAAGTGACATTGCCTTTGTTGCAGTCGATAACAGCCCCTGCAGTATTCAAAAAGGGTCTACCAAGGATGATCGACATACTATCGTCCTTGGGAATATCAAGAATAACAAAGTCCATTAAGATAGTAACATTTGCAACTATGATAGGTACATCCTCACAAATACCGATGGGTATAGCAGTTGATTTATCAGCCATTTGTAAAGAGATTCCAGTAGGTGTCAACTTATTCAAATCAAATCTATGATACAAAGAGAAAGGCATAAGACTAACACCAGCTCCCAAATCACATAAAGCAGTTTTAACATAGTTTCTTTTAATGGAGCATGGTATAGTTGGTATTCCTGGATCTCCTAGTTTCTTTGGTATTCCACCCTTAAAAGTGTAATTAGAAAGCATGGTGGAAATTTCAGCTTCTGGTATCTTTCTTTTATTAGTAACAATATCTTTCATATACTTAGCATAAGGAGACATTTTTAGAATATCAGTCAAACGCAAGCGTAAAAAGACATGTCTAAGCATTTCACAAAAGTGCTCAAATTCTTCATCATCCTTTTTCTTGGATGGTTTAGAAGGAAAGGGAATGGGTTTCTGAACCCATGGTTCTCTTTATTTACCATGTTTCCTAGCAATTAAGTCCCTCTTATCATATCTTTTATTCTTAGGTTCTGGGTTATCAAGATCAACCTCAAGTTCTATCTCCACATCATTATCATTACTAGGTTGAGCATCAACATTAACATCATCATTGACATTATAAATAGGTTCATGTTCATCACCAGATTGTGTTTCAGCATCATAAATAGAAATATCATTTGGGTTCTCCGGTGTGTCTATAGTAGGTTGATAACCCACAAGTATAGGGGATCAGAATAGTTTTCGAGGGTAGAGTATTCAACCCAAATTTAAAGATTCGACATAAGGGGAGCCAAAGAATATTTGCAAGTATTAGCAGCTGAGTTATCAGTTCAACCACACCTGGAGGTTAATTATCTACATAAAAGTGATTAGTAGCACAATAAGATGATAGTTTTGATAATAGTAGCAGCAACAACAGTAACGGTAGCAGTGATATCAGTGATTTTGTAGCAGTAATGATAACAGTAGCAATAGTAGTAACTTAGCAAGAACAATATAAGGTAAATTCGTAGGCATTGGATCGGTGACTTGTTGGAGTATATTCATCATGAGACAGTCATAACCTACGGCGATACGGCACTAGCTCCAGTTCATAAATATAATGTAGGCATGTATTTTGTAAATAGTCATCGTGCTTATGGAAAGAACTTGCATGACATCTATTGCCTTACCCTCCCATGGCAGCGGGGTCCTATTGGAAACTAAGGGATATTAAGGCCTCCTTTTAATAGAGAACCAGAACAAAGCATTAACACATGGTGAATACATGAACTTCTCAAACTACGGTCATCACTGGGAGTGGTCCGGACTATTGTCACTCCGGGGTTGCCGGATCATAACACATAGTAGGTGACTATAACTTGCAAGATCGGATCTAGAACATGGATATAATGGTGATAACATAAACGGTTCATATCTGAAACCATGGCACCCGGGCCCAAAGTGACAAGCATTAAGCATGGCAAAGTTGTAGCAACATCAATCTCAGAACATAGTGGATACTAGGGATCAGGCCCTAACAAAACTATCTAGATTACATGATGAATATTATCCAACTCCTCACCGACCAACGAGCCTACGAAGGAATTACTCACTCCCGGTGGG
The DNA here is from genome assembly GCF_018294505.1 of Triticum aestivum. Classification (NCBI taxonomy): domain Eukaryota; kingdom Viridiplantae; phylum Streptophyta; class Magnoliopsida; order Poales; family Poaceae; genus Triticum; species Triticum aestivum. The sequence goes on from NC_057807.1 coordinate 430,971,206, forward strand.
GAGCATCATGGAATTGGCGATGGAGATGTGTTGGTGATGATGAAGATCGAAGATCCCCCTCTCCGGAGCCCCAAACGGACTCCATATCTGGCCTTCTAATGAAGAACAAGAGACGGCAGCGGCTCTGTCTCATCAAACGCGATAATTCTTTCTTACTGATTTTTTTCTAGAAATATGTGATTTTATAGCGTCGGTTTCAGGGTCATCAGGGCCACTAGGTGAGGACAACCTATGTGGGCGCGCTTGGAGGGGTCGGTGTGCCTTGGTGGGGTGTGCCCACCCAGGTGCCCCCCTCTGGTGGTTCTTGGCTCCAGATATTTTCTTTTATTGTATAAAAAATCCTCGCAAAGTTTCATTCCATTCCGAGAACTTTTATTTCTTCACAAAAACAACACCATGGTAGTTCTGCTGAAAACAACGTTAGTCCGGGTTAGTTTCATTCAAATCATGCTAATTAGAGTATAAAACAAGAGGAAAAGCATTAGGAAAAGTAGATTCGACAAAGACGTATCAACTCCCCCAAGCTTAAACCTTTGCTTGTCCTCAAGCAATTCAGTTGATAAACTGAAAGTGAAAAAGAAAAACTTTTATGAACTTTTTTGCTCTTGTTTCATAAATAAGCTTAAACAACACCGAGGTTTTCAGCAAAGATTATAACTAACCATGTCGGCAATAACTCTTAAAATTATATTAACTCATATCAATGACATAATCAACTAGAGAGCAGATAATAAGATATCTCAAACAGCAACACGTTGTCAAGACAACCATGATATAATATGACAATAGTGGTATCTCGCTAGCCCTTTCTGAGACCGCAAAACATAAATGTAGAGCACCCCCAAAGTTCAAGCAACGACTAAACATTGTAATTCATGGTAGAAAAGACCCAGTCATGATGCACCCAACATTAGCTATACACAATGCATCATCATGACAACAGTGCTCTCAGGTTATGACACTTATTTGGGAAGGTTATGACACAACATAAAAGTAAATAGATAGTCCCTTCGCAGAGGGAAGCAGTGATTTGCAGAGGTGCCAGTGCTCAAGTTTTTATAACAGAGGTAAATGAAATTTTGAGACATGCACCCTTCTCATTTACTTCACGACTATCAATTATCAATATCTCCCATGCTAAACACGCTAGTGGCGGTTCCCAAGCAGAAAAGTAAAGGTTATGACTCCATTGGGAGTTTTTGTTTGATTATCTGAGAGATCAATTCTTTTTGCAGTTTGGGACTGGGCATCCCTATTACCGCCCTTTTCTCGTGCGATGGCGAGTGAATAAACACTCGACCTGAGAATAACCCGCTTAGCATGGAAGATACCGACTAACTCATGTCGTTCCATGAACGATCCAGGCACACAAAAAGGATATTTATTTGAAGTTTTTAGAGATGGCGCATGCAAATTTACTTAGGAAGGTAGGGTAATGCCGCATATAGGCAGGTATGGTGGACTCATCCGGAATAAGTTGGGTTTAAGGTTTTTGATGTACAAGCAGAATTCCCACTTAGTACAGGCGAAGGCTAGCAAATAGATTGAGAAGCGGCCAGCTAGAGAGCAACAACGGCCATGGACATGCATTATGCATAAGTAACATATGATACTAGCATGAGTAGGATATGAACACCATGAACATAAATATCATAGAGGCTATGTTGGTTTTGATTCAACTACATGCATGAACATGTGCCAAGTCAAGCCACTCAAACATTCAGAGGAGGATACCATATCGTCATACTACATCACAATCATTTTAATGCAATGTTGGTATCCAAGATAAGTCATTATTCACTCCTAGCTACTTATGCATGGCATGAGAAACTATAATCTCTAATTGTCATTGCAAACATGTTTGATCATAATAGGCAGAATCATGGATACTAGGATAAACATGTTTACAAAGACAGAACAAGTCGAGTTCATGCCCGTTTCTCTCTGCCACGGCCAGTTCATCTAATATCGTCATTATTGGCTTTCACTTGCACGACTGAATGATTTGAAAATATTAATAGTGCAAGAGTGCCGTGGACTAAGCTAGAATCTACAAACATTTTATTCTACAGGAGAAGACAAGGTAATATGGGCTCTTTGTTAGATCAACAATAATGCAAATGAGAGCCACTCAACATTTTCATCGTGGTCTTCTCCTCGGTATGACTCAATAAAAAGAAAAGAAATTCAGGGAAACACATCGAAATATTTTTGGAGTTTTTTTCATAAGCAAGCAAATGAAAAAGAGAAAAGCAAAAACGAGAAAAACTGTTTACACGGGAAAGCTCCCAACGAGTAAAAAAGGAACAAGGAAATCTTTTTGGGTTTTTCTTTGTAGTGCTACAAAAATTTAAACTAGGAAGAAAAAATCAAAAAGAAACAAGAAACATATTTTTGGATTTTCTCAAAGTTTTTCAAACACACAAGAAGAAAGCGAGAACATAAATCTAACATGGATAATACAATGAAAACGTGTGAACGCCGACAACTCGCATGAAATGTGTGAACATGGATGTAATGTTGGTGGGAAATACGTACTTCCCCAAGCTTAGGGTTTTGGCCTAACTTGGCAATCAGTGAGTAGCATGTGTAATGGTCGGAGTGGTAGCTCATGGAGGCTCTCGGTGCGGATGTCTCAGCCCGCCGTGCAGCCACAACTACTGTGTTATGAGCTCGGGCCTCGCTCTCAAGAATATAATATCTTCCCCTGTTATGAACATCAAAGAGAGCAGGTGCAGGCAAATATGTGTCTACCACAGAGTCCTTGTTAAACATAAAATTATAAGTGAAATTATGGGGATCACCCCTCAGAATCTTTTGACATTTCATAGCATCAAATTCTAGGTACTGCGTGGGTAAAATAGGATCATAGGGCAAAGGTGAAACACCCAGCCCTCTTGCTAAGCGTGCGGCATAAGTTCCACCATAAAAATATCCACTACCAGCGTTGTGCTGTAATCTACGTGCAACAATCGCTCCAAGATTATAACTCATATCACTATTGAGAGCGGTGTGTATGAGGCTCAGGTCAGGAGCACAAAGTGCACTACAATCCTGTTTGCCTACAATACATTTTCCATTAAATAATGCGAAGTACTGAATTGCAAGAAAATGAATGCTCTTTATTCTACCTTGCGTCACTCCCCTAGTTTCACCATAGCAAAGACTAGTAAAAAATATTTCAAACTCAGACCTCGGTGGCTCATCGAGCGAACCCCAGAATGGGATTTTGCAGAGGTGAGCAAACCTTTGTAGAGAAATGGTAAATGGATTTTCATACAGTTTAAACGACATCCTAGACTCATGGGGAAGGAATTTAAATCCTTTGACAAATGATTCAGTGAGGATGAGGTATTGGTAGCAGTTATCTGAAATGTAGAGACCGAGGTCAGGATTGTGAACATATTGCTCGAATTCCTCCTTAATGCCCACACTCACCATATAATCATTGAATGTCCATAAGCATGTTTTGGTGGTGGCACTTTGAATGGAACTTTTACTTGGTTCAACATAAGACCGACGAGCGGAGTTGCTGCTAGAAGATGCCTCCGAGGATCTCCTCCTCGAAGAACTCCTTCCAAAAAGGTTCATCATATTCGCGTACAATTTTCTGAAAATTTTTGGTCACTAAAACTTGTTAACAAAACTTCATAAGAAGGGTAGCAACTACTCATAGGGATGTATAGAGGCCATAACAAGCATTCAAACTACTTAGAACTCTAAGAATTCAACATGCAAGCTCATCTACATCAGCAACAAGAGTAGCTAATTATTCCAAATATAAACCACTAAAACAAAAACTAATTGGAGACACGAAGGAGTCACATACCAAGCAACAAAGCCCCGAAACAGTTTTGGAAACGCAGCTTCGAACAAAGAGATCGAAACCCGCGGTTTCGGGAGTAAGAACACGAGAGAGAGTGCAATGGTGATTTTTTTCTGGGTGAATGTGGTGATGTGGGAATAAGAAGTAAGTGAGGGGGCCCACATGGGGCCCACAACTCACCAGGGCGCTCCTGGGGGTCCTGGCGCACCCAGGTGGGTTGTGCCGACCTGGTGCACCTCCCTCTGATATTATTTGCACCCAAAATTTAGAATCCAGAAAAAATCTTGTTAAATTTTCAAGGCATTCTGAGAACTTTTATTTTTGGGTCATTTTTTATTGCACGGAAAAATCAGAAAATAGACAAAGCATGGCATTTTATTTTATTTAACTAAGAAAAACAGAAAACAAAAGGAAGGGGCAGAAGGTAGTGCTCATTAAATTCATCAACTTCATACCTCTCAAAACTGATCCATTAATAAGGTTGATCAAGTCTTATTTACAACCACTTTTGATTAATATGAAACCAAAGAACTTTCATAAATCACTAAGTTACCTCAATGGGGATATCAATGTGCCCAACAATAAGCATTTCATATTTCTTTTTAACAGTAGGTAGAGTAGCTTAAAACTTTCAATAGTGATTGTCGGAGATTTTTCAATAACATTAATACCATTCACTTGGAATTGTTTCTTCAGAAAGTGCGCCGTGTGCTCATTACCATTGATATGAAAAGCGACCTTGCTTTTATTGCAATCAATAACAGCCCGTGCAATATTAAGAAGGGTATACCAAGGATAATTGACATGTTGTCGTCCTCGGGCATCTCAAGTATAACAAAGTCAGTCAAAATAGTAACATTAGCAACAACAACAGTACATCCTCACAAATACCGATAGGTTTGGTAGTTGATTTTTCAGCCATTTGCAAAGATATTTCAGTAGGTGTGAGTTTATTCAAATCAAGTCTTTTATATAAAGAGAAAGGCATAACACTAACACCAACTCCCAAATCACATAAAGCAGTTTTCACATAGTTTCTTTTAATGGAGCAAGGTATAGTTGGTATTCCCGGTTCTCCAAGTTTTTTATGTACTCCATATTTAAAAGTATAGTTAGCAAGCATAGTGGAGACTTTAGCAAGCATAGTGATGTCTTTCATGCACTTTGCATAAGGATGCATTTTTAAGATATTAGTCAAGCGAATGCGCAAAAAGACTGGCCTAATCATTTCAACAAAGCGTTCAAATTCTTCATCATCTTTCTTTTTAGTTTGACTTAGGTGGAAAGGGCATAGGCTTTTTAACCCATGGTTCTCTTTCCTTACCGTGTTTTCTAGCCACAAAGTCTCTTTTATCATATCTTTTATTCTTGGTTTGTGGGTTATCAAGATCAACAGCTAGTTCTATCTCAACATCATTGTATGGTTCTTTATCATTTGGTTGAATGTCTTCATGAACCTCAACATTACCTTTTTCATTATCATAAGGTGAATGTTCATTACCAGATTGAGTTTCAGCATCAGAGATAGAAATTTCATTATCATTATCAGGAGGTTTTTCTATTTCAGGTTCACTAGAGGCATGCAAAGTCCTAACTTTTTTTCTTCCCTTTCTTTCTAGAAGGACTAGTCGCATCAGTATTAATTATTTGAGAGTCTTGTTCAATTTTCTTTGGGTGTCCCTCAGGATAAAGTGGTTCCTGAGTCATATTACCTCCTCTAGTAGCTACTCTAACAGCAAAGTCACTTATATTATTGTTCATTTCATCAAGTAACTCTCTTTGAGATTTAACAACTTGTTCTAACTGAGTTTGAACCATAGAGGCATGCTTTCTACACCTCTAACATCATTTGAGATTCTAAATAGCAAGTCACTTAAGCGAGCAATCATAATAGAGTTGTTTTTCAATTGTTCCATAACATTTGCATTAAAGTGGTCTTGCTTCCTAATGTAATTATCATACTCATAAAGGCATTGACTAGGATGTTTATTTCGAGGATCATCACTCATTGAATTTCATTAAAGATTTTACCTCTACCACCTTAGATGGTGGTGGTGCTTCAAGCCCATGTATTTCTTCAATAGGTAGTAAATTTTTAACATCCTCGACTTTAATACCTTTTTCCTTCATAGATTTCTTTGCCTCTTGCATATCTTCAGGACTGAGAAATAGAATACCTCTTTTCTTTAGAGTTGGCTTAGCAGGTGGTTCGGGAAGAGTCCAATCATTATGTGACGCCCCCGATTCAATCGTACACTAATCATGCACGCAAATGTGTACGATCAAGATCAGGGACTCACGGGAAGATATCACAACACAACTCTACAAATAAAATAAGTCATACAAGCATCATAATACAAGCCAGGGGCCTCGAGGGCTCGAATACAAGTGCTCGATCATAGACGAGTCAGCGGAAGCAACAATATCTGAGTACAGACATAAGTTAAACAAGTTTGCCTTAAGAAGGCTAGCACAAACTGGGATACAGATCGAAAGAGGCGCAGGCCTCCTGCCTGGGATCCTCCTAACTACTCCTGGTCATCGTCAGCGGGCTGCACGTAGTAGTAGGCACCTCCGGTGTAGTAGGGGGTCGTCGTCGATGGTGGCGTCTGGCTCCAGGGCTCCAGCATCTGGTTGCGACAACCAGGTAGAAGGGAAAGGGGGAAAAGAGGGAGAAAAGCAACCGTGAGTACTCATCCAAAGTACTCGCAAGCAAGGAGCTACACTACATATGCATGGGTATATGTGTAAGGAGGCCATATCAGTGGACTGAACTGCAGAATGCCAGAATAAGAGGGGGATAGCTAATCCTGTCGAAGACTACGCTTCTGGCAGCCTCCGCCTTACAACATGTAGAAGAGGGTAGATTAAAGTCCTCCAAGTAGCATCTCCAAGTAGCATCTCCAAATAGCATCTCCAAGTAGCATCTCCAGTAGCATCGCATAGCATAACCCTACCCGGCGATCCTCCCCTCGTCGCCCTGTGGAAAAGCGATCACCGGGTTGTCTGTGGAACTTGGAAGGGTGTGTTTTATTAAGTATCCGGTTCTAGTTGTCATAAGGTCAAGGTACAACTCCAAGTCGTCCTGTTACCGAAGATCACGGCTATTCGAATAGATTAACTTCCCTGCAGGGGTGCACCAACTTACCCAACACGCTTGATCCCATTTGGCCGGACACACTTTCCTGGGTCATGCCCGGCCGCGGAAAATCAGCACGTCGCAGCCCCACCTAGGCTCAACAGAGAGGCCAGCACGCCGGTCTAAACCTAAGCGCACAGGGGTCTGGGCCCATCGCCCATAGCACACCTGCACGTTGCGTACGCGGCCGAAAGCAGACCTAGCCTAGTGGCGTTCCAGTCCAATTCGGCGCGCGCCGCTCCATCGCTGACGTCTGAAGTGCTTCGGCTGATACCACGACGTCGGGATACCCATAACTACTCCCGCGTAGATGGTTAGTGCGTATAGGCTCGTAGCCGACTCAGATCAAATACCAAGATCTCGTTAAGCGTGTTAAGTATCCGCGAACGCCGAACAGGGCCAGGCCCACCTCTCTCCTAGGTGGTCTCAACCTGCCCTGTCGCACTGCCACAAAGTAACCGTCGGGGACCGTCGGGAACCCAGGCCCACCTCTACCGGGATGGAGCCACCTGTCCTTTCAGCCCCCAACTCCGAACAGTATCACAGGTAATGTAACAGTGTAAAGTATATAGTATATGCCCGTGATCACCTCCCGAGTGATCACGGCCCGATAGTATAGCAAGGCAGACTGACCAGAGTGTAGGGCCAATGATGGAACACTAGCATCCTATACTAAGCATTTAGGATTGCGGGTAAGGTATCAATGACTGTAGCAGCAATGACAGGCTATGCATCAGAATAGGATTAACGGAAAGCAGTAACATGCTACACTACTCTAATGCAAGCAGTATAGAGAAGAGTAGGCGATATCTGGTGATCAAAGGGGGGGGCTTGCCTGGTTGCTCTGGCAAGAGAGAGGGGTCGACAACACCATAGTCGATCACAGGGGGTACCGGCAGCGGCCTCGGGGTCTACCGAAAAAAGTAACGGAGGGGGAACATAATAAATAACAGAGCAATCAAAGCATAACATGACAAATACGGTGCTAGAGGTGATCTAACGCAGGGATAGGTGACACCGGTGAAGGGGGAAAACATCCAGGAAAATATCCCCGGTGTTTCGCGTTTTCGGGCAGAGGAGCCGGAGGGGGAAAGTTGCGAGTTCGATAGGTTAGGGGGGTGTGTCGGACGAACGGGTTGCGTATCCGGAATCGTCTCGTCGTTCTGAGCAACTTTCATGTTGAAAATAATTTAATCCGAGTTACGGATTAAAAGATATGATTTTCTAAAGATTTTATTAATTTCTGGAATTTAATTAATTATTTAATTAATTCGAAAAATGGATTTATGACATCAGCATGATGTCATGCTGACGTCAGCAGTCAACAGGGTTGACTTGGTCAACCTGACATGCGGGTCCAGTGGGACCCACCTATCATTCTCTGTTTAGTTTAACTACAGATTAGTTAATCTAATTAGTGATTAGGTTAATCTAATCAGGATTAATTAACTTAATTAATTACTTACTTAATTAATTAATTAACATTTTTAATTATTTTAATTATTATCTATTTATTCATTTAACATTTTTTTAATTCTTTTTAAAAAAAAACGTTATGGGGCGGGGCCCCCTAGTCAGTGGCCCGGGGGCTAGCGGGTTGGGCGTTGCGGCGCCCGAATGGGCGTTCGCCCAAATCGGCGGGCGAGGAGAACCGGGGCATGGCCGGGCGGCCACCGGAGGGGAAACGCCTAGGGGGAAGCAGCAGGGCGCCAGGGCGCGACGGCGGGTGCGGGCGCGAGCGGAGAGAGAGGGAGGGCCGGGGTCGAAGGTGCGGTCGGTGGTGCCGGAGCACGACCAGGGGCTGAGCGGGGTGGCCGCGGGCGCCGGAGCGCGGACCGCTCGGTGAGTGAGCGAGGGGGAGAGGGGAGAGATCGGGGGCGGGATGGCCCGGCGCGGGCCGGTGGCGCCGGAGCGCGTCGAGCGGCGACGGCCGAGGCGACCTAGGGGGAGAGGAGGGCGAAGGGGGAGCTCACGAGGGGGAGTAGGGCAACGGGGCAGTGGGCTCGGGGGCGATCGGGGAGGACCGGCGAGGTGATCCTCCGGGCGGCGGTGACGTGGTTCCGGCGAGGAGGCGGTCGAGGCGGCGAGGTGTGGTCCGGCGGGGGAGGTTCCTGGCGGCGGGACGGCGTCGAGCGGCGACGGCGGGCCGTCCACGGGCGCTGGGGACGGCGGGTCCGAGGCGCACGACGTGTGGTTGAGGTGGCCGACGCGGTCCAGGCGGCGTGGGGCGCAGGGGAGTGCGGGAGGGGCGGCGTCGGTGTCGGGCCCGATCCCAATTGGATCAGGGGGAGAGGGAGAAAGCGAGTGGGGGGGGGCGAGTGGGTGGCTGTCGGTTAGGGTTTGGGGGAGGGAGTGGATAAGGAGGGGGGTAGCGGGGTGGGCCGGCCGGCCGGGCCTGGGGGTGGCCGGCTGGGCCAGGTGGGGGCTTGGCCCAGTTGGGCCAGTGGGGTTTTCTCCCCTCCCTTTATTTATTCGGTTTGTTTTTATTTTCTTTTCTTATTTTTCCTTTTCTGTTTCAATTCATTTTAAAATATTCAGACACTTTATAAAAATGTGTGCACTCCACCATAATTACCGATGTAATATTTGACAACCAGCGAACTTTTTAGTTTTAATTTTTGAAAACTTTTATTGTTATCATTAATTTGAATTTTGAATTTTGGACCGGTTTTGAACTAACTCAAGATTAGCAACTATAATTGAGGTGACGTGGCATCACTAGCAGAGGATCACTGTAGCTTAATTTCTTGGGCGTCACAATTCTCCTCCACTACAAGAAATCTCGTCCCGAGATTTAAGAGGGGAGTAAGGGGGAAAGGTCTGGTTACGAAATCCTAACGAATCTTCTCAGTCTTGGTTCTTCTTCTTGAAGAGGTCGGTCCATTACCTTGACATCATCATTTCTCTGCTACAGGTCATCATGGTGATGCCGCCCTTTTCTCGGGAACTCCAACGTACTTACGAATAGGTAAGGGGGTATTCCGGTAGAACGAACCTATGCAAGGTTGACTATCTGGTAGCTAACATAGGGGAAGGTGGCGGAAAGTAACTCTCGAACTGGAACTCAAGAAAATATCGAGAGCAAGTAAGAAGGTACCATGAGAAGTTTCAAGCGGGTAGGCAATCATCTGATGCCTGAAACAAAGTGTAAAAGGGGTCCAGAGCAATGGTAATAAGTTTTGTGTCTGATACCAGAATAGATCAACAGGCAAATGGCCCGTGAATTACATACAAAGCCAAGCACGAGGAACAACTTTGACAACAGGTTGTATAGGAGAGTCAGGTTTCGTTCCTGGGACCTGTGGGTTATGGGCCCACCATGTGGGTTAAAAGTATAAAGGGGGGCTGACATCTTGTACGATCACGATAGCAAGGCATGTCAGAGAGTAGCATGTCAGTTATGTCGGCAACAATGTTGGTACCAAGGGCGAGGGACGAAGAGAACCATTTTCCTGCTCGTTGAACGAGGCAGACCAGTAGGCAAAGTTCTCGTCCATCGGTGGTTACCGGAATGTCATCAACAAAAGTAACAGGGTCTTACTGACAGAATTGTACAACAAGGTGTTTACATAAGCAGGAAAATATTACTTCTCAGATCATATAGATCACAAGAAAGGTTAAACCAACAATGGAAGGAAAATATGATCATCAGATTAAACAGAACAATGGAAAGGAAAATGTGTTTAAACACATATTTCAGGGGTATATCCTTCCCAATGACAAGCAGAGCATGATATCCATGACAGGATATAAAGTAGAAAACCATTTAGGTAAGGGGGAAGGAATCTCATGATATTACCCATACAACGGTGTTAGGATAAGTGATAAATAAAATTTAGCATCGTGCTTCAAATGTTCCTGTTGAAAATCGGAGTACCATTGACATGCTTCGAGATAGCATTGACATGGTCTTCAGGTGAAGATCAGACTTTGGAAACACGAAGGATCCATCAGGAATAACTTGTAGAATAAGTCTTACAATTTCCTCATGGACGAATGGATAACCTTGCTGAAAAGTAATCTATAATGATAGGTCCTCCAGCCGGGGGGGGGGTGCTAGGCATGACATCATGTTACCGGGTCATCAAAGGATCAACTTCATGACTCTTGGAAAATTGTCCCAACCATCATATCTGACCGAGATTCAGATCCGATTGGTGTCAGGATACCTCAGACTTAGGATACCTGAGAAGAAAAGGTGCAACGCAAATTGACGAGATGACATTGTAAGATTCTCGGGGAAATGAACTACGAAGTGATTTCCGTTAACAAGAGTCCATCATTAACCCAAGGAGAGGACAAGGAGGTGTCTGGTGAACTCAACGGCAATTCACCGAGATTCCCAAAAGATGGATTTCCACCATTAAGTGAACAAGGAGATAACATTTGTCAGATCAAATGATATAAGGAAGTATGCTCGAGGAAAACATACACAATTAAACATTGGTTGAAAGGTGCGCCCGAAATATGGGTTGGGTTGCACGACCAATGTCAGAATGGTGATTCAATTAGCGAAGGACTTAGAATGAACTATTGCCCATTCACTTCAAAGCAATAGGGTTGTTAGAAGTTTTGAATTCACACGTCATAGCTCCATTGTCGGTATTCCGGTTGAAAACAATACGGGGACCAAGGAATGAACGAAGATGGCAAGAAGTATTATGTTATGAAGAATTATTAAGAGGTGGTGAAATTCTCACCACATTCTTGACAAAAAGAGATGGTAATACTACCGAGGTAAGGAAGATCGACTGCTGGGTAGCAGTGATCTCAAGGTTTACACCAAACACGAACAAGTTGTGTTGAACGGAAGGCAATAAAGTGGTCGATGAGAACAGGAATCATCGAGGGGCAAGGATGGTATTACCCATCATGAATTCAATTGAATTCCTGGAAGAGCTCATAAGGTTGATGATGATCACGACACAATTGTCGAGAGATTTCATGCAGATGTAGTCAATCAGCGACGACATCAAGTCAAAGGAATGATGAAGCAAGAGGTTATTGGAACCACCGTTACGACACAAACTCGAACTCAAGCTTGTTGTTTAAGGTGAAAGGGTATGACGAGGACAATCGACGTAAGGTTAGTTCAGCGTCGAAAATTGGTGCTCAGAAAATAAGGACCAGGTAGCCCCGTTAGAATTCGTCACGACAACGATATAGCCAAACAGGCTAGGAATGGCGTGATCGGGTAACAAACTCGTACTTATAGAAGCTTGCTAAAGAGTTGTTGAACCGTAGAGCGGACTCGGTTCAGTTATCGGTGTCTTTGAGTGTTCAATAACTCAGAGCCCGTGAAAAATTGGAATCGATGGGAAGGTAGCACTTGATGAAGAACTCATAAAAAGTTATGCAGTTCCATGATAATCTCGAGATACCAGGGGGGTAATACTCGACACAAGATCAAAGTAAAGGTTGGACTGGTGTATTGATCCATAGAAGACAATTGTTTTAACTTGTCCGAGAAATGAGATCAAAGAAGAACAATCATGGTCGGAACCACGGTTGCAAGGGATCAATTCACAGATACCATAGGTTAGTTATCAAGGAAATAGTTATTGTTACAAGAAGCTTTCATGATAGGATATATATCGCGTCCATGGGCATGAACACAAGTTCAAGGTCGACTCCCACTTCTCCAATGCATAACCTTTCATTCACTTCTCATGTTCGATGAAGTTGTAGTGTTGAAATTTTGTCTGGTGAAGCACCAGAAGGGTATGACTCGTGAAAACTTTCGGGTTCACACGGTTTAGAGAAGGCATATGTTCAACCCATAGGGGCTTCTTAGAAACATATACCACAAGTTTCAAGAGTAAATAACACAAACTCGATGGCAGAGCATGGTTGAGAAAAGCAGAGGATACAATTTACCAAAGGCATTATGTATCCGAGGAAAGGCTCACAAGGTTATTGAATATGAAGGGCGTTGTCCGATAAATCCAACAAAGGACTTGATGGTCCACAAGGGATCTGATACGAGTATCGGTACTCAACTAGAGGAAGAAGAATGCAAGGAGATCAGATTATAGAAACAACTGACTAACTCAATTGTCAAATGCAAAGGAATTATGATTTCCAAATCAAGGGATCAAAAGCAATGCTCTGATTAGGGATGGATAAGTTGAATAGCCTTAGGGTACAACCAACGACAATTGGATTGGTCGAGAACCAACTCCAGTTAAAAGAATGGAAGCTCAGCCGGAAAGGTAATTTATAAGGATCAATGATGATTGCGTGTATTCGCAAACATATTGAGTCAACAGACTCAAAATGATAATGACAATGAATGTCATTAAGACTATGAGACTTATGGGATTAACCATAATGCAAGCAAGCAAGAATTTCAAGAGCCAAAGGCTCCAGAGGGTTTTCAGAAGATCGAATATTATTTTGAAGACTTTTGTGAAACACAAGAACAACTGGGGATGAGCGGATACTCGGCAAGCGCGAGTAATTATCCGTAGGGGTATTCATGCAGCAAGGAACTGCAGGGCAGTAAGCGTAAAGAATTCTCGGAATATCGAAGAGTATTTCAGGACATCTTGTAATAACAAGAGCAACTGGGGATGACAATATGAACGATAGGTGTAAGTAGTTATCCAGAGGGATTTATCGATGGAAGTGAATTGCAAAAGCGATGGCACATAGTCTCGAGAGCACATCGTAGAGTATCTTCAGAATCTTCTGGTGCAGCAGGCGGTCATCGGTAACAAGTGGCTCTCCGGGAGAAAGTACTTGCGAGAACCTAAAGTTAGTTTTGTTTTTAGCAAAATCATTTAACCCGAATAGAAGAGAGCTCAGAGTCCCAGAGTAAAGGTCGAGGAGTAAAAGATCCTATTACCACCCAATGGCGACGTGGGCCCGTAAGGCACACAGCCAAGTTAGTAAAAGTTTTGCAATGTCTAGACTCGACTTCGGCCAAGAAGTGTGAAAGGGGGATTCCTACAGGCAGTCGGCTCTGATACCAACTTGTGACGCCCCCGATTCAATCGTACACTAATCATGCACGCAAATGTGTACGATCAAGATCAGGGACTCACGGGAAGATATCACAACACAACTCTACAAATAAAATAAGTCATACAAGCATCATAATACAAGCCAGGGGCCTCGAGGGCTCGAATACAAGTGCTCGATCATAGACGAGTCAGCGGAAGCAACAATATCTGAGTACAGACATAAGTTAAACAAGTTTGCCTTAAGAAGGCTAGCACAAACTGGGATACAGATCGAAAGAGGCGCAGGCCTCCTGCCTGGGATCCTCCTAACTACTCCTGGTCGTCGTCAGCGGGCTGCACGTAGTAGTAGGCACCTCCGGTGTAGTAGGGGGTCGTCGTCGACGGTGGCGTCTGGCTCCAGGGCTCCAGCATCTGGTTGCGACAACCAGGTAGAAGGGAAAGGGGGAAAAGAGGGAGAAAAACAACCGTGAGTACTCATCCAAAGTACTCGCAAGCAAGGAGCTACACTACATATGCATGGGTATATGTGTAAGGAGGCCATATCAGTGGACTGAACTGCAGAATGCCAGAATAAGAGGGGGATAGCTAATCCTGTCGAAGACTACGCTTCTGGCAGCCTCCGCCTTACAGCATGTAGAAGAGGGTAGATTGAAGTCCTCCAAGTAGCATCTCCAAGTAGCATCTCCAAATAGCATCTCCAAGTAGCATCTCCAGTAGCATCGCATAGCATAACCCTACCCGGCGATCCTCCCCTCGTCGCCCTATGGAAAAGCGATCACCGGGTTGTCTGTGGAACTTGGAAGGGTGTGTTTTATTAAGTATCTGGTTCTAGTTGTCATAAGGTCAAGGTACAACTCCAAGTCGTCCTGTTACCGAAGATCACGGCTATTCGAATAGATTAACTTCCCTGCAGGGGTGCACCAACTTACCCAACACGCTTGATCCCATTTGGCCGGACACACTTTCCTGGGTCATGCCCGGCCGCGGAAAATCAACACGTCGCAGCCCCACCTAGGCTCAACAGAGAGGCCAGCACGCCGGTCTAAACCTAAGCGCACAGGGGTCTGGGCCCATCGCCCATAGCACACCTGCACGTTGCGTACGCGGCCGAAAGCAGACCTAGCCTAGTGGCGTTCCAGTCCAATTCGGCGCGCGCCGCTCCGTCGCTGACGTCTGAAGTGCTTCGGCTGATACCACGATGTCGGGATACCCATAACTACTCCCGCGTAGATGGTTAGTGCGTATAGGCTCGTAGCCGACTCAGATCAAATACCAAGATCTCGTTAAGCGTGTTAAGTATCCGCGAACGCCGAACAGGGCCAGGCCCACCTCTCTCCTAGGTGGTCTCAACCTGCCCTGTCGCACCGCCACAAAGTAACCGTCGGGGACCGTCAGGAACCCAGGCCCACCTCTACCGGGATGGAGCCACCTGTCCTTTCAGCCCCCAACTCCGAACAGTATCACAGGTAATGTAACAGTGTAAAGTATATAGTATATGCCCGTGATCACCTCCCGAGTGATCACGGCCCGGTAGTATAGCAAGGCAGACTGACCAGAGTGTAGGGCCAATGATGGAACACTAGCATCCTATACTAAGCATTTAGGATTGCGGGTAAGGTATCAATGACTGTAGCAGCAATGACAGGCTATGCATCAGAATAGGATTAACGGAAAGCAGTAACATGCTACACTACTCTAATGCAAGCAGTATAGAGAAGAGTAGGCGATATCTGGTGATCAAAGGGGGGGGGGCTTGCCTGGTTGCTCTGGCAAGAGAGAGGGGTCGACAACACCATAGTCGATCACAGGGGGTACCGACAGCGGCCTCGGGGTCTACCGGAAAAAGTAACGGAGGGGGAACATAATAAATAACAGAGCAATCAAAGCATAACATGACAAATACGGTGCTAGAGGTGATCTAACGCAGGGATAGGTGACACCGGTGAAGGGGGAAAACATCCAGGAAAATATCCCCGGTGTTTCGCGTTTTCGGGCAGAGGAGCTGGAGGGGGAAAGTTGCGAGTTCGATAGGTTAGGGGTGTGTGGCGGACGAACGGACTGCGTATCCGGATTCGTCTCGTCGTTCTGAGCAACTTTCATGTTGAAAATATTTTAATCCGAGTTACGGATTAAAAGATATGATTTTCTAAAGATTTTATTAATTTCTGAAATTTAATTAATTATTTAATTTAATTCGAAAATGGATTTATGACATCAGCATGATGTCATGCTGACGTCAGCAGTCAACAGGGTTGACTTAGTCAACCTGACATGCGGGTCCAGTGGGACCCACCTGTCATTCTCTGTTTAGTTTAATTACAGATTAGTTAATCTAATTAGTGATTAGCTTAATCTAATCAGGATTAATTAACTTAATTAATTACTTAATTAATTAATTAATTAACATTTTAATTATTTTAATTATTATCTATTTATTCATTTAACATTTTTTTAATTCTTTTTTAAAAAAAACGTTATGGGGCGGGGCCCCCTAGTCAGTGGCCCGGGGGCTAGCGGGTTGGTCGTTGCGGCGCCCGACTGGGCGTTCGCCCAAATCGGCGGGCGAGGAGGACCGGGGCATGGCCGGGCGGCCACCGGAGGGGAAACGCCTAGGGGGGAAGCAGCAGGGCGCCAGGGCGCGACGGCGGGTGCGGGCGCGAGCGGAGAGAGAGGGAGGGCCGGGGTCGAGGGTGCGGTCGGTGGTGCCGGAGCACGACCAGGGGCTGAGCGGGGTGGCCGCGGGCGCCGGAGCGCGGACCGCTCGGTGAGTGAGCGAGGGGGAGAGGGGAGAGGTCGGGGGCGGGACGGCCCGGCGCGGGCCGGTGGCGCCGGAGCGCGTCGAGCGGCGACGGCCGAGGCGACCTAGGGGGAGAGGAGGGCGAAGGGGGAGCTCACGAGGGGGAGTAGGGCAACGGGGCAGTGGGCTCGGGGGCGGTCGGGGAGGACCGGCGAGGTGATCCTCCGGGCGGCGGTGACGTGGTTCCGGCGAGGAGGCGGTCGAGGCGGCGAGGTGTGGTCCGGCGGGGGAGGTTCCTGGCGGCGGGACGATGTCGAGCGGCGACGGCGGGCCGTCCACGGGCGCTGGGGACGGCGGGTCCGAGGCGCACGACGTGCGGTTGAGGTGGCCGACGCGGTCCAGGCGGCGTGGGGCGCAGGGGAGTGCGGGAGGGGCGGCGTCGGCGTCGGGCCCGATCCCGATTGGATCGGGGGGAGAGGGAGAAAGCGAGTGGGGGGCGAGTGGGTGGCTGTCGGTTAGGGTTTGGGGGAGGGAGTGGATAAGGAGGGGGTAGCGGGGTGGGCCGGCCGGCCGGGCCTGGGGGTGGCCGGCTGGGCCAGGTGGGGGCTTGGCCTAGTTGGGCCAGTGGGGTTTTCTCCCCTCCCTTTATTTATTCGGTTTGTTTTTATTTTCTTTTCTTATTTTTCCTTTTCTGTTTTAATTCATTTTAAAATATTCAGACACTTTATAAAAATGTGTGCACTCCACCATAATTGCCGATGTAATATTTGACAACCAGCGAACTTTTTAGTTTTAATTTTTGAAAACTTTTATTGTTATCATTAATTTGAATTTTGAATTTTGGACCGGTTTTGAACTAACTCAAGATTAGCAACTATAATTGAGGTGACGTGGCATCACTAGCAGAGGATCACTGTAGCTTAATTTCCCGGGCGTCACACATTATCATTACTAAATATATTGTTTAGTATCACTTCAGCTTGCTCAATAGTTTGTTCCCTAAAAACACAACTAGCACAACTGTCTAGGTGGTCCCTAGAAGCATCGCTTAGTTCATTATAAAAGATATCAAGTATTTCATTTTTCTTGAGAGGATGATCAGGAATAGCATTAAGTAATTGGAGAAGCCTCTCCCAAGCTTGTGGGAGACTCTCTTCTTCAGTTTGCACAAAGTTAAATATTTCCTGTAAGGTAGCTTGTTTCTTATGAGCAGGAAAATATTTTTGAGAGAAGTAGTAAATCATATCCTGGGGACTACGCACATAACCAGGAGCAAGAGAATTAACCATATATTAGCATCAACCTTTAATGAGAAAGGAAACAACTTAAGAATATAGTAATAGCGAATTGTTTCCTCATGAGCAAATAGAGTGGTCATACCATTCAATTTAGTAAGATGTGCCACAATAGTTTCAGATTCATCACCATGGAAAGGACCTGATTCAACCAAAGTAATTAACTCATGATCGGTAGAGAATTCGTAATCCTTATCAATAACAAAGATAGGTTAAGTAGCAAACTTAGGATCATATTGTATTCTAGCATTCAATGATTTTTCTTTCAACTTGACAAGCAGTTTCTTAAGATCCTCTCTATCTTTACAAGCAAGAAAGTGCCTAGATATCTCTCCATCCATAACATAACCCTCGGGTATAATAGGAAGTTCATATCTAGGAGATCTAGTCTTTTCAGGTGTTTCAAAGTTTTTAGTTTCAATAATTTCATCAGTTTCAGAAATATCATCACTTTCAGCATTCTCAATATCATTAACTCTAGCAATTTTTGTTCATCAAGAAATTGACCCAGTGGCACAACATTATCAAGAAAAGTAGTAGTATCATCATAAGCATCATGTAAAGCAGAAGTAGCATCAACGATTACTTGCGACATATCAGAATCAATAGTAGGTGTAGGTGTCGCAAGCTTACTCAAAACAGAAGGTGAATCAAGTGTAGAGCTAGAAGGCACTTCCTTATCTCCCTTCATTTTAGAGGGAAAAATCTTGGTTTTGGTATCTTTCAAATTCTTCATAGTGATCAATAGATATAAATCCCAAGTGACTCAGAGAATAGAACTGTGCTCCCAGGCAGCGTCGCCAGAAAAAGGTCTTGATAACCTACAAGTATAGGGGATCGCAACAGTTTTCAAGGGTACAGTATTCAACCCAAATTTATTGACTCGACACAAGGGGAGCCAAAGAATATTCATGAGCATTAGTAGTTGAGTTGTCAATTCAACCATGCTTGAAAGACTTAATATCTGCATCAAAGTATTTAGTAGCAAAGTAATATGGAAGCAATGGTGATAATGGCAATAGTAACAGCAGTAGCTCTGTAGTGATTGTAACATTAGTAGCAACGAAAGTAACTTAGCAAAGATCAATATGAGACGAACTCGTAGGCAATGGACCAGTGATGATATGTGTTGGATGATATTCATCATGTAGCAGTCATAACCTAGGGTGACACAGAACTAGCTCAAATTCATCAACTTAATGTAGGCATGTATTCCGTATATAGTCATGCGTGCTTATGGAAAAGAACTTGCATGAAATCTTTTGTCCTACCCTCCTGTGGCAGCGGGTCCTATTGGAAACTAAGGTATATTAAGGCCTCCTTTTAATAGAGAACCGGAACAAAGCATTAGCATTTAGTGAATACATGAACTCCTGAAACTGCGGTAATCACCGGAAAGAATCCCAATTATTGTCACCTTGGGGTATGCGGATCATAACACGTGATAGGTCTCTACAACTTGCAAGATCGGATCAAGAACACATACATATTCATGGAAACATAAGGGGTTTATATCTGAATTCATGGCACTCAGGCCCTAATAACAAGCATTAAGCATAGCAAAGTCATAGCAACATCAATCTCAGAACATAGTGGATACTAGGTATCAAACCCTAACAAAACAAACTCGATTACATGATAAATCTCATCCAACCCATTACCGACCAGCGAGCCTATGGAGGAATTACTCACTCCCGGTGGTGAGCATCATGGAATTGGCGATGGAGGAAGGTTGATGGTGATGATGGCGACAGATTTTCCTCTCCAGGGCCCCGAGCAAACTCCAGATCAGCTCTCCCGATGAAGAACAGGAGGCGGCGGCGGCTTCATATCGTAAAACGCGATGAATCCTTCTCTCTGATTTTTCTCCCCAAAAGTGAATATATAGCGTTGGAATTAGGGTCGGAGGAGCTCCAGGGGGACCACAAGCCTGTGGGGTGTGCCCCCAGGGCTTGTGGCCTCTGGATGGCCCCCCTCTGGTTGGTTCTTGCGCCAATATTTTTATATATTCCAAAAATATTCTCCATACATTTTTAGGTCAATCGGAGAACTTTTATTGCTTTCTGCTGAAAACAGCGTCAGTCCGAGTTAGTTCCATTCGAATCATGCAAGTTAGGGTCCAAAACAAGGGCAAAAGAGTTTGGAAAATTAGATATGATGGAGACGTATCACGCGCGTTGGCCCTTTCCATGCCGGCATGGTCCACCGAAGCTTCGACTTCTAAGCAGGAAACCCACTTGATGAGCTGGTAGTAAAATTCGGCATCGCGAACGCGTGTGTGCCCGACAGCCACCAGGGCTATTTGCCGGGCATCAGACTCCACATAGTTGGCCCAGTTGTGGGCGCTTTGCTTGCGACTCATAGCATCGGTGCGCTGCTGCTCCATGCCCCGCTGGCGGCGCAAATCTGGGATACGCTACTCCTCCGCCAGGCGGTCGTGCTCCAACAAGTCCTCATACTCCGCACTACCATCTAAAGACCGATAGAATGCCTCCTCCCTACGTCTGACTTTCGGTGAAAAACGGAACACTAGTTCTTGCAGTGACTGCCTCCAACGTCGCCTATTGTGGACGTGGGGGGTTATGACGGATGTGGTGAGAGCGAGGGCAAGTGGCGAGCAACGTCGGGCCAGTGGGGGCTTATGAGGATAGGGCGAGTTGGGTGATGGTGCCACCAGAGAACGTCGGGAACCAGTAATTATAGGCGGAAGGTAGGTGAACCAGCGTGTCGCGGGAAACGCGATGGTCATGGCGGTCATCGGAATTCTATGCATAAGCAGGCATGGCTTATCGCACCATCTTGCCATGGAAAACTAGAAAAGCTGAAATTATGACTTTTGTCGTCCCGTCCCTTCAGTGGTGCGTCCAATCCGTGCTGGGTTGCACATCGGCATGACGGTCAAACGAGTGCACTCGATTCATCCAGATGAGGTACATGCGTGATCCGCTGATTATTCGCGTAGGATCGAGTCAGTCAGATAGTGTATGTGTAGGATCACAATAGCTGATGAACGTTCACTGGGAGATAAGGCATTTGTGAATGTTTTTGCTCGCAGTTTCTTCAGATTCGCATGGCATTTTCTTCAGAACAGCATGTCAGTTTCTTTAGAGGTAGGCATTTTTTACTCAAAAAACGGTCACCTTTGTATCTTGCGTTGCAAATAAAACTGCCAGGAGCATATTAGTAGGTTATCTAGGATCGATCAATAACTTGTAAACACCAAGCGGACAGAAATAAGGAACTGCTAGTAACTTGTAAACACCGAGCACACAGAAATAAGTATCATGTTGTGCACAGTAGTAAGAGCCGATCCGTTTGAAATGTTCACACGAGACTCACAGGCCTGGCTTTGTAATATGTTCCCATTAATAACCCAAATTCACAACCAACTAGTACGATTCTCATACAAAAGATCAACATGTTAATGCATATCAATGATTCACATATCATATATGATATATAGCTCCTAAAGCAAAGATCAAGGAAAAACATTTGTTCTTGCTACTAACATGGATGCTTCTTTGGGCCAACATTCAGTACAGAGTGAAATACAAATTTGATTGTGAAGTCTACATTTCCACTTGCAAACGTAAGTGGTTTCACCAAAAGGTGGAACCATGAGAGTGAACCACACATGATGGGAGAACATCCACTGAAATATGAGTTGGTCACCTGTCGATCACACGACGAGACTATTTTTTGGAATACAACTTTAACTTTGGCAACATGATGCCCATTGGATAATCAGAACAAAGCAATGAAGCACCTAGTGTTGGCCAATAAATAGTACAATACTAATTTTGTGCAGTCCATGAAGTGACTATTCAACCTTTCTATGTCTATTTTCAAATGGCACTACATGCAGTGACTATACTATTCTCTTGTGCAGTTCCACAAAAATTGAGGTCACTTTGTTTGTTCGCCAAATAGCAACGGTCAAACATCTATTTGCACAAATATCAACTAGATAGTTAACATATACCCCATGATTACCCACAAATATAGGGGATCAGTTGTAGCCTCTTTCAATAAGTAAGAGTGTCGAACCCAGTGGGGAGCTAAAGGAAGAACAAATATTCCCTCAAGTTCTATCGACCACTGAAACAACTCTACGCACGCTTAACGTTCTCTTTACCTAGAACAAGTATGAAACTAGAAGTACTTTGTAGGTGTGATAGGCTAGATTTGCAAGGTAATAAATAGCACGTAAATAAAAGCTAGGGGCTGTTTAGATAAAGAAACAACTAAGTTAGTTTTAGTAGAGAGCGTTTTGTCACGAGAAAGTTATTTGTCCCTAGGCAATCGATAACTAGATCGGTAATCACTATTGCAATTTTATACGAGGGAGAGGTATAAGCTAACATAGTTTCTCTTCTTGGGTCATATGCATTTATGATTGGAACTCCAGCAAGCATCCGCAACTACTAAAGATCATTAAGGTAAAACCCAACCATAGCATTATAAGGTATCAAGTCCTCTTTATGCCCATACGCCATAACCCACTTATCCGTGTTTGTGTTTCTATCACTCACGCATTACAGACAATTAGCAAACCATGAACATATTGCAAACCCTACAGTAGGGACCCCTCACGCTTGCGCGACACGGGGAGCACCATAGGACAACACTAATAATAAAACATGCAACTCAACCAATCACGATCATCAATCAACCCATAGGACAAAACAGATCTTACACAAACATCATAGGATAGCCATACATCGTTGAGAAAAAATATATAGCGCTGAGCACAATGTTTAAGTAGATATTACAGCAGGGAGAAGAGGTGTTACACCGCTGCATCGAGGGGGAGAGAGTTGGTGATGACGGCGGCAAAGTTGTTGGTGTAGACCGCCGACACGATGATGGCCCCGGCAGCGTTCCGGTGACACCGGGAGAGAGGGGGAGAGAGCCCCCTCCTTCTTCTTCTTCCTTGACCTCCCCCTAGATGGGAGAAGGGTTTCCCGTCTGGTCCATGGCCTCCATGGCAGCAGACGCGCGAGAGCCCCTCCGAGATTGGATCTCTCTATCTGTTTCCTTCTGTTTCTGTGTTCCCAGGTTCTGCCCTTTCACCGTTTCTTAAATTCCCGGAGATTCGTAACTTCGATTGGGCGGAAATTTTTACAAGATTTTTATCAGGATATTAGCTTTCTTGCAGCGAAAGAAGGGCACAACCTCCTTACGGGTTGACCACAAGGGCCCAGGGCGCCCCCTGCCTTGTAGCCCCCCGGGCATCGTCGCACGTTGATTCTTTTTCCAAAAGCACATATATTCCAAAAAAATCTTCGTAAGTTTTTATCGCATATGGACTCTGTTTGATATGGATTTTCTGCGAAACACGAAAACACGCAACAAACAGAAACTGACACGGGGCACTGGATCAATATGTTTGTCCCAAAAATAGTATAAAAAGTTGCCAAAAATATGTAAAAGTTGTAGAATATTGACATGGAACAATAAAAAATTATAGATACAACAGAGATGTATCACCCCAACTTGCATTTTCGGTTTAAACACGCCTCTGCTAGTCGTTTATGCTTAGCATCTGTCATGTTTTGCACTATACAATTTGGTACTGAACTGATTTGCTGGTACAGAGCAGAAATATAGCGCCTATTCTTCATCAGACCAAGGATATCCATGTTTGCAGTCATGGAAGAGGTGAAATACATACAACCGAAATTAAGAATCCAATCATTGAATCATGTCCTACACGACCAATGTATAACGTCCACCGTGCCAATAAATTTACATGCAAACCACTAATATTACTAACTAGTGACAGTACAAAAACTGTAGTAAGACAGTAGCAAACCATGTACCTTGGTTATTAATAGCTCATAGTGCCACCAATTGTATATAAATGTTTGGAATAAAAAATGCTCATAATGTTGAACCATTTGGACTTATTGTACAGTTCCACTAAACTCGAGCATCCCCGTTTGCACAGATACTGAAAGTGTGATTACTATAAAAGTGGCACTAGTTGAAGCATAGACTCACAAATATATGCATTCCAATTTCTTAATGGGAAAAGGTAGCAATATTGTTTCTAACCACCTGTTTGAAGGAATAAATAAGGCAATAACGGCCGATGTCAGGAAGGTATACATAGTTTTTTCTAAAAGATTGAACCATTCCTGACCTTTCCTCTTCTTTTAAGCATTTTTTGTGCAGTTCAACTAAAATAAAATGCCATCACCGCCTTGATAATTCGGTGACACTGTACAAAAAAATGACTTACCATTACATCATGGTGCCAGGTATGTAATTGACAGGCAATAGAGACAAACATGCAGACCTCCTGTGATAACATAATGAACATTAATTTTAACGAAGGTGTAACTAGCTTTGCTAGCATAATTTGAATGAACTCTACACCCTCGATTCCTTAATATAAGATGCTTACGCAGTTCAATTTAAAGTACCCAAATTTATAGTATTTAGAAAAATAGGTAGTGGATTTCTTGAGCACATATCTGGGAAAGCTTGCCACACCTTATATATGTCCATACGCTAATGCAACACCAGTCAAATAGTACAAATATACACTAATCTAGTGGCTAGTGCGATAGTAGAGTAGTTTTTTTTGTTACGGGGTATAGTACAATGGTTTTACTGAACATATTTCCATAAGCTAGCACTAGAATATGTCTATAAGCATTAACTATAAAAATCTAAAGGCAACAAGTTTCAGCATTAGTATGCTGGTTGTGCAACAACATTAGACCAAATACAAAAGTTTGAAGGTAACTAGCATTATTAACTAATGATAGTATAAAAAATAGCAAACCATGTTCCTTCAAGGTAAATATCATTTTGAACTCGAGGGGACCTCAAAAATTGTTATCCCTATCTTGATAATCGATCAAACATAAAAAGTTGATCAAACGAATCAAGAAAACAATAGGAGGAGGAGGTGCCCACTCTCGACCTTTCCTCTTCTCTTCATAAATTTTTGTGCAGTTTAACTGAAAAAATGCCATCACCGCCTTGGCATTTTGGTGACAATGTACAAAAAAAATCGACTTATCATAACATCATGAAGTGAGGTATGTAATCTATAAGCATCAACAGTGCAAAAATGTGAAGGTAGTAACAAGTTTCATCATTGGTATACTGGTTATGCAACAACATTAGAATGCCTTAGCTCAAAATCGTTAATACATCCACAATCAACAGCTAACCCTGAAATAATTTAGTGACATTAAATGGTGTTGCTTAAATTTATTGGTGGCATTAGACTGACTACGTCATTAGTTAAACGTGGCATCACTTTAGCAGTAGCATTGCTTGATTTTACCGGTGGCGTTATACAAGCAGCAAAACATTGGCAATAAGAGCATGGGAAGGCCCATTCGGATAGTGGGGCCCACTAGTATGATTGCTACTTCTTGAGCTTGCATTGGTTTTTCCCTTGAAGAGAAAAGTGTGATGCACCAAAGTAGAGATAAGTATATCCCTCTGTTAGAGAACCAAGGTATCAATCCAGTAGGAGACAACACACAAATCGCCAATACCTGCACAAACAATCAAACAACTTGCACCCAACACGATAAAGGGGTTGTCAATCCCTTCAAGGTCACTTGCAAATGTGAGATCTGATAGAGATAGATAAACAAAAGATAAAATAATTGTGGGTTTTTTGGTTTATAGATCTGAAAGTAAAAGATTGCAAAATAGTAGATCAGAAACTAATATGATGGAAAATAGTAGATCGGAAACTTATATGATGGAAAATAGACCCGGAGGCAGTGGCTTCTCTCAAGATAGCAAATAATACGGTGGGTGAACAAATTTATGTCGAGCAATTGATAGAAAAGCGCAAAGTTATGACGATATTGAAGGCAATGATTATGAAATATAGGCATCACATCCGTGTCAAGTAGATCGAGTCCTGCTTGCATCTACTACTATTACTCCACACATCGACCGACTCCTGCCTGCATCTAGAGTATTAAGTTCATGAAGAACAGAGTAACGCATTAAGTAAGATGACATGATGTAGAGCAATAAACTCAAGAAATATGATGTAAACCCCATATTTTTATCCTCGATGGCAACAATACAATACGTGCCTTGCTGCCCCTACTGTCACTGGTAAAGGACACCGCAAGATTGAACCCAAAGCTAAGCACTTCTCCCATTGCAAGAAAAACCAATCTAGTTGGCCAAACTAAACCGATAGTTCGAAGAGAATTACAAAGATATTAAATCATGCATATAAGAATTCATAGAAGATTCAAATAATATTCATAGATAAGCTGATCATAAACTCACAATTCATTAGATCTCGACAAACACACTGCAAAAGAAGATTACATCGGATGGATCTCTAAGAACATCAAGGAGAACATGGTATTGAGAATCAAAGAGAGAGAAGAAGTCATCTAGCTACTAGCTATGGACCCATAGGTCTGAGGTATACTACTCACGCTATTTGGGAACGTAGCATGCAATTTCAAAAAAAATCCTACGCTCATGCAAGATCTATCTAGGAGAAGCATAACAACGAGAAGGGGAGATCATCTTCATACCCTTGAAGATCGCTAAGCGGAAGCATTTATCAACGCGGTTGATGTAGTCATACACCTTCACGATCCAGCCTGATCAAGTTCTGAACGTACGGCACCTCCTCATTCAGCACACGTTCAGCTCGATGACGTCCTCGCCTTCTTGATCCAGCAAGACGGGCGAAGTAGTAGATGAGTTCCGGCAGCAGGACAGTGTGGTGACGATGTTGGTGAAGAACAATTTCCGCAGGGCTACGCCTAAGCACTATGGGAACTATGACGGAGGATAAACTAGAGGGGACGGGGTTGCCGGCACACGGCTTGGTGAATCTTGATGTACCTTTGGTGCTAGCCCTGCCCCTCTATTTATATATTGAGCCCTGGGGTCAAAACTTGGAGCAAAAGCCTCCTTAAAATCGGTTTTGCCCAAAAGGCAAGAGTCCCACTCGGACTCCAGGACAAAACGCCACAATCCTTGCGTCTGGCCCAGACGCCATGGGCCTCGGCGTCTAGCCCAGTGCCAGATGCCAGGGTCTCCATGTTTGGCCTCTGACCTCCGCAAAACTTTCTTTTGCACCGACCTATAGCACCGTGGGCTTGACCCCTTGGCCTAACCATATCATCCAACATATGAATCTTTACCCCCAGGCCATTCTGCAGCTCCTCGCCATGTCCGTGATCTCATCCGGGACTCCGAACAACATTTGGTCACCAACATACATAACTCATGTAATACTATATCGTCAACAAACGTTAAGCTTGCGGACCCTATGGGTTCGAGAACTATGTATACATGAGCGAAACACCTCTCTAGTCAATAACCAATAGCGGGACCTGGATGCCCATATTAGCTCCTACATATTCTATGAAGATTTTTATCGGTCGAACCATATGACAACATACGTGATTCCCTTTGTCTATCGGTATGTTACTTGCCCGAGATTCGTTCATCGGTATCTTCATACCTAGTTCAATCTCGTTACCCCTAAGTCTCTTTACTCGTTCTGTAATACATCATCCTGCAACTAACTCATTAGTCACTTTGCTTGCAAGGCTACTTATGATGTGTATTACCGAGAGGGCCCAGAGATACCTCTCTGATACTTGAAGTGACAAATCCTAATCTCGATCTATGCCAACCCAATAAACACCTTCGGAGATACCTATAGAGCATATTTATAATCATCGAGTTATGTTGTGACATTTGATAGAATACAAGGCATTCCTCTGGTACCCGGGAGTTGCATAATCTCATAGTCAGAGGAATATGTATTTGACATGAAGAAAGCAATAGCAATAAAACTGAAGGATCATTATGCTAAGCTAACGGATGGGTCTTGTCCATCACATCATTCTCTAATGATGTGATCCCGTTCATCAAATGACAACACATGTCCATGGTTAGGAAACTTAACCATCTTTGACTAACGAGCTAGTCTACTAGAGGCTTACTAGGGACACAGTGTTTTGTCTATGTATGCACACATGTATCAAGTTTCTGGTTAATACAATTCTAGCATGAATAATAAACATTTATCATGAATAAGGAAATATAAAAAAACAAATTTATTATTGCCTCTAGGGCATATTTCCTTCAGTCTCCCACTTGCACTAGAGTCAATAATCTAGTTCACATCGCCATGTGACTTAACACCAATAGTTCACATCGTCATGTGACTAACGCCGAAAGGGTATACTAGAGTCAATAATCTAGTTCACATCGCTATGTGATTAACACCGAAAGAGTACTTAGGTGTGATCATTTTTGGCTTGTGAGAGAGGTTTAGTCAACGGGTTTGCCACATTCAGATCCGTATGTATTTGCAAATTTCTATGTCTACAATGCTCTACATGGAGCTACTCTAGCTAATTGCTCGCACTTTCAATATGTATCCAGATTGAGACATAGAGTCATCTGGACTAGTGTAAAAGCTTGCATCGACTTAACTCTTTACGACGAACTCTTTATCACCTCTATAACCGAGAAACATTTCCTTAGTCCTCTAAGGATAATTTTGACCGATGTTCAGTGATCTACTCCTAGATCACTATTGTACCCCCTCACCAAACTCATGGAAAGGCACACAACAGGTCTTGCACATACCATGTCATACTTTATATAACCTATGACTGAGGCATAGGGAATGATTTCCATTCTCTCTCTATCTTCTGTCGTGGTGAGGTTTTGAGTCTTACTCAACTTCACACCATACAATACATGCTATAACTCCTTATTTGACCGATCCATTTTGAACTCCTTCAAAATCTTGTCAAGGTATGTAATCATTGAAAATCTTATTAAGCGTCTTGATCTATCTCTTATACGTCTTGGTGCCCAATATATAAGTAGCTTCACCGAGGTCTTTCACTGAAAAACTCTTATTCAAGTATCCTTTTATGCTATCCAGAAATTCTACATCATTTCCAATCAATAATATGTCATCCACATATAATATTAGAAATGCTACAGAGCTCCCACTCAATTTCTTGTAAATACATGCATCACCACAAGTCTGTATAAAACCATATGCTTTGATCACCTTATCAAAGCGTATATTCCAACTCCGAGATTCCTGCACTACTCCATAGATGGATCGCTGGAGCTTGCACACTTTATTAGCACCTTTAGGATTAACAAAACCTGTTGGTTGCATCATATACAACTCTTCTTTAAGAAATCCATTAAGGAATGCAGTTTTGACATCCATTTTCCAGATTTCATAAAATGCGGCAATAGTTAACATGATTCGGACAGATTTAAGCATCGCTACGGGTGAGAAAGTCTCATCGTAGTCAACTCCTTGAACTTGTCGAAAACTTTTTGTGACAAGTCGAGCTTTGTAGATAGTAATACTACCATCAACATCTGTATTCCTCTTGAAGATCCATTTATTCTCAATGGCTTGCCGATCATCGGGCAAGTCCACGAAAGTCCACACTTTGTTCTTATACAGTGATCCTATCTCAGATTTCATGGCCTCAAGCCATCTGTCGGAATCTGGGCTCATCATAGCATAGTTCATAGGTTTGTCATGGTCTAATAACATGACTTCCATGACAGGTTTACCATACCACTCTGGTGCGGAACATGCTCTGTTCGACCTACGAGGTCCAGTAGTAACTTGATCTGAAGTTTCATCATAATCATCATTAGCTTCCTCTCTAGTTGGTGTAGGCATCATGGGTTCGGATTTCACTGATGTGCTACTTTCCAATTCGAGAGAAGGTACAATTACCTCATCAAGTTCTACTTTCCTCCCACTCACTTCTTTCGAGAGAAACTCCTTCTCTAGAAAGGTTCCATTCTTGGCAATAAAGATCTTGCCTTTGGATTTATGGTAGAATGTGTACCCAATTGTTTCCTTATGATATCCTATGAAGACACACTTCTCTGATTTGGGTTCGAGCTTATCAGGCGGAAGCTTTCTGACATAAGCTTCGCATCCCCAAACTTTAAGAAACAACAACTTAGGCTTATTGCCAAACCACAGTTCGTACGGTGTCGCTCAATGGATTTATATGGTGCCCTATTTAACGTGAATGCAACTGTCTCTAATGCATAACCCCAAAATGATAGTGGTAAATTGGTAAGAGACATCATAAATTGCACCATATCTAATAAAGTACGGTTACGATGTTCAGACACACCATTACGCTGTGGTGTTCCAGCTGGCGTGAGTTGTGAAACTATTCCACATTGTTTTAAATGAAGGCCAAACTTGTAACTCAAATATTTGCCTCCATGATGAGATCGTAGAAACTTTATTTTCTTGTCATGATGATTCTCCACTTCACTCTGAAATTATTTGAACTTTTCAAATGTTTCAAACTTGTGTTTCATTAAGTAGATATACCCAAATCTGCTCAAATCATCTATGAAGGTCAGAAAATAACGATACCCGTCGCGTGCCTCTACACTCATCGGGCCGCATCCATCGGTATGTATTATTTCCTGTAAGTCATTGGCTCGCTCCATTGTTCTGTAGAACAGAGTTTTAGTCATCTTGCCCATAAGGCATGGTTCGCAAGTATCAAATGATTCATAATCAAGTGATTTCAAAAGCCCGTAAACATGGAGTTTTTCATGCGCTTGAAACCAATATGACCTAAACAACAGTGCCACAAGTATGTTGTACTATCATTATCAATTTTGCATCTTTTGGCATCAATATTATGAATATGTGTATCATTACAATCTAGATTCAATAAACCATTAACATTGGGTGTATGACCATAGAAGGTTTTATTCATGTAAATAGAATAATTATTATTCTTTGTTTTAAATGAATAACCGTATTGCAAAAACACGATCCTATCTTGTTCATGATCAACACAAACACCAAATAACATTTATTTAGGTTCAACACTAATTCCGAAAGTATAGGGAGTGTGCGATGATGATCATATCAATCTGGGAACCACTTCCAACACACATCGTCACTTCACCCTCAACAAGTCTCCATTTATTCTGCAACTCCTGTTTTGAGTTACTAATCTTAGCAACTGAACAAGCATCAAATACCCAGGGGCTACTATGAGCACTAGTAAGGTACACATCAATAACATGTATATGAAATATACCTTTTTTCACTTTGCCATCCTTCTTATCTGTCTAATATTTGGGATAATTCCGCTTCTAGTGAAGATTTCCTTTGCAGTAGAAGCACTCAGTTTTAGGCTTAGGTCCAGCTTTGGGCTTCTTTATGGGAGTGACAACTTGCTTGCCATTCTTCTTGAAGTTCCCTTTCTTTCCCTTTTGCCATTTTTCTTGAAACTAGTGGTCTTGTTAACCATCAACATTTGATGATCTTTCTTGATTTCTACCTTCGCTGATTTCAACATTGCGAAGAGCTCGGGAATCATTTTCATCACCCCTTGCATATTATAGTTCATCACGAAGTTCTATTAGCTTGGTGATGGTGACTAGAGAACTCTGTCAATCAATATCTTATCTATAAGATTAACTCCCACTTGATTCAAGCGATTGTACTACCCAGACATTTAGAGCATATGCTCACTAGCTGAGCTATTCTCCTCCATCTTGTAGGCAAAGTACTTGTCAGAGGTCTCATACCTCTCGACACGGGCATGAGTCTAAAATACCAATTTCACATCTTGGAACATCTCATATGCTCCGTGGCATTGAAAACATCTTTGGAGTCCCGATTCTAAGCCGTAAAGCATGGCGCACTAAACTATCAAGTAGTCATCATATCGAGCTTGCCAAACATTCATAACATCTACAACTACTCCTGCAATAGGTCTGTCACCTAGCGGTGCATCAAGGACATAATTCTTCTATGCATTAATGAGGATAATCCTCAGATCACGGACCCAGTCCGCATCATTGCTACTATCATCTTTCAACTTAGCTTTCTCTAGGAACATATCAAAATCATAAGGGAGCTACAACGCGAGCTATTGATCTACAACATAATTTGCAAATACTATCAGGTCTAAGTTCATGATAAATTAAAGTTCAATTAATCAAATTACTAAAGAACTCCACTTAGATAGACATCCCTCAAGTCGTCTAAGTGATACGTGATCCAAATCAACTAAACCATGTATGATCATCACGTGAGATGGAGTAGTTATCAATGGTGAATATATCTATGTTGATCATATCTACTATATGATTGACGTTTGATCTTTCAATCTCCAGTGTTCCGAGGCCATATCTGTACATGCTAGGCTCGTCAAGTTTAACACGAGTATTCCACATGTGCAGAACTGTTTTGCACCCCTTGTATTTGAACATAGAGCCTATCACACTCGATCATCATGTGGTCTCTCAGCACGAAGAACTGTCGCAACGGTGCATACTCAGGGAGAACACTTAGACCTTGAAATTTAGTTAAGGGATCATATTATAATAATACTGCTACGTCTCGAACGTATCTATGATTTTTGATTGTTCCATGCTGTTATATTATCATTCTTGGATGTTTTACAATCATTTTAATGTCATTTTATATCATTTTTTGGTACTAACTTATTGACATAGTGCCCAATGCCAGTTGTTGTTTTCTGCTTGTTTTTTACACCGGAAGAAATCAATACCAAACGGAGTCCAAACGCAGCGAAACTTTTGTGTATGGACCAGAAGACATGCAGTGGGCCAAGAAAGTACCTGAGGGGGCCTTCAAGGGGAGCACAACGCACCAGGGCGCACCTGAGGCCCAGACGCGCCCAGGTGGGTTGTGCCCACCTTAGTGGCCTCATGTACCGCCTCTTTTCTCTATAAATACCACAATATTCCAGAAACCCTAGGGGAGATGTCGAAAATCAATTCCACCCGCTGCAAGTTCCAGATACACCAGATCCAATCTAGACACCATCTCGGAGGGGTTCATCATGTCCATTGGTGCCTCTCCGATGATGCATGCGTAGTTCTTTGTAGACCTATGGGCCCGTAGCTAGTAGCTAGAAGGCTTCCTCTCCCTCTCTCTCTCTCTTGATTATCAATACAATAGTCTCTTGGAGATCCATATGATGTAAGCCTTTTTGCGATGTGTTTGTTGGGATCCGATGGACTTTGAGTTTATGATCAGATCTATGTTTTTAGCCATGAAATTTATTTGAGTCTTCTTTGATCGCTTATATGCATGATTGATTATAGCCTCATATTTCTTCTCTGATATTTGGGTTTTGTTTGGCCAACTTGATCTATTTATCTTGCAATGGGAAGAGGTGCTTTGTGATGGGTTCCATCTTATGGTGCTTGATCCCAGTGACAGAAGGGGAAACGACATGTATGTATCATTGCTATTAAGGATAACAAGATGGGGTCTATTTCTACATAAATAGATCTTTGCTACATCATGTCATCGTTCTTATTGCATTACTCCGTTTTCCCATGAACTTAATACACTAGATGCATGCTGGATAGCGGTCGATGCGTGGAGTAATAGTAGTAGATGAAGGTAGGAGTCGGTCTACTAATCTTGGACGTGATGCCTATATAATGATCATTGTGTGGATATCGTCATGATTATTTGAAGTTCTATCAATTGCCCAACAGTAATTGTTTTCCCACTGTTTTCTATTTTTCTCGAGAGAAGCCACTAGTGAAACCTACGGCCCCCGGGTCTCATTTCATCATATTTGCCTTTGCGATATATTTTTCTTTGCTTTTATTTTCAGATCTACTAAACCAAAAATACAAAATTACCTTTCTACACTTTATTTATTTTGTGATCTATTTATCCTATCTATCACAACTTTATCACATCTTCTCACCAATTTGAGGCATCGTTACCCGAAAAGGATTGACAATCCCTTTAACACATTGGGTTGCGAGTATTTGTTACTTGTGTGCAGGGTCTGTTTACATTGTCTTGCTTGGTTCTCCTACTGGTTCGATAACCTTGGTCTCATCATTGAGGGAAATACATACCGTCGATGTGCTACATCATCTCTTCCTCTTTGGGGAAATACTGACGTAGTTCAAGCAGGCATCAAAAGGAATTTCTAGCGCCGTTGCCTGGGAGGATCTTCAACATCAACCAGGTTCCTAATCACAAACCTCATCTCCTTGCTATTTACATTATTTTTTATTTTCCTCTCCTTTTCCTCTCCCTCACTTCACAAAAAATTGCCGTTTTATTCGCCCCTTTGCTCGTTCGCGTTTTTCTTGTCAGATCTATTTTTGAGTGCAATCTTGTTGTGAAGTCATCATGACTCAAGAGAGCACCAAGTTGTGTGATTTCTCAAATACCAATAACAATGATTTTATTAGCACTCCGATTGCTCCTCCCGCCACTAGTGCGGAGTCTTGTGATATTAATACTGCTTTGCTGAATCTTGTTATGAAAGATCAATTTGCCGGTACTCCTAATGAGGATGCCGTGCTCCATCTTAACACATTCGTGGAATTGTGCGATATGCAAAACAAAAATATGTGGACATTGATGTTGTGAAGTTGAAATTGTTTCCGTTTTCTTTGCGAGATCGCGCAAAAAATTTGGTTTTCTTCTTTGCCTCGCAATAGTATTGATTCTTGGAACAAGTGCTAGGATGCATTTATTACTAAATATTTTCCGCCCGCAAAAAACATTTCCCTTAGAACCCAGATCATGAATTGCAAGCAACTTGAACATGAGCATGTTGCACAATCTTGGGAAAGGATGAAATTGATGCTAAGGAATTGCCCAACTCATGGGTTAAATCTTTGGATGATCATACAATTTTTTTATGCGGGGTTGAATTTTGTTTCTCGTAATCTTTTGGATTCCGCCACGGGGGGGGGGGGTACTTTTATGGAAATTACTTTGGGTAAAGCTACTAAATTGCTAGACAATATTATGGCCAATTACTCAATATGGCATACCGAAAGAGCTCCTACTAGTAAAAAAGTCAATTTGGTAGAAGAAATTAATTCCTTGAGTGAAAAAGTTGATGCTCTTATGAATTTGGTTGCTAATAAAAGTTCTCCTATTGATTTTAATGATGTGCTATTGTCCACTTTGATTGAGCAAAATAGTGATGCCATAGATGTGAATTTTATCTCGCGAAACAATTTCAATGACAATGCTTGTAGAGGTAATTTTAATCCTAGGCCTTTTCCTAGTAATTCCTCTAATAAATATGGTAATTCCTATGGTAATCCTACTTATAATAATAAAAGAAACACCTCTGATCTTAAGAATAATATTAAAGAATTTATCAATACTCAAAAAGTTTTCAATGCTTCGATAGAAGAAAAGTTGAATAAAGTTGATGATATGTCTAGAAGTATTGATAGAATTTCTCATGATGTGGAAACTCTCAAGATGAAATTTTTTGTGCCTAAATTTGAAGAATCAATTAAAGCTCTTTATGTTTCTATGGATGAAAGTAAGAAAAGAACCGCTATGCTTAGAGCTAAAAGCGAATTTTTAGAAAGAGCGTTTTCTAGTGATTACTTTCATAAAAGTGATGAGGATCTTTAAATGATTGGTGCCTCTTCTATTGATTCTTTGTTTAGTAAAATTGAGATTGATGGAAAAGGGACTAGAGAAGATTCAACTTTAGCTAGAAGGTGTCCCTATGATTCGGAGGGTGAAAATCTTGTTAAAAATGATAAAAGTGGGTTTGAAGAGGTCAAGACTTTAACTAGTGATGTGCCCACTATTTTGTATTACAAAGACTTTAATTATGATAGTTGCTCTTTGGTTGATTGTATTTCTTTGTTGCAATCCATGATAAATGCACCCCATGCTTATGAACAAAATAAAGCTTTTACTAAACATATTGTTGATGCTATGATGAAAGCTCTGGAAGAAAAGTTGGAATTAGAAGTTTCAATTCCTAGAAATTTACATCATGAATGCAAACCTACCATCAAAGTCAAGATTAAAAATATGAGTGTTTTGCTTTATGTGACTTGGGTGCTAGTGTTTCTACAATTTTGAAATCTTTATGTGATGTGCTTGGTCTTACCGATATTGAAGAATGCTCTCTAAATTTGCATTTGGCGGATTCTACTATTAAAAAGCCTATGGGGAGAACTAATGATGTTCTTATTCTTGAAAATATGAATTATGTGCCCATAGATTTTATTGTTCTTGATATTGATTGCAATCTGTCTTGTCCAATTATACTTGGTAGATCCGTTTTACGTACTATTGGTGCCGTGATTGATATGAAAGAAGGCAATATTAAATTTCAATTTCCACTAAGGAAGGGTATGGAACGCTCCCCTAGAACAAGAATTAGACCACCATATGAATCAATCATGAGGGAATCATATGGACCTAGAAGTAAAGATGACAAAACTTAGATCCTACATGTTATGCCAAGCTAGGGGTGTAAAACGATAGCGCTCGTTGGGAGGCAACCCAAGTTGTATCTTTTTGATTTTTGGTTTTCTTGCTGTTTTAAATAAAATACGCAATTATGCCTCTGGTTAGATGTGCTTTTGTGGTTTAAATTAGTGTTTGTGCCAAGCAAGGCCTTTGGGATGATTTGGGTGAGAGTTGATTTGATCTTACTGAAAAACAGAAACTTTTGCACTCACGAAAATATTTTTCATTTTTAGTATAAGAGTGATTTTGAGTTGATTCTTTTTGCATAAGATTAATAAACAAAATATTCACGTTGTCATAATGTTTTAAAATTTTTGGAGTTACAGAAGTATTCAAAGTAGTTAGATTGCTACAGACTGTTTTGTTTTTGACAGATTCTGTTTCCTTTGTGTTGTGTGCTTGTTTTGATGATTCTATGGTTTTCTTAGAAGATTTTTTGCCATAGTAAAGTTGGAATACAGTAGATATAATGCAATAATAAAATATGGATGGGTTTGCAATAGTACTTATAGTAGTGGTTTGCTTCCTTATACTAACGGATCTCACAAAGGTTTTGTTGAGTTTTGTGTGATTGAAGTTTTCAAGTTTTGGGTGATCTTATGATGGATGAAGGAATAAGGGTTAGCAAAAGGCTAAGCTTGGGGATGCCTGAGGCACCCCAAGATAATATTCAAGGAGTACCAAGCAACTAAGCTTGGGGATACCCCCGAGTCGCATCCCCTCTTTCTTCTAACAACCATCGGTATTTTACTCGAAGCTATATTTTTATTCGTCACATATTATGAGTTTTCCTTGGAGCGTCTTATATGATATGAGTCTTGGCTTGTTTTGCTTTGAGTTTTAAGTCTTGAATCCTTGCTGGACACACCTTTTTGTGAGAGCCAAAAATTATGTTATGCTTGCTCCTATGCTTCACTTAAATTTTTGGAGCCATGGAATTGCTCTAGTGCTTCACTTATATCTTTTTGAGCACGGTGTGCTATGTTATTTTTGAAGAAATGCTCTTATGCTTCACTAAGATTTATTTGGGAGTTAGTAATTTTTTAAGAAATTCTCTCTTGCTTGACTTAGATTATTTTGAAAGAAGGAAATATTACGCTCATGTTCTTCACTTATAATTGTTTGAGCTTATTAAAAGCAACATATGAAAATAGTCCCAAAGTGATAGATATCCAAGGAGGATATAATAAAAACTTTCATGAAGATCATTGGACAAAATAAACTTGGTTCTTAGTAATGGTTTTGAGATATGTCGATATGATATGTGAGTCATGTTGATGAATAATTATGCTTTAGTAAGAATATTGGTGTTAAGGTTTATGATTCCCTATGCAAGCACAGAAGTCAATAGTTATGCAATGAAATTTATATCCTACTTGTGGTGAATTATTCGGTGTTACTTATTCTTAGTGCTGGGGTACGAGATTTTTTGTTTCTTGGTTGATCGCTTCTCAATCTTTTTTGTGGCAGCCCGGCTCAAAGCAGCCGGTTTACCTTGCATTGCCAGCCCAGAGATCAAGTCTTCTGGCAACACACAACAACTTGGTACGGAAAACAACCACTTTATTGATACTAGCAGAAACATAGGTTCGATATTACATCAAGTAGCAAGGCCAAGCAGCCCACACGGTGCGGCTGAACAATATGTACATTATTTAATGAACATGAAGGGGCCTCAATTACGAAAACTACGCGGAAGAGGAACAACGATGAAGTGGAACTCCATAGCACAGGGACACTGATGTGGACACGATCTAGACTCAGGAAGCACTCCAATCCGGTAAGACTTTCCTGAAATCTAGCATGACACACGAGGTCAGTACATTGAATGTACTTGCAAGCTCACAACAAGCATAAGCATAATGGCAAACAACATCATGACAATTAATCAATTTAAATGCAATGCAATAACATACTATTCATGCAGTGAAAGAAACTTGTGCACCGAGTCCTTCAGACTCTCTTACCAAACAGGTTACCTCGTAACCAACATCATCATACGGTGATCACTTCCGAATCACAAACGAACCAACACTTTGGTTCCCACGATACAGACCATCTTCATGGTCACACAAACCTCATCATATAATCAGTGCCAAACATAAAACTTTAGTGTGCAAGATTACATAATCATGTTGATCCATGGTGTGACTTACTCATGAGCTATGTACGTAACCGAGGACACGGCTATCGGTAGATTTAACACACACGCTGTAGTGGTTTGCACATTGTACCCACATCACGGAACCCATGGCCTCACACTCCCATTCGGGTGGACAAACGGCATTCCGACAGAACCCTACCATTGCCATGATAGTCTCCCGGCCACTCCGACCAACTCCCTTCTAGGCTAAGTCATGGGTGGCCCCGTGTCTACCAAAGACATCAACAACCACCGTCGTGGCAAAACTTAAACGGTCCCAAATGGGGACAAGGTACCATATCAACAATGGGCACACAAGGTTATGTCTGCTTACCAGGCCATGGTACCGCACACCCATGACCTTCCCTCATTGGAGGTACCGACCAGAGGCATGATAACAGACCGAATAAAGGCCTTCCCATAAAGGCTAATGTGGTTGCACTCGGAAAAACTCGGTCCAGTGGCACCATGACTCGATCAACATTATGTTCAAGTTGAATTAACATTAGGTTTAATTTGAAATGAAAATAACTCAAGTCACAATATGCCATGAACATGCAACTATTCGACATGCATCACATATCACTTTAATAAGCAGATCAACATCATCAAAGTTTCTACTTGCACTAGTCATCACCTAACTTCACTGATTTTGATTCACTGGTTTTTAACACTCATCATTTTAGTTATGCCATTAACATATTAAAGTCAATAACTCACATATGAAAAATAATACCGATCATAACCAAATCATAACCACCCAATCAAAACTACCTCTACTGCCTCATACTAGTCCATGCATTCAAACACTAGTGTAAACTAAGCATTTCAATCATGACAAAGTAACTAGCATGAGAAATATTCATTTAAATAATTAAATGCATGAAGTAACTCATATTCAAGTCAGAAAAAATCATAAATATTGAAATGACACCATGCAAATGTTGGTGTGGCTTGCCTTAGTGTAGAGGAGGTTCACACTCCTCCTGGTTATCTTCAAGACAAGCTTCTCCCTCTAAAAATATTTAAAATTAGCAAAAGAAAATATCAAGAATCATTCTGAAATTCACCAGAAATTCTAGACAGCAGAGAAAAATCTCCAATTTGGTGTGCTGCTAGAACTTTTCAATACAAACACAATGCAAAAAGAATCAATTCATTTGGACTTATGGTTTAAAAGTTATGGCTGGTCAAAGTATTTGAATTAAATTTGAAAGGGGGTGACATCGAAGACGTATTCTGAGAACATGCCTCCACTCATGCCGCTTCGGGCACGAGTGGAGAGGCTGACAGTGGGCCCAGCCTGTCGAGTGTGGTGAGAGAGAGAGAGGGAAACATAGGGGTGGCGATGCTCCGCTGGAGCTCACACCGGCAAGGAGGGATTGTCAGCTGATTTGAGAGGGATAGAAAGCTAGAGGGGGTCACGATGCACCTGCCTGTACCCGCGGCTCGTCGAGAGGTGGCTGGAGTAGCTCAGAATCAACCTCCCAAGCGGCGACTGCGGTTAGGTCTCGTCGGAGATGAAGAAGACGACGGAGAGAGGCGGTTCCAGGGGCTCCAACAGGGTCAACAGGCTCCAACAAACTCCAGGGAGTCACCGGAGAAGGAGCTAGAGTTCGAGG
Organism: Triticum aestivum; assembly: GCF_018294505.1. Classification (NCBI taxonomy): domain Eukaryota; kingdom Viridiplantae; phylum Streptophyta; class Magnoliopsida; order Poales; family Poaceae; genus Triticum; species Triticum aestivum. The sequence continues at coordinate 431,011,234 of NC_057807.1, forward strand.
GGTAGTGGATGGGTAGGGAGCAGCAGAGGGGATCGTTGGTGAGCTCCGGCTGCAGACGGCGGCTAGAGGCCTACCTAGGCGGGTTGTGGCTCCTCTACTACTTGTGGGTGGATGGCAGAGTGGATGAGTGAGCTTGGAGAGGCCAGGGGGCTCAGTATTTATAGGCGGAGGGGGGGGGTATCGGCTCCACTGGAGCTCTCTGGAAGGCGGCGCACGGCGAAGAGAAGTGCCTGGGAGGGTGGAGAGGGCACAATGATCACGCGGCGACTGTGGAGCTTATAGACGAGCATAGGAACACAGGCACGGACGAAGACAGTGGCACGGGGCGCATTGTGGCTTTGGCCGCGTCGTGCCCATGATCGCTGCGGCGGCTCCAGCGTCGGCGAGCTCCAAGGAGAGGTCAAACGTGAAGAGTCGAGGCCGGTGGCATGGTGCGGCAGTCGGCGGGGAGTGCTGAGACGAGCACGCGTTGAACAGGGGCTCGGGCGCAGTGCAGAGCGCGTCGAACGCGTGCCAGAGCCCGTGTCGATACGCGGTCGCCACACTAGCTTGGCCAAACCGATGCCCAAGCTATGCCAAATCGTGTCTAGTGTGTTATACCGCAGTGATTAGTCTAGGAGAGGAGATGGCACACTGCCAGGCCGACCAGATTGAACGTGAGCTAACCAGCAAGTTTCTGGTCAGAAACTTTTGCACTGTGTTTAGAGAGGTTCTAGAAGGTATTTGGGGCTAATCTTTTGGGGTTAAGGTTTTCTTAGGAGGGTAATGAAGCTCAAGAATAATCAGCCTCATTAGATCCAGGAATAATATACTTGCTGTAGAAACTGCATTTTGAGGCCAGAAAAGAAATGATTTTCTATAGCAAAAATATTCCAAATAAGTATGAAATGTTTTTGCACAGGGAGGTGTGCCAAGGTTCAAAGAATATTTGGGAATTTTCTCAGATTTTTAGTAGCAATAAAAATGAGGGTTGCTTTGGAGCATATGTTGCTGAAATGTTTTTTAGAGAAGGAAAAGAATATTTTTACATTTATGAAAAATATTCCTTGGGCCATTTTGGGATTTTTCAAAGAGGAAATGATGATTATGAGAGGGATGGGTCACTTGGGTGAAAATCATGGACATGCCTAAGTGTTTAAGTCCAAGTGAGTTGATTCAAAAACTCCAACTTCAAAACCAAAGGCAAAGAAATCTGGAAAAAGTGAGAAGGCAAAAACCAGGCGCCTCCCCCACTTAGGATGAATCTCTTCCTCGAGATTCTGTTGCTCGGGAAAACATTTCCGGATAGGCTGCCCTTAAAAATTCCTCTTTCCCAAGTTGTTTCTTCCTCAGTGCGATGCTCCCACTGAACCTTATAAAACTTATCACCTTACTGCGAGTGACCCTTTCAGTCTCATCCAATATTCTGAACGGTTTCTCCTTGTAGGTTAAATCCTTAGATAGCTCTATCTCTGCCATAACGGTCATTTTCTCAGGTGGCGAGATACACCTTCTTAGTTGTGAGACATGGAACACATTATGCACTCTTGACAATTCTGGTGGCAGTTTCAACTGATAAGCAACTGTACCAACTCTAGACATAACTGGGAACAGACCAATATATCTGGGTGCCAGTTTTCCTCGGGTCTGAAATCTCTTGACTCCTTTTGTAGGTGTGACTCGGAGGTACACATGCTCTCCGGGTTCAAAGCTGATCTCCGGGTTCAAAGCTGATTTGACGGTGCTCTTCATCATCATAACTCTTCTGTCGAGACTTAGCCAATTGTAGTCTATCTCGGAGAGCGGATTGCGGCACTTACGGCCATACAAAGCTTCATATGGTGACATCTTCAGGATGGTCTCGAAACTGTTGTTGAAGGAGAACTCAACATACGGCAGGCAATCTTCCCACTTGGGTCCTTGAGCCAAAGCACATGCTCGGAGCATATCTTCAAGTATTTTATTTACTCGCTCAATTTGCCCGTCTATCTGATAATGATAGGTTGTGTTGTACTTTAGTACGGTCCCCTGATACGTCTCCAACGTATCTATAATTTTTGATTGCCCCATGCTGTTATATTATCATTCTTGGATGTTTTACAATCATTTTATAGTCATTTTATATCATTTTTTGGTACTAACCTATTGACATAGTGCCCAGTGCCAGTTGCTGTTTTCTACATGTTTTTTACATTGCAGGAAATCAATACCAAACGGAGTCCAAATGTACGAAACTTTTTGTGGATTGTTTTGGGCCAGAAGACATCCAGTGGGTCAGGAATGCACCCGAGGGGAGCTCCGAGGGGAGCACAACCCACCAGAGCGTGCCTGGGGGCCCAGGCACGCCATGGTGGGTTGTTCCCTCCTCATTGGCCTCCCGCACCGCCTCTTTGCTCTATAAATACCCCAATATTCCAGAAACCCTAGGGGAGTCAACGAAAATCAATTCCAGCCACCGCAGAGTCCAGAAACACCAGATCCAATCTAGACACCATCTCGGAGGGGTACATCATGTCCATTGGTGTCTCTTCGATGATGCATGAGTAGTTCTTTGTAGACCTACGAGTCCGTAGTTAGTAGCTAGATGGCTTCCTGTCTCTCTCTCTCTTGATTATCAATACAATGGTCTCTCGCATATCCATATGATTTAAGTCTTTTTGCGTTGTGCTTGTTGGGATCCGATGAACTTTGAGTTTATGATCAGATCTATGTTTTTACCCATGAAAGTTATTTGAGTCTTCTTTGATATCTTATATGCATGATTGATTATAGCCCTCGTATTTCTTCTCCGATATTTGCTTTTTTGGCCAACTTGATCTATTTATCTTGCAATGGGAAGAGGTGCCTTGTGATGGGTTCGATCTTACGGTGTTTGATCCTAGTGGCAGAAAGGGAAATGGCACGCACGTATAATACATAAATAGATCTTGTTTACATCATGTCATCGTTCTTATTGCATTACTCCATTTTTCCATGAACTTAATACACTAGATGCATGCTGGATAGCGGTCGATGTGTGGAGTAATAGTAGTAGATGCAGGTAGGAGTCGGTCTACTAATGTTGGAAGTGATGCCTATATAATGATCATTGCCTGGATATTGTCATGATTATTTGAGGTTCTATCAATTGCCAATTAGTAATTGTTTTCCCACCGTATGCTATTTTTCTCAAGAGAAGCCAGTAGCGAAACCTATGCCCCCCGGGTCTCTTCTCATCATATTTTCCTCAGCGATCTATTTTCCTTTGCTTTTATTTTCAGATCTATTAAACCAAAAATACAAAAATACCTTGCTGCAATTTATTTGTTCTGCAATCGATTTATCTTATCTACCACTTTTATCTCACGTTATTTGCCTATCTTGAGGCGCCATACCCAAAAGGGATTGACAACCCCTTTAACACGTCGGGTTGCGAGTATTTGTTATTTGTGTGCAGGTGCTATTTATGTGGTGTGAGGAGATTCTCCTACTGGTTTGATAACCTTCGTCTCATCACTGAGGGAAATACCTACCGTCGCTATACTCCATCATCCCTTCCTCTTTGGGGAAATACCGACGTAGTTCTAGCAGACATCATCCCCAAGGCTTGATGGAGACGTGACCAGAATGCCGAGGTAAAGAGGGAACCTCGGTCTGAAGTGATGGTTCTTGGTACTCCATGCAAACTGACTATTCTGGACACGTATAGCTGTGCGAGTTGATCAGCTCGGTATGTGGTTCAGATGGGAATAAAGTAAACTACCTTTGTCAGCGTGTCCACCACAACCCATACTGCATCATTGCCTTGGTAAGTCCTTGGTAGGCATGTGATAAAATCCATGGAGACATCGTCCCACTTCCATTGTGGAACCGGTAAAGGTTACAGAAGTCCGGCAGGCTTCTTGTGCTCCGCCTTCACTTTGTTGCATACATCACAACAAGCGACAAAGTATGCGATGTCTTTCTTCATTCCATCCCACCAAAATATCTGCCGACGGTCTTCAGCTCATTAAAGCTCTTCTCACAGTCCTCAGTCCATTCAAACTTCTTATCTTTCTTGAGGAGTTCTGTCATTGGCTTGGCAATCTTAGAGAAGCCTTCAATGAAGTGGCGGTAGTATCCGGCTAATCCCAGGAAACTAAGGATCTCGAATACTTTCATGGGTGCCGTCCAATCAAGCACGTCTTTAACCTTACTTAGATCCACGGCTATGCCTTTTGCTGAAAGAACATGCCCCAAAAATCTGACTTGCTTGAGCCTAAATTCACACTTGCTGAATTTTGCATATAGCTGATGGTCACGGAGTCTCTGCAAGACTGCTCTGAGATGTTCCTTGTGCTCTTCTTCACCTTTTGAGTATATGAGGATGTCATCGATGAAGACCACCACAATCTTATCCAAGAAGTCCATGAATACCTTATTCATCATGTGCATGAAGAGGGCAGGGGCATTGGTGAGGACGAAGGACATAACTGTATATTCATAAAGACTGTATCGAGTAGTGAACACGGTCTTAGGAATATCTTCCTTCTTGATTTTGAGTTGGTGATATCTGGTCCTCAAATCAATCTTGGAGAATACTTTTTCCCCACTGAGTTGATCGAACAAATCGTCAATCCTTGGTAGTGGATATTTGTTCTTAATAGTGACATCATTCAACTAACGGTAATCCACACACATTCGGAGACTGTCGTCCTTCTTGTACAAGAATATTGCGGGTGATCCCCATGGTGAAGAGCTTGGACAGATGTATCCTTTCTAAAGCATCTCATCAAGCTGTTTCTTTAATTCCACTAATTTGGAGGAAGGAATCCTATAATACTTCTTGTATAACGGTGCGGTCTCGGTCAAAAGGTCAATTGCAAACTCAAGCTCTCGGTCTGGCGGCATTCTTGGTAATTCCTCAGGGACTACATCTGGAAACTCACTAATCACAGGAATTAATTCCAATTCTTCAGCTACAATTGTGAAGACCATGTATTTCCTGCGTATGCTTCTTCGAGCAAAGAATTTTGTTGTCCGGCCTTCCTGACTTGTGAAAGTGACTTCCCTGGTCGCACAGTTGATGCATACTTGATATTGGGTCAACCAGTTCATTCCCAAAATAATATCCAACTTGGCAGACTCAATAACAATCAAAGAGGTTGGGAAGCTAACTCCCTTGATACCAATTTCCAAATTGTGGTAGGCCAGATTGCTTCTGAGCACAGATTTCGGGGATTGTACCAGCATACTTTTTCCCAAAATTGAGCAAGAAAACTTGTTTTGGGCAACAAAACTTCGCGAAATAAAAGAGCGGGAAGCCCTAGAGTCAAATAAAATTATTGCAGGTATGCTATTCATAGGAAACATACCAATCACGACTTCCTGGTCCTCTTGGGATTCGTCTACGGAGAGGTGGTGAACTTGCCCTTGGTTGGTCTTCTCGACAAGATATGGCCCCGTTGTGTTGACTTGCGGCCTGAATGGAGCATTTGGCTTGCCGCTCTTGGGGAACTGTCTAGCATAATGTCCGGTTTGCCCACAATTTAAGCATGAATTGTTGCGCTGACATTCACCACGTACCAGACTGGTTATGACATTCTTGACTTGAGTAGTGGTCTTGTTCATGTTGTGCTGCCAATTGGGCTTGTACTCAACCTGAGTCTGCTGCCAGGTATGAGCCTTCTGCACTGGTTGTCCATCCTTCTTAGGCTCGAATTTGCACTTGTGATCATTATTAGCGGGCCCGTTGTCATGCACGAGCTCGTGTTCTCTTTCGGCAATGAGGGCTTTGTTTTGAAGTGTCTGGAAATCCGGAAAGTCGAGCATACTAAGAGTGCATCTGAGGTGTTGATTCAGTCTTCCAAGAAATCTGTCGATCTTCCTTTCTTCCGTGGCCACATCATAGAGAGAATAATGGGCCAAATGGTTGAAATTATGTAGGTACTCACTTACGGACATGCTTCCTTGGGTGAGAGCGAGGAATTCGTGCTGCTTAACCTTCATAATACCAGCGGGAATATGATATTTGCGGAAGTGGTCCTTGAATTTAGTCCAAGTAATTTCTTCGCCCGCAGGCCACATGGCTTTAGCATTATCCCACCAAATAGCGGCAGCTCCCTCAAGCTGGCGTGTAGCGAACGGAACCTTGTCAGCTTCTTCAGTGCGGAATTCTCAAGCTTTTTCTCAATAGTGCTTAACCAATCATCGGTTTCCAAAGGATCGATAACTTGACTGAAACTGGGAGGCTTGGTCTTGTGAAAATCTAACAGCATGCAGTGATGACCATTCTAATTTCCATTCTGCCCAACCATAGCTTGCACACTTTTCAACAACTCAATCAGATCATTGTTTATTCTTTCTTCAAACATGTGTAATATTTGTTCGGTGGAGGGTGGATGTGGTGGTGGAGGCGGTCATGGAGAATACGGCTCGGGGGAATGTCCTGCCTGTATTGTCGAGCGACGAACATGAGCATCCTCACAAGCGTGACTGCCGCTGCCTCCCCACGTCATCCTATTGTTTGTTTTTTCCAATATAAAGCAACCAAGATGAGCAACATCCAAAAATGTGAAGAAAAGCCAGCGATAAACCCGAAAGAAGACAGCGAGAATGAAGGCGAATAAAAAGAAGTTCCAACATAATTATACATAGACTCATACATGAAAAGTAAACATCATGACGGGTTCGACTATCCTCATACATGAAACTAAACATCATGACTTGTACAACTACATCCGTACATCAACCTCATGACGACTGTAGATACTCTAACAATCTAATGCTTTGCTGGCTCTGGAGGGTCGGCTCCTGAGCCGGACTCAGATCCTGAACTGATAGCGGAAACCTCCGGGTTAAAAGAGACACGACGGCGCTGCCTCGAGGACTCTCCCTAAGGGGCAGGTGTGGAGTGAGTGTGGAGCATAGGGGCTGCAGGAGTAGCGGTAAAGGAAGCCCACGCAGCAGGGGCACTGCAAGGAGGCAATGCCAAAGGGTTTGTGGTACCCTGAGTGGTCAATAGAGTAACACGGGAAACAGAGGCTAGCGGAGCAAATGGGATAAACCCGATAGAAGGTGGAGGGTTCCTATTCATAGCAGCGGCAAGAGCTGTACGGGCTCGGGTTAGCTTTCGGGATAACTCATATATCAAGAGATAACTAGCGATGATATAGAGAGAAAGGTGGCTAGAAGGACGATCGCACACCGGATCAATAAAAGGGAAGCGGATAGGCCCGTTCTCGTGCAGAGACGGGTAGAAATAAAAACCTGGACGAGCCTGCATGCAAACCTCATGGTAGCGCAAGTCTACAAGAGCCTCGAGTGCAGCCAACTGGATGGCCTGAGATGGCGTGGAAGTGAAACCCCCCTTAGAGGAACGGGTGTAAGTGCCGGAAGGGGAACTATGGTGTGAAGTGACCTCCGTGTAATACTCATACAGTGAGCTAGCCAAATGCTCCCGATACACCTGGTACACTGGATCAGCACCCTCTGGGTTGAGTCGGTACCACACATTCTAAAGCAGATGCAACGAGGTGTAGGGGGCTGGCTCGGACTGGTACAGGAACGGAACTGGAGCCATCTACACTCACAATCATTAGACGGTTAGCAATATCAATAAATAAAATGCATGCAATGCAGCAACCAATTGTTACTACAACCGGCACTCCAAACTAAGCTAACTACCGTTCAACTAGCGCGTTGACGGTCTAGCGTGTCCTACAGTCAGCGCGGCTCTGATACCAAGCATCGTGGCACCCTGGCTCAGAGCAATCGGTTTACCTTGCATTACCAGCCCAGAGATGAAGTCTTCTGGCAACACACAACAACTTGGTACAAAAAACAATCACTTTATTGATACTAGCGGAAACATAGGTTCGATATTACATCAAACAGCGAGGCCAAGCGGCACACACAGTGCGGCTGAACAATATGAATATTATTTAATGAACATGAAGGGGCCTTGATTACGAAAACTACGCGACATCGGATCGACGACGAAGCGGAACTCCATAGCATAGGGACACCCATGCGGACACGATCTAGACTTGGGAAGCACTCAGATCCGATAAGACTTTCTTGAGATCTGGCATGACACGCCATGTCAGTACATTGAATGTACTTGCAAGCTCACAACAATCATAAGCATAATGGCAAACAATATCATGACAATTAATCAATTTAAATGCAATGCAATAACATACTACTGATGCAGTGAAACAAACTTGTGCATCGAGTCCTTCAGACTCTCTTACCAAATGGGGTACCTCGTAACCAACATCATCATACGGTGATCACTTCTGAATCACAAACGAACCAACACTTTGGTTCCCACAATACCGACTATCTTCATGGTCACACAAACCTCATCATATAATCAGTGCTAGACATAAAACTTTAGTGTGCAAGATTACTTAATCATGTTGATCCATGGTGCGACTTACTCATGTGCTATGTTCGTGACCGAGGACGCGGCTATCGATAGATTTAACACACACTCTGCAGAGGTTAGCACACTATACCCACATTACGGAACCCGTGGCCTCGCACGCCCATTCGGGTGGACCAACAGCATCCGATAGAACCCTCCCATTGCCATGACACTCTCCCGGCCACTCCGACCAACTCCCTTCTGGGTTAAGTCATGGGTGGCACTGTGTCTACCAAATACATCAACGGCCACCGTCGTGGCAAAACTTAAACGGTCCCAAACGGGGACAAGGTACCATATCAACAATGGGCACACAAGGTTATGTCTGCTTACCGGGCCAGGGTACCACACGCCCATAACATTCCCTCGTTGGAGGTACCGACCAGAGGCATGACAATGGACCGAATAAAGGCCTTCCCAAAAAGGCAAATGTGGTTGCACTGGGAAACACTCAATTCAGTGGCACCATGACTCGATCAACATTATGTTCAAGTTGAATTAACATCAGGTTTAACATGAAATGAAAATAACTCGAGTCACAATATGCCATGAACATGCAACTATTCAACATGCATCACATATCACTTTAATAAGCAGATCAACATCATCAAAGTTTTCTACTTGCACTAGTCATCACCTATCTTCACTAACTCACTAGTTTTTAAAACTCATCACTTTAGTTATGCCATTAACATATTAAAGTTAATAACTCACGTATGAAAAATAATACCAATCATAACCAAATCATAACCACACAATCAAAACTACTTCTACTGCCTCATACTAATCTATGCATTCAAACACTACTGTAAACTAAGCATTTCAATCATGAAAAAGTAACTAGCATGAGCAATATTCATTTAAATAATTAAGTGCATGAAATAACTCATATTCAAGTTGAAAAAATCATAAATATTGGAATGACACCATGCAAATGTTGGTGTGGCTTGCCTTAGTGCAGAGGAGGTTCACACTCCTCCTAGTTATCTTCAAGACAAGCTTCTCCCTCTGAAAACATTTAAAAACAACAAAAGAAAATATCAAGAATCATTCTGAAATTCACTAGAAATTCTAGATAGCAGAGAAAAATCTCCAATTTGGTGTGCTACTAGAACTTTTTTCAATACAATCACAATGCAAAAAGAATCAATTCATTTGGACTTACGATTTAAAAGTTATGGCTGGTCAAAGTATTTGAATTAAATTTGAAATAAAAGAAATCCAGGGGGTGACATCGACGATGTATTTTGAGAATACGCCTCCACTCATACCGTTTCGGGCGCAAGTGGAGAGGCTAATAAGGGGCCCCACCTGTCGGGTGTGGAGAGAGAGAGAGAGAGAGAGAGAGAGAGAGAGGTGGCGATGCTCCGCCGCAGCTCATGCAGGCGAGGAGCGCTCGTCAGCTTGTCTGAGAGGGATAGAAAGCTAGAGGGGTTCAGGGCGCACCTGCTTGTACCCACAACTCATCGAGAGGTGGCCGGAGCAGCTCGGAATCAACCTCCCAAGCAGCGACTGCGGTCGGGTCTCACCAGATATGAAGAAGACGACGTAGAGAGGCAGTTCCAGGGGCTCCAATAGGGTCAGCAGGCACCAATGGACCTCCTGGGCGGCATAGGAGAAGGAGCTAGAGCTCGGGGGGGGGGGGGGTAGTGGATGGGTGGGAATCAGCAGAGGGATCGTTGGTGAGCTCCGGCTACGGACGGCGGTCAGAGGCCTTCCCAGCTGGGCTGTGGCTCCTCTACTAATTGTGGGTGGATGGCGGAGTAGATGAGTGAGCTTGGAGAGGCCAGGGGGCTCAGTATTTATAGGCGGAGGGGTGGGGGTTCTTGGCTCCGCCGGAGCTCTCTGGAAGGCGGCGCACGGCGACAAGAAGTGCCAGGGAGTGGTGGAGAGGGATCAACAATCACGCGGCGATTGTGGAGCTTGCGGACGAGCATAGGAACGCGAGCGCAGACAAAGACAGCATCATAGGGTGCATTGTGGCTTTGGCCGCGTCGTGCTCGTGCTTGTTGTGGCGGCTCCGGCGTCGGCGAGCGCCAGGGAGAGGTCAAGCGTGAAGAGTCGGGGTTGGTGGTGCGGTGTGGTACTCAGTGGTGAGCATTGAGACGAGCACACACTGAATAGGGGCTCGGGTGCAGCGCAAAGCATGCCGAACGCGTGCCAGAGCTTGTGTCCATGCATAGTCACCATGCTAGCTTGGCCAAACCGACGCCCAAGCGATGCCAAATTGTGTCTAGTGTGTTGTCTGTGTAGTGATTTGTCTAGGAGAGGAGATGGCACACTGCCAGGCCGACCAGAATGAACATGAGCTAACCAGCAAGTTTCTGGTTAGAAACTTTGGCACTGTGTTTGGAGAGGTTCTAGTAGGAGTTTATGGCTAATCTGTTGGGGTTAATGTTTTTTTAGGAGGGTAATCACTACAAAAAAATACACTTCCATGATGATACGTGTTTGTCACAATAGGTCACTTTTTTTGTCATACATGTACATACATGATGATTTTATGACAGAATCAAGATAGTCATACCTATGCTGTCGTAGAAGTGTTCCATGACATTACCAAAATTATCATCACGGAAGTGTCCACCTCCATGACGATAAATCGCGCGTCATGGAAGTGCCTTCGTCGAGGGTGACCGACATGTGGCATCCACCGTAACCGGTCGCCGTTAAGCTATCGGGTCCGGTTTTGGATCCGATAACCCGCTAACAGCCACGACCAATGGGGATTTTCCACGTGTAAATTTCTCATTGGCCAGAGGATACACGTGTCGGCTCAGGGTTGGAATAGATGTCAACCGGCCATTTGACAAGAATCGCCAATGAAACGTTGACACGTGGAATGACCCAATAGAGGCCCATATAGGTTTAAAAGCCGGCCCAAGAACAGGCCCACAAGATTTCATCAGATCTAATGGGCCGGCCAGTTGACAACCTAACATTTTGTGGACCAAATTATAGCCCACATAAGATTCGGTCCATTAAATGATGGTAATACTTTGGGCCAGTTTACGGCCCATATAATATCTGGCCCGTTAATATCCTACAATAGTTTGGGCCAAATTACGGTCCATACCTGGTCCAACCCGTTAACTGACTTTAATTTCCTGGTCCAAATTATGGCCCACAACAGATATGTCCCTTTAATAGCTACTGTACCATTGGGCCCATTGGGGGCCTTATTTGCTCTTCGGCCTCTTAATGGCATGTTTAACAGTTCAGCCCGATATTAGTTTCAGCCTGTTAGCGGCCCTATCTACAGATGGGCCTCTTTCGGCCCGGTTACAATTTCGGCCACTTAAAGGCCCGAGTTACTCGTGGGCCTAATTATGGTCCGTAGTTACTTTCCGCCTTTTAACGGACCATAGTCTTCGTGGATACATTCTAGCCCAAACTGCCTATCGGCCCATTCAAGGCCCTTGAGAGTGTTGGGCCTAATTTTGGCTCGTTATATATCCGGCCTGCTTCCCGCCTGTCATGTAATTGGGTCAGCTAAGGCCAAAAACATTTCAGCCTGCTAACGGCCCGCCAGTCGAATGGGCCAATAATGGGCCGATTTATATTATAGCACGCTGTTGGCCCATGATTTGGTGGCCACAATTAAAGCTGAATCTAGGTTTCAACCTATTAAAATCCTATTTAATTTTCCTACCCAATTAAGGCAAGCGGTTTACTCGGCTGTCGGATTTCCGGATCCGGCAACCCATGAGAGGTTCGAACTCTGGGGTGCATGTGGAGATCTCGACCTGCCCAGCCTGCCTACTCGTGATCTTCCTAGGCCTAACGCGATGGTCTCAAAGAGACACAAAGACACAGAGATTTATACTGGTTCAGGCCACCATTGTGGTGTAATACCCTACTCCAGTGTGGTGTGGTGGATTGCCTCGAGGGGCTATGGATGAAAAAGTATAGTGGATGAACAAGCCTCCGTAGGAGAGGTGTTCTTGAGCTGGTGCGGTGTTCTACTTGTGCTTGGTCCAATCTAGATCTCGTCCCCTTCCTATGGTGGTGGCTAGCCCTATTTATAGTGGCCTTGGTCCTCTTCCCAAATATGAGCGGGAAGGGATTCCACAACGGCGGGATTTGAAAGGGGACAAGAAGTACAGTCTATCCTGATAAAATTAGTCTTCACCTACAAAAAGCTTCTGGTCGTGACGCTGTGGTGGGCTCGCTGATGACCTCCGTCCTGCCGTCCTGGCGGTCTCGGTCTTGTTGCACCGAAATGGCAACCTTTCGCTAATTCCTCAGGACTCTGCACCTGTGGCTTGCCTCCCTTGCAACAAAGAGGAACCCTGCGCTCTGCGCCCCCTGGTGCCTGCCTGGCGCCCGTCTGGCCTTGGTTGTCATGGTTCACGTCTGCTGAGCCTCGTGAGGTATCTTGCATAGAATTCTCCGCCCCTCAGGAGCTCTCCTGAGGATGCTGCTTCCTTTGGGGGCCTTGGCGTCGTCCGCCTCACGAGGCTTGGCCCTCGCGAGGGTCTGTAGTGTTGGTGTTGATGCTAGGATGTACCAGGCCGTCTATGGAGCCACGTGGTGGGCCGCAGGCAGGCGGGGCTGGATACCCCCATATCCAGGATGCTGACAGTACCCCTGGGCCAAGGCGTGCTCGGATTTGGCTTCCAGGCGAAGCCAAAGGGCAAGTGCGGAGCACCGTGGGCCCTAACCGTCTGCGGTCTTGATGACGCGTGGCGATTGATGGGACATGGGAGATTCCGCTTCCCCACGCCGCCTCGGCAACTGCTTTCGTTTGACAAAAAGGGGCGCTGCCTGCCGCCGGGATTTCATTGCTTCCTCTTCGTCTTGCTCCAGACCCCTTTCTCCCCGTAGCGGAAGAACTCACCAGATCTGTCGATTCTCCACCAAATCTCCTGCTTGATGGCCACCGAGAGGGTCGCGGCTCCCGCTCCGACTGCAGGCGCCGCCTGGTATGAGCTAGGGCTGCTGGAGCCCTACGTGATCGGGGATAAGCTCCAGACCACGCTCCTCATGACGGCGGGCGACGAGAATGAGTGGGGGAAGATAGCGCTCTGGGTTGCCATTGCTGTACCGGAGCCCGCGGGCAGCAACTTCTTCCCCTTCTTCATGCATAGCGTCTACTCGAGGCTGGTACCTCCATTCTCTCGCTTCTTCTTCGCCATCCTTCACCACTGGGGTCTTCACGTGCTCCACATCCATGCTAACTCCATCCTCCTTCTGTCCCTTTTCGCCTTTTATTGTCAGGCATTCATGGGGGTGATGCCCTCCATCACCTTGTTCCGCCATTACTTCTATCTTCGCAAGACCAGTGACAATCCTGTTGGGTGCATCGGCTTCATCGCGGCGCGGGGTGGCAACACAATCTCCCCCGCCGAGAAGAAGGTGGAGGATGCCGTGAAGATGTGGGTTTTGATGGACGCCAAGAGCTCTCAGAGCTTGCCGAAATTGCCGGCCGCATTTCCCGTTTGAGATAAGTGGTGGCATTCTGAGAAGATCACCGACCCTTCCCTAGCGTCGTTCGTGAAGAAGATGGAGAAGGATCTGAAGAGCATGAAGTTGACGGGGGACATGCTCATCAGGGAGTTCCTGAAGCAGCGCATTGCGCCGCTCCAGGACCGCCCTCGCCCTTTGTGGAGGCTTGGTGGTGACGACGACAAAATCCGTCTCCGCCAGGATCCCCTTCCTGAGGAGGAGCTGAACAAGGTGCTGCTCTACCTGACGGGGAAGGATCCGAGGGATCCCCTGGAATATTGGCTTCTGCTTTATTGCCGCAATGACACCGAGGAGGTTGTCGCGGCCATGCCTGTCTTTGACGGGCTTGGGTGTGTCCAGCTGGGGCCTTCCCTGCCACCCAATACTTTGGTGCACTTGTCCTCCGATGGCCAATCCTCGGAGGACACCGAGGACGATGTCGTGGAAGAATACTCTGCCCCAGGGCAAAGGGAGCTCCTGCGCGACCTTCCGGATGACGATGACAACAACGAGCCCGCGGTGGTGGAGGTGTCACTCCCTACGGGAGTCACCATGGGGGCGAAGAAGAGCAGGACTGCGCTGATTCCACTGGGTGGTGCCCCACCTTCACCGACGACATCCCGAGCGGCGCCAACCGCAAGCTCCCCCACTCCCAAAAGTTCTACGCCAACTGCTCTGTCTCAGCGCCCGCTGCTGAGCATGAAGAGGAACTACGCCTACGCCGGCCAGTAAGTTCTTCCCTTAATCTTGTTTGTTGATCCTTGGAGCAATACTGAGCATTTTCGCCTATCTTTAGGCAGCAGCCATCAAAGAAGCAGAGGGAGGGTCCGGAGATTGCTGTGGCCGCAGGCGCTGGAGAGGCTTCTGTGACCCTGGTAAAGGAGAGTGCTGCTGCCCCAGAGCTCCGGAGGTGACGCCGCCTCCGGAGGACGTGAATGCCCTCCCTCAAGAGGTGCCGGTGCCCATGATAGGCCTGACTCCTCCGGCGTCCAGCCTAGCCATGGCTGCTGAGGTCAACCAGTCTCCGGAGCCCCCAATCCTTCTTGAGGTTGAGGTTTCCTCTGCCTTGGTGCCGAGGGCGTCCCCTCTCTTGCCCGGCGCGTGGCCGAGTCGTCGCACTCCTGCTTCCTTCGGGACCCTGAAAGAGGCAAGGATGACGGTGGACCTCCTTCAGGGTGAGCTTCAGGGTCTGGATAATCGTTCGGTGCAGGGGCAGCTGGGGCTGATCTCTAGTTGGCTCAAGGATGATGCGTCTGTCCGTGCGGCCTGGGGCTCTGTGGAGGAAGCCCAGAAGGCACTTGGGGTGGCTGCTATGGCACGCGACCTGGTGCGACAGGAGGCCACCGAAGCTGAAAACCGGTGCCGCGCGGCGGAGGCTGGTCTGAAGATTCTCAAGGACCGGCAGGCCGCCTAGGCCAGCCAGCTCCAGGAGCTTGAGGAGAAGCTGAAGGCCCAGGAAGCTGCCATCGCCGACCGAGATGCTGAGTTGAAGAAGACGGCCTTGGAGCAGGCTGGAGAGCCCGACCGCCTGTCGAAGCTAAAGGAGGAGGCGGAGGCAGCCCAAGCGGCCCTCGGTGAGGCCAAGCAGGCGGCCGCCATGGAGCGCAGCACCCTTACTTCCCTCTAGGCACGCTTCCACAAGGCCCAGAATGCGCTTTTTGGAGATGATCCCTCAAAGAAGGCGGTGGTGAGGACCCCAAGGGAGAGCCTTGCTGCTCTGCTTCCTGAAGTCGTGGCAGTGCTCGAAGATGCGGTCGACGGATTTGCCTCCTTGGTGGAAAGCGAGGCGCGCTCACTTTCTTCCTCGGCTCTGACGTGTGCTTTCAGTCGCCTTTATCTCCAGGACGCCAGCTTCGACCTCTCCTCCTTCCTTGTTCCTAGGAACCCTGACTCCCAGGGGGTTGCTGCTGCCGTCGTGAAGAGCTTCATTGACGCCATGCTGAGCAGGTTCCTGGTCATTGGCCCTCCAGCCGAAGCCGGTGGAACAGGCAACGCGCCTAGTGATGAGGCTCCGCCAGTGGGCAGTGGTGGTACCCAAGTCTGAGGAGGTGGCCCGGCGATTCTGCTCTTCTTTATCTGTCTTGTATCATGCAACATGCCTCGGGGAGGCGTTTAAAACTGCTTGCTTGGAACAATATTTTTTGTAATAACTAGATTATGCTCCTTCATCTTTCCGTTTGCTTTGTTGTTCTGTGTCGGCAGAGCCCGGCCCCGCGTGTGCCTCGTCCATCATTGGGTCGTCCGGATCACCAGGATGAGCCCAAGAGGTGATGGGATACGTGACCAGTTAGGCTCCTGAGTTGCGATGCTCAGGAGTCCTCCTTGACGTGCGAATAGCTTAGAAAAAGATGCAGGGGCAAGCCTTGGTGTTCTGCATTGGCAGGGCCCGGCCCCGCGCATGCCTGAGCCATTGTTGGGTCGTCCGGATCATCGGGACAAGCCCAAGAGGTGAGGGGCTACGTGACCAGTTAGGCTCTAGAGTCGCGATGCTCAGGAGTCCCCCTTAACGTACGAACAGTTTGAGATAGAAGGGGTACAACCGGGTCATGGCGTTCTGCGTCGGCAGGGCCCGGCCCCGCGCATGCCTCAGCCGTCGTTGGGTCGTCTACATCACCAGGACAAGCCCAAGAGGTGAGGGGCTACGTGACCAATTAGGCTCTTGAGTCATGATGCTCAGGAGTCCCCCTTGACGTACAAATAGACCATCCTACCTTTGCCTCGCCAAGCTCTCGCTTGGGAGGGGTGCGCGAAGAGCAGGCCCGTGGGGCCTGGCAAGGTGGGGTACGCCAGGCGTGACCTGAGCGTACCCCCGTGCCCAGTCCCCTCATGCTACCCTCCTGAGGGAGAGCAGCGCGGTGAGGCTAGTCACTGAGCCCGGAGATTCCCTGAGGTTAATGCGGCCGTGAGACCAGCCCCACTTGCTTATCAGCAGCGCGGAGCATAGCGCTTCTGCTCCTACATGGGCATAGCCGCTCCTCGGCAGTGTCGACGGCCAGCGCAGAGCATGGTGCTTCTACGGGTGCATGGGAGGGGGCTCCCTCTGAGGAGAGCCCTCGGGGTGTGTACAACCCCTCCTTGGCACGTGGCTTGCACGACAGGGCTAGAGGAGGTGTATATGGGCACCCGTGAGCCAGCGCGGGACTCACGAGGCCCTACCTCAAGGCGGGTTGCGCCTGGTCTTGAGTGCTTGGGTTGGTCTTGCGAGATGGTTAGGTAGCCAGCACCGAATGAGTTTCGTGAGGTTATTGCATGAGAAGGCCAGACACCAACGACCCCAGGAGGTGACGTGAACGGGACCGGCCCGCCAGACAGAGCTCAGCTGCTGGATCTATCGACGCTGCAGGGACGGACCCAAGCACAGACATTGTGCCCAGTCTTCTCATGCAATGATCCTGAAGAAAAACAACCGGCGAGCGGTTCCCGTGGCCACAGGGGCACCAGGTCGCGCGCCCTCACTCATCCCCGCACGATTAGCTCATGCGAGAACAAGGCATCAAGAGCCAGAGTGGGTGACGTACATAGGGTTAGCCCGTGAGCCAGAGCTCAGCTACTTGGGTTTAGCGATGCTGCAGGGACGGACCCGAGCACAGATGCTATGCCAGTCCTTAATCATGAGGCGGTCGCGTGAGGGCTTGTGAGGGCGCGAGACGTTCTTAGCGACGAAGCGCCGGTAAGGCAGTCAATAATTCAAAAGAAGCTTGCAAAGGATTGTAACTTGCATTGATAAATGCGGAAGGGATACATGCCGTAGGGACGGACCCACACAGCTTGGGGATAATGCAGCCCGAGGGGTGCCCCCAACCTGAACGAGCTAGAGAGGTGTCACCTGGTGCAACTGCTGAAGAATGGTTGAAGTAGCCAAAAAACGCGTGCCACTGAAGCCATTCCTCAAGAGCCGTCCCGGCGTCGAGCCTCGGGAGGCTCAGAGGGGCCGAAGGGCTCATGAGGGTGCTCCTCCATCTCCGCCAGGAGCGCCTAGTGCCCGGCCTCACAGGCTGTCTGAGCGTCCCTCATGCAGCGCTGGAACACCTCAGCCGTGCCCGCCAGGCCAAAAGGCATGCGAACGTAGCTGTGAGGCGGTCCCTCGCACCGGCCAAGATGCAGGCCTGCTGAGCCTGGGGATGTTGATGCAAACGTGGAACTCCTTAGCCTCGCCAGGGCAGTGAGCACCACCACATGGCAAGCGACGATCACCCTGGAGAACCCTTCCTCACTGGATCTCTTCAATTGCCTTGCTGATGATCTCCTGAATGCCTGGTGCCTCATGCCTGCTGCCTTCTCCTGGGAAGCGCGCTCTGAACAACCCCTCCACATGGTGCCCGAGCGCCACCCTCGCGACATTGGCTAGATCTGAGGCCCTCCAAAGGAGATCCCTCGAGCCCAGCCTAAGAGGGGCGCCGGGTGCGCCTTCCTATGAGATGGGTGATGGTGCCGCGTCCGGAGACGTGAGGCTCAATCCTGCGTCTTCGAGTGCTGGTCCCTCACGAGACCCCTTTCCCAGCTGCAACTTCTTTGTCTTGGGGGCGACCTCAGGAGGGAGGGCGCCGTTTTCGTCTTCGGGGTTCTCCACTGCTGCAGCTTGGAAGGCACGCTCGAGGGAGCACACTGCATACTTCACCTGACAGGTGATAGTGATGACGCCGCCGCTTCCTGGCATCTTGAGGACGTTGTAGCCGTGGTGCGTGGCCGCCATGAACTTGGCTAGTGCCGGGTACCCTAGGATGGCGTTATAGGGCAGGTGGATGTCGGCGACGTCGAAGTCGATGAGCTCAGTGTGGTGGTTGTTGCGCTCGCCGAAGGTAACAGGGAGGCGAACCTACCCGATCGGGTGTGTTGATCAGTCGGTCACTCTTGAGAATGGCTTGGTGGGGTGAAGCTGGTAGTACAGCACCTGGAGCCTATCAAACGTCTTAACAGAGAGAACATTGAGCCCCACTCCGCCATCGATGAGGGTCTTGGTGACGGTCACATTGCTGATGACTGGGGAGCAGAGCATGGGGAGCGTGCATGCGGTGGCCACGCACTTGAGCCGGTCCGAGGAGTCGAAGGTGATGGTACACTTGGACCTCTTGAGAGGTAGAATCGCTTCAGGCTTGGGGAGCGCTGCATTCACCTCACACGCAAACTGCTTGAAGATGCAGTGGGAGGCCGGGGCCTGTGAGCCGCCCAAGATGCAGGCGATGGCCCGAGGCTCCTGGAAGCCCCCAACCCCCTCATCCTGGTGGTGTTCTTCATTCCTTCTTGGCGGTGGAGGCATAGGAGACAAGGCTGCGTTTCCCTAAGGTCGATCCTCACGAGGCTGCTCCCTCCAGTTGCCCTCGTGAGGCTGATCCTGCCAGCGGTCCTCACGAGGCTACTCGCGCCACTCCTGACGACGGTCGCATCTGTCCCAACGTCCTCCGCCTTGGTCACCTCCGCGCCCGTAGCCTCGATCATTGCGCTTGGGGCATCAACCAAGGCACCCATCACGGAGAGCCTGTGTTGTGGTGTTGTGGCTGTAGACGTTGTGGAAGGCGCAGAACGTCACTTGCCCTTGGACGACTTGGGGTGGTCGCAACCGCGCTTGGTCTCTGGCTCAGCCGCGAGCACGGCAGGTCCCTTGCGCTTCGTGTCCATGGCCTTGGTCTTCTTGTCTTCTGGGTCAGCATCGGGGAGCTCGAGGAGGGAGAGACATCCCTCCTCATCCCTTTTGCACTTGTTCACGATGTTGAACAACTCCTGAGCAGTGCAGAGGTCCTCATAAATGGCGAGCTCCTCCTTCAACTTGACATCACGAACGCCATCGGTGAACACAAAGATGATGGCCTCGTATGACACCTTGGGGATCTTGAGGCGTACGTTGTTAAAACGCTGGATGTACTTATGCAGGGTCTCTCCAAGTTGCTGCTTGATGCGTCGTAGGTCACCCGCGGCTGATGGACGGTCGCGTGTGCCCTGGAAGTTGGCGATGAAGCGGCTGCACATCTCCTCCCAGGAAGAGACCAACCCCTCGGTCAGGTTCAGGAGCCAAGAGCGCGCGCCATCCTTGAGGGCCATCGGGAACCAGTTTGCCATGATCCTCTCGTCACCGTTTGCTGCCTCGATTCTCAGCTTGTAGTGCTGCAAGAACTCAGCGGGGTCTGCGGTGCCGTCATACTGCAGAGGCAGGTCGGGCATGAACTTGCTTGGCCAGACGATGTTGCAGAGCTCCGGAGTGAATGCGCGGCACCCTGCTGTGGCCATCGGATGTCGTCGAGGGGGTGGAACATGATCCTGGTGCATGCGCCCTGCCACCTCCTGTGGTGGCACGCAGGCCTGGTGCTAGGGCGCTGGAAGCACGCGCACTTCCCCTTGCGGGCGCTGCACCACATGGCAGCTAACGTCATCCCGAGCCGGCGCCGGGCGCTGCGGGTCGCGCTGTGGAGCCGTGCGCCTGGGCTTGATGATGGTGCCCCGGGCCGGAGGTGGTTGAGGCAGCGAGCGAGCGAGCAAGGCAGCGAGCGAGCTGGCCCATTGGAGCCCCCATGCGCGACGCTGATGAGCTCGGCGATGCACGCGGGCCATTCCTTGTAGAGATCTCCCATCGGGCAGTAGCGAAGAAGCTCCCACGCCATGAGCAAGGCGGCCTCTGGGTCCATCTGGTTGCGGTGCGCGTGGGATGATGAAGTCGCTGGGGTTAGCGATAGAGTAGCGGTGCAGCCGTCATAGCGCACCGGCAGGTGCAGCGATGAAGCCCGCTGCTCGTGGCCGGCAGATCCCGTGGCAGCGTTAGCCGCCGGAGAAGGAGCGCGGCGGGCGCAGCCGTCCCCCGCTCAAGCCGTCTGAGCGACGCGAGCGGTGACTCCAGCCCGACGCTCGGCGCGAGCTCGACGCGCGTCGGCCATGGAGACGTCGGAGCGGAGGCGGATCCAATGACGGAGGAGAGGATCCAATGCACCCCTACCTAGCGCGCCAAATGTCGGATTTCGGGATCCGGCAACATGTGATAGGTTCGAACTCTGGGGTGCATGCAGAGATCTCGACCTGCCCAGCCTGCTTACTCGTGATCTTCCTAGGCCTAACGTGACGGGCTCAAAGAGACACAAAGACACAGAGATTTATACTGGTTTTGGCCACCATTGTGGTGTAATACCCTACTCCAGTGTGGTGTGGTGGATTGCCTCGAGGGGCTATGGATGAACAAGTATAGTGGATGAACAAGCCTCCGGAGGAGAGGTGTTCTTGAGCTGGTGCGGTGTTCTACTTGTGCTTGGTCCAATCTGGATCCCGTGCCCTTCCTATGTTGGTGGCTAGCCTATTTATAGTGGCCTTGGTCCTCTTCCCAAATATAAGCGGGAAGGGATTCCACAACGGCGGGATTTGAGAGGGGACAAGAAGTATAGTCTATCCTGACAAAAGTAGTCTTCGTCTGCGAAAAGCTTCTCGCCGTGACGCTGTGGTGGGCTCGCTGATGACCTCCGTCCTGCCATCCTGGCGGTCTCGGTCTTGTTGCACCGAAATCGCAACCTTTGGCTGATTCCTCAGGACTCTGCACCTGTGGCTTGCCTCCCTTGCACCAAAGAGGAAACCTACGCTCGGCGCCCGCCTGGCGCCCGTCTGGCCTTGGTCGTCAGGGCACACATCAGCTGAGCCTCGTGAGGTATCTTGCATAGAACTCTCCGCCCCTCAGGAGCTCTCCTGAGGATGCTGCTTCCTTTGGGGGCCTTGGCGTAATCCGCCTCGCGAGGCTTAGCCCCTCGCGAGGGTCTCGTAGTGTTGGTGGTGAAGCTAGGCCGTACCGGGCCGTCGATGGAGCCACGTGGTGGGCCGCAAGCAGGCGAGGCTGGATACCCCCATATCCAGGACGCCGACACAACGTCTTAAAGGCCCAAAACTAATAGTTGGCCAGATTAAGAGTAGACCTAACTAATGGCCCAAGATGATTGTAGGCCCACAGTTCGGCCTGTACTAGCAATTGGTGACCGGTCAGTTTTAGTATAGAAATTATTATTTTATAAACCTATATTGGCTCATTGTGCACCGATCAAACATCATGACCTTTTCTCACAGCGACGACGGCATAAATAGCAAATAAATTACAACATCATGACGAAGAATAAACGTAGACTATACAACAAAGAAATTACAGCATATTACATCCCCTTGGCATCAGAGTTTGCCGCCGGTGATAATAAAGGGCAACCAGATAGTAGGTTCCATAAACTGGGCAGGTCGCCACCATTGGAAGTAAACAAGCCGACAAAATAATAGACAGAACCCACAGCACTTCAACACAGTTCAAGAAAGGTTAGCCCGACCCAGGAGCTGCAGCGTAAGAAACTTAGCACCCTGATGAGACTGCACTTCTTTGACGCTTATATCCACCAACTTAAGCTTCATAGCATCAATAGACGTCCTGTACTTATGGTTAATCTTGCATAGAGATTGGAGTTCTAGTCGGATTTGAGCGGAGGCATGTCTTGCTGCTTGAATTTCAGACTGAAGAAGTCCAATAGATTCAGGCGGCGACTTCATCGAGCTTGTGTCACTGAGTAAGTTCGACACTACATCAAGATATGACTTTGTGGTTGTATGCCTAACCTCAAGATGTGTTGCCTTCTTCTCTGGAATATATGTTAGAGGGACAAACAATGGGTTCATCTCACTATGATTGTGGCAGTTCTTCCTAGCAGCAGTGCTGTCACCCTTAAAGAGAAACTAGTAGGTAGATAACATGTTTTGCACGTATAAGCATCAGCACTATCAATTCATCTCATTTCTTTGTCAGAAATAAAGAGACATGGTTTAAAATAGCATTAACATAATAGGCATTGTCCATAGTTAAGACGTCAGGAAATGGCATTGTGCAGGAGCGACCAGCTTCACCAGACCACTGGATTACAGATCAAGAACACAAGCATACATGTAGTTCTAAACAACGTAGAAGCATGTATGGTGAGTGTACTATCAATTTATACCATTTTAGATTGGTAAATAAAGAGACTCGATTTAAATAACATTAATATAATATGGCATTGTTCATAGTTGAGACATAGCAGGATATGACATTGTGCTGTTGTTGGTAGTTTCACCACACCACTGGATTACCGATCAAGAACACAAGCATACACATAGTGATAAAGAAGATAACTTGCTATGTTTAGTTTAATTTACATGGTACGAATAAGGAACTAGGTTATACAACTAAAGACTAAAATTGAGAAGGACAAACTTATGTTTATGTACTTCTTTATAAACTTTGAACAAGCAATTTGATGCAGAAGACAAAAATAAACATCATTTGCACTTATAGCTATCCAAATATACACAAAGTTTGAAGGCTCAAGGAGGACTAACTTACATTAGTAGTGAAGCCAGGCTCTATAAAGCCCTTGTCCATATTGATGGGGGTGCAATTCAAGAAGTTTACCGCACACTCTTCTTCAAGAGCATTGCCTTTACTCTACATTTTGTTAAGAGTAAATATAGATGTGGAAATATAGGAACAAATGGCGATTATTTAACTTCAGATGCAGAGTACAAAGGTAAATACAGCATACAGGCAAAAGGCACTGACAAGAGCAATGCGAAGCTAAACTTCTTCAGTAACATTTGTTTTATTCAATATTTTTGCAAGAGTAAATGTAGATACGATGTGTAGAAAATAGAGGGCAAGGGAAAATAAAGCTGCAAAGTGTACATGAATAACTAGCTGACAAATATAAGTACAATGATGAAGGACAACAGATACTTACAAGAACAATGCATAACTAAATTTCTTCATAAGAATTGGGTTTATTCTACATTAAATTAAGCATTCTTATAGATCTGATAATTTGGAGCGAATAGTGGATAAGCAAGCTATAATGCACAATGATGCCACATAATCCACCAGGTATGAATGTAAGGACAACAATAGGACAATAGGTACTCACAAGAGCAAAGCAGCGACCAGCAAAGTTGCAATATCCTATGTTTTGCGGCGCTGGTTCCATCGCCAATATATGTCGGGTGCTATGTGATTTCTCCGGTAGCACCACCTTTTTCAAGGACTTTGCTTGTACTTCTTCAGGTTCTGCAATTACCCTCTTCCTTCTGGATGTCTGAAACACAAGGACATCATTTGAATGAAAAAACATGGTATGACGACAATTGGAATAAGTGTTGATAATGGATGGGCATGACATCTTCATATATATCATCAGTAAACTAAGAAGATGGTGGTGCAACGAAGCGAAAGAAATGCAAGACACCTTATGCAAGATATGTGCAACCAATGAAACCTTGCCAAATTAGAACATACACCTTATTGGGTGCACAGGATAGGCCATCTGCCTTTGACTCCTTGAGCTCAGAATAGTCATTAGGATCATATTCAGAATACGAATCTATAGGTCGGGAGCATGTGGGTTTCATTGCATCCATAATGGACCTCAATCCCTTGATGCCAAGTTCGTTACCCATTGAACTGTTCTGCAATATTCTTCTAATGTGCGCATTCTTATATTCATTGTGATTATGTACAGTATCTGAAAAGCATGAAAACATAAATAGTAGTGAGATTATCTTCGTAATGCAGAGGATATTGTAATATAATAGGGGCTCCTTGTAAACCCTTGTGTGCTATCACTGGATTCTGATGAGAGAGCCCATGTGTGTTGTAATATGGTGAGTAGATTAATATAATCTGGCACAACTACAAAAAAAATAGCATACCTATTGAGAGCTCCAGAGGTAAGGATAGTTGGCAGATGATAGGTTCATAATATATTGTATAGAAAGTTTATTGCCAAACCATGATAACGAGAGCGCAGAGCCAGTAGGCAGATCATAGTGTAGATAATAAGGGTACACCATAAGCACCATAAATAAATTGGGAAAGCAGAGCTGGCTGGAAAATATAGGGTTTTGCCTCTACTAATATGCAGCCTATCGATCACCTACATGCCAGCACCATTCATCTGAAGGAGCACAACTGTTACTAACAGTCTAGTCTATCAAAGACTGCGCAGCTCCCATCATTTCCGGGATATTATGGCAGACCAACTTGAAGTGCGAAATAATGTAGCAGAACCGGCCCAATAGAGCTATCGACTGCAGATGTCCTTGCTCCACTTCCTAACAAGGAACATATTGTACTTACTAAAGAAGAACAGAAGAGGAACATGTTAATGAATAGAAGGGTAAGCATATTACTGAGATTCCCCTTCTTTCTATACAATGTTGGTTGCCCACCCATGATGAATCAGAGCGCCCAAGAAATGCAATTCCATGATGTCTCTCTATATGTGGCCACATGCATTGGGAAACTCAAGTGGGAGCATTAGCTAATCAATTAAATGTGTGTCTGTTTGCTAATGTCAGTATCATATCACATTCGTATTTGAAGAACCTTAGGACGTATGATTGTTGTGTTCTTTAGCTTTAAAGGGTGGACAACTGCTAGTAGGACACAAAGAACCTACGCAGATCATAGTGTAGATATAATGGGAAAACCCTAAGCATCAGGAGTAAAATCAGGAAAGTGGAACTTGATGGAATATATGTGCTAGTATTGATGGCATGGCTAGAAAAGCTTCGAATAACAACTCTCTACAACTGAAGGCGCAATACTGTTACTATCAGTCTAACTCTCAAAGGCGACACATACGATCAAATATGAAGAGTTGAAAGCGTCCATGACAACCGACATGAAGACCAACATGAAGAGTTGAAAGCGTCCATGACAAGCGACCGAATAGACCTGTACACAGCAAATGTGCATGCTCCTCTTCACTACAAAGAACATAATGTACAACTATTATACTCCATCTGTTCCTAAATACAAATGTTTTAGAGATTCCACTATGGATCACATACGGATTTATATAGATACATTTTTGAGTGTTGATTCACTCATTTTGCTCTGTGTGTAGTCCATGGAGGAATCTCTACAAAGACTTATATTTAGGTACGGAGAGAGTACTTGCAAAGGAAGAACAGAAGAGGAGCATGCTAAAGAAGAGCAAGCAGATTTTGGAAAATAAAATGTTGGTTGGCCACACATGATGAACTAGAGAATAAAGAACGCAACTCCCTACTATCCCTCGATATGTGGCGCATGTGCTTTTCGAAAGTAAAGTAGGAACATTAACTGACCAATTAATCATTCTCTGTTTTTGTACATGTCAGCATCATATCAGATTTGTATTTGAGCTACTAAGTTTGGAATTATCAGTGACATGTTGTTTAGCTTGATGGGTTGAGGAGCACTGCTTGCAAGAACCTACGATAATAATACTGAATATATGGGAATGTCTACATCCAAGTCGGCTGACTTTCGTCATTTGGGCCAGTCGACCATTTCAGGCGGTTGGATGAAGATCCTACGTCTCCTAAGAGCAACTCTAGCAGACCCTGCATCATGCCGGCCCACAAAACGCATTTGCAGTTCGCGCAAAACAGCTTTTGCGGGTCGACTTCGGCTGGCACAGATGTAGACACCTATATCTAGCCATGGGCCGGGCCGAGCCGGGCTTGGGTTGGGCCTGAAAAAGCCCACGGCAGAAAACTGAGGCCCAGGCTCTCCCAGGCCCTATTAGTGGGCCTACTTTTCAAGCCCAAGCCCAGCCCATCTGGTAAAAAGCCCTAAAAAGCCCTTACGGCTTAGGGCCATGGGTCGGGCCTCTTCCTTAAAATGCCAATATGCCAAGCCCAAGCCCGTCCAGGCCCTACTGGTGGGCTCAAAACTCAGGCCCAAGCCCGGCCCATGGGTAAGCCCATCGGGCCTAGGCCCTGGATTTTAGGGCCGGGCCTGAGATGGCCAGGACTATAGACACCCAAACGGATCCGTAAAAAAGTATATTCGCGGAATATTCCTTTTTACGGGTCGGCTTTGCGGGGTCTGCTCTATGTGCTGCTGCAGCCCGCATATCATCAGCCCGCAAATATCAAATAGAACATAATTCAACAATCAGAAACAAACTGCATTATTCCAATCAAACATAATACAATAATCATCCGCATTACAAATAATTGTTCAAATAACCATAGCAAACTTAAATAGTGCAATACAAAATTTGTCATGAATACAAATACAAATGAATACAAAAATAAGTCATTGTCCAGCCCTTTGCCAATGGTGCTCAATGAGATCTTCCTAAAGTTGAAAGTGGGTGTATGCATTTTCAATCTTCTTGTATGTCTAAATAAAAGCTCTAATGCGGTTTGGGTCTCTTGCTGGTTTGACACGGCTACCCACATTGTCATAAAAGAATTCTAAGTTCAATCCTCTCTCATCTTCAAGAATCATATTGTGCAGGATAACATAGCATGTCATTATGTTCTTCAAGGTCTTTTTATCCCAAAAACGAGCAGGACCACGGACAATGGCAAACCTAGATTGCAAAGCATCGAATGCTCTTTCAATGTCATTTCTGGCTGCCTTTTGCACCCTTGCAAATTCACATTGTTTTTTTGTTTTGGGTTCTTTGATGCTCTTGACAAATGTGCACCAAGGAGGGTATATACCATCTGCAAGATAGTACCCCTTTGTGTATTCATGCCCATTGATAGTGTAGTTGCAAGCAGGAGCATCACCACTAGCAAGCCTAGAAAACAAATGAGACCGTTGCAACACATTGATATCATTGAGAGATCCTGGCATACCAAAAAAGCAATGCCAAATACATAAATCCTCGGATGCTACGGCCTCTAGAACAATTATTGCATCACGATACTTGCCACAATACATTCCTTGCCAAGCCTTGGGGCAATCTTTCCAATTCCAATGCATACACTCAATGCTACCTAGCATGCCAGGCCAACCTCTCCTCTCATTTGATGCCATCAATTTCTTTGTGTCATCTTCATTGGGTGCTCGAAGATACTCAGGATCGAAGACATGAATGATCACTTTCGCAAATCTACGCACTGACTCAATTGTTCTATCTTCACCAATGCGAAGATACTCATCGGCATAGTCAGCCGGAACGCCATATGCAATCACCTGCATAGCTGCGGAGATTTTTTGATATGCACTAAATCCCTTTAAGCCCACGACATTTCTTCTTTGAGTGAAATATCGACAATTTTCCTCGCAAGCTTCAACAATTTTCACAAAGAGGGATCGGCGCATTCGGTACCTTCTCCGGTAGAGGTGCGGAGGATATGTAGGATTCTCCGTGAAATAGTCTTGCATCAACATCTAGTTCCCAAGATGGCGATTCCGAGGAATGCACAAACGGCCGACAGTTGATCCTCGCCTCCTCTTCCGGTGCTCGTCTACATGCTCCTTCACGACAAGCGCTATCGGTGTCAAAACCGGCGGATCTCGGGTAGGGGGTCCCGAACTGTGCGTCTAAGGCTAATGGTAACAGGAGGCTGGGGACACGATGTTTACCCAGGTTTGGGCCCTCTCGATGGAGGTAATACCCTACTTCCTGCTTGATTGATCTTGATGATATGAGTAAACCCTAGAAGCTAGCCTATGATTATGATTATAGAGGCTAAACCCTAGAAGCTAGCCTATGATTATGATTGTTGTTGTCCTACGGACTAACCCCTCCGGTTTATATAGACACCAGAGGGGGCTAGGGTTACACAGAGTCGGTTATAGAGAAGGAGATCTAACATCCGAATAGCCAAGCTTGCCTTCCACGCAAAGGAGAGTCCCATCCGGACACGGGCCGAAGTCTTCAATCTTGTATCTTCATAGTCCAACAGTCCGGCCAAAGTATATAGTCCGGCTGTCCGGATACCCCCTAATCTAGGACTCCCTCAGTAGCCCCTGAACCAGGCTTCAATCACGATGAGTCCGGCGTGCAGTTTGTCTTCGGCATTGCAAGGCGGGTTCCATCTCGGTATACTCCAAAGCAAATTTCGAACACAAGGATCGTGTCCGGCTCTGCAAAATAAATTCCACATACCACCTTAGAGAGAACAATATTCCACGAGTCAAATCTGCTGACAACTTTACACAGCGTGACATCACACCATGGCCCGGTCATTATTCAAATCGTTTCTTTCTCAACCAGCCACCGCACATATTGCGAGGCGGTTTCCTTGGCACGTCTTGTCGAAGCAGAGATCGTGTCCCCCTTAACATGGGACTCTCATCAATACGGGTGTGGGTAACCCAACCGTACCGCCAATCGCGGCGAGTGGGGAACGAGCAGGTTCCACCAGGCAAGCAGGGAGGCGCAAAGTTCTATTGCCTTTATAAAGATATAAGGCCCATTTTCCTTTACCCACGCCTTCTCCTTCTGCTCGTCCATTCCCCTTCGCTCGAGACCTTAGCGCCCAAGCGTTCGTCTTTTCCACCAAAAGAGGTTCTCCGAAAATGTCCGTATCCGGAGCAGGTGGCAAATGGATGGCCTCTACCGTCTAGGAGAAGGATATTAAAAAGCTTTGGGAGGCCGGGTACCTGGCCAAGAAAATTGGCCACCGTCTTCCAACGGCGGGACAGATCGTCCCTACTCCGGAGTCCCACGAGAGGGTTGTGTTCCTCCCTCATTTTTTCCGTGGGCTCGGGTTTCCCCTTCACCCATTTGTTCGTGGCATCATGTATTATTACGGGATTGATTTTCATGATCTATCCCCTAACTCTTTCCTCAACATCTCGACATTTATTGTCATGTGTGAGGCCTTTCTCCGTATTTCGCCACACTTCGGCTTATGGCTGAAGATCTTCAACATGAAGATCAAGGTGGTGAACGGCGAGCACGCTGACTGCGGAGGCGCCATGGTGAGCAAGATGCCCAAGGTCACGTGGCCGACAGGCACCTTCAATGATTCCGTCAAGGGGTGGCAGCAGCAGTGGTTCTACATCACTGAGCCGCGCGGCAAAAAGTGGGCCGCTGCTCCCGAATTCAGATTTAGAGCCCCCCCTGCGGCTCACGTCCTGGCCCAAGAAGGGCCTAAACTAGTCCTCGTCTTATGAAATGTCGGTGCTCCAAATGCGCGTCAAGGGTATGGTAGACAAGGACATCAAGCTCGTCAATGTAGTGCAGGTGATGTTAGTTCGCCTGGTTCTTCCTTGCCAACACCGGACCTGTAATTTGTGGGAGTACGACCCGCCCGAGCACCAGACCCTGCGGGAGCGCTACGGCTCCTCGCACGAGGATATCTGGAAGGTTCTCTTCAAGTCCGGCAAACCATGGCTGGACTCCGCCGAGGACCGTGGGTATCAACTATCCCGCCCCGCAAGTCCGGTAAGTGATCGATGTGTTTTGTACATCCATGTTTAGTTGGCATATCCTGAGGAAGACGCTTTATCATGCTTTCCACAACTATCCCAGGGATGGACGAAGAAGGCGGGGCGGATACATTGTCCGGCCCCGCTGCCAGAAGAACCGGAAGGACCACTTCTGATGAAGATGCTGGTCCCAGCGCCTTACAAGGCGCCGAAGAAAGAGGCCTTCAAGGAGGCCAAAGAGACCAGGAGCGGCCTCCATCACCGCGGTACTTCGGACACTAAATCCTAAGACTCCAACGCCCATCATTCCTCCAAAGATGACGATGAGGAGGAAGAAGACGAGCCCCCCATGGGGGGAGGGGAAAAAGGGACGGCCTCCTCATCATTGGAGGCCGAATTGCCTAAGAGGGGAAAGACCCCTCTTCCAGAGGTGTCCACCACGGCTACCGATAGCAGCCCGGAGTGGGATCCCAAGGCCCAGCCCCTGGTAAACTCATGAGTACATGAAATCTGAACACACCTATGCGTCCAGGATCAATAAGGCATAATATTTTAATTTGCGCCACACTTTTTGCAGCCCAGCGAGGTCTCGCACCGAACAGTCCTCGTCGGAGGACTCGTTGAGCTCAGATGCCCTAGAGAGCGAGACACCTCCAAAGGCCCCTTCCCCGAAGCCTGGGCGTGACACGGAGGTGTCGTCCCAGAAGGACCCAGACCAGGGAGGGCATACCTAAGGGGCCGGATACACGGGAGCGACGGCTCCCATGAGCGTCGACGGCAGGGTTGATATTGAATTTGGCCCACAGCCGGACATAGTCCCAGAAACCTTTGAGGTTCCAGGATCAGGCAGGTAGCCCCCCTTTTCTGGAGGGGGCGAGCCTGCTCTGCCAACCACCTCTGCCCAACCAGAGGTGCAGGGTAGCTTATCGACGGCGCTAAAGAATGCTTCCATCGTCGTTGAACATCTCGCCCTTATGGGTGCGGTGGTTGAGAAGATTCGGTCCGCTGAAAGTGGACTGAATGAATCCTGCATCAGCCTTATAAAAGGCTTTGAGGTATGTTTTATGAGTTTTTGAAGATTGTCATAGTATGGATAGTAGCCCCTGATATGATGTCCGGTGGATGAAAGAACCAGACAGACGATCAAATTTCCGTTCACAGGAGACTCACTTAATGACATATATCTCTTTCTTTATAAACAGGCGTGTGTAGCGACTGTTGCCTCTCATACTGCGGAAGTATCAGGACTGAAGCAGAGTCTGGAGCGGGCCGAAGGAGAACTTGGCCGAGTGAAGAAGCAGTTGGAGGACAATCAAGGTATGCCGAAACCTTGTTAATTGTAGCACAAATGAGTAGGCGTGCCTGATGAAAGTATTTGTATTGTGCGCTCTAGGGGTGAATGCCGAAGTTGAGGCGCTTCAGAAGGCTGTGGCCGAAGCCGAAAAGAAGGCAGCCGCAGAGCAAGCCCTTCGCGAGAAGCATGAGGCCAGGGTCCATGAAGCCGAACGAGAGCTCCAGGAGGCCATGAAGAAAAGCGAGACTTTGGAGAAGGGTCTATCAGGGAAAGAATCCGAAATCGCCCAAGCACTCTAAGCCGCAAATGATGCTCGGGAGGAAGCCCAAGGTGCTCTGAAGGACATTCAGGAGGCGAGGAAGATTGCGGCTGGTAAGGCTTTTTCTTATTCAAGGCGTTTATTATGTAGTGACAGGAGAAATTCAAGGTGGCAATTTGAATTCTTATTTCTCCAGGGGCATTTGCTGAGCTGCCATGCAGCATATCTGACGCTGCTCAATTCTATCGAGATGAGGAGAAGAAGATTGCGGAAAAGCTCTTCTGGTCACAGTATTTGGCGATGAATTATCCGGTGCCATTTGTCGATCAGCTGAAGCAGCTGATCGAACTGCAGAAGGCGGCCGAACTAGCCATGAAGGACTTAGTTGTCCGTCTATGGCCCGCCGAGCCAATTCCAAGCAGCTACTTTGGGCTCGTGAAGCAGGTTGTGAGTGCTTGACCTCAACTCGACGTCATTAAGCGGTCGGTCTGTATAGAAGGTACACGAATGGCATTTGCCCGTGCGAAGGTGCACTGGCGGAAGCTTGACGCTGAAAAACTGATGACCGAGGGACCGCCGGAGGGGAAGGAACACTGCAAGCCCGAACTATATTATGATAGTGTCCTGAAAGGAGCCCGCCTTGTGGCGGAGCAATGTACCAAAGACATTGTATTTCAATGAAGACAGTCATGTTGTCCTTTGTAAGGCGGAACAAAGTCACTTTTATTATGTGTTGCCTGTTATGTGAAAGTGTTTCCTCCTGTGTGACCGTTATACATATATATATATATATATATATGTATGTATGTATGTATGTATGTATATATTAATCCTGAGAGTTGGCCAGTCATCGGCTTCTGCCCCCACGTAGAAAGTACGAGGGTGTTCGGGATAAACCTAAACACTCTTGATCCCATTTTTGGTTCCTTGAAGGAGGTGTTCAGCACAACGAACCAGGCAATCAGACTATAGGGCTTTACTACTCTCACTTAGCCATAGGAGTTTAAGTAAGGTAGGCGCAACCCCTGGTGTTCGGAAGACCGCACGAGGGGCTCCATCAGCACCTGATCGGAAGACCGATCCATCGCACGCTGCATTGGTTATGGCATTATGCGGAATAAATCCTTAAAGATTTTACAACCTCTTGAACAGCTGACAAGCTCTCGCCCTATCATGACAGTCAGTTTTCGGCTTTCTCTACTGAGGTGCTCGTCCGGAAGAACCGGGACACAATCGCAGTAGTTCTCCCAGCGCTACCTTAGCCGACATAGCGGAACGTAAGGTACCAAAACATGGGAGCCAGGCAAACCCAACTATTGACCCAAGACATGATTCGGAGCTGATGCATATAATGCTATAAGTTCGGGGTGCCGAGCGACCGAGAAGGTGGTCGGACTTTGTTGCCATAGTGTGGGTATAATGAAACCCCTGGTGTTTTAAGGTATGACATGATGTACGGATGCCGTTATGACGAAGGTTGTCAATGAGAAAGGATAGCAGATAAGCGTCATATAACTATACACGTTGTATTCGAGTAATCCATCTATGCGTATGAGTACAGTTGATGTAAGTAAAAGGAGGTATGATGGCGTAACCTGCTTAGACCGGGTGCGAGGGAGCTGTGTGCGAATCTGAAGTATATCCGGATTGTCTTCGGGGGGAATGTCTAAAGATCCCCCCTCTGTGCGTCCAAGTTGATTCCGTGTCGCCATCCTGTTCTGTGCAAAAGCGAACCTGCAAAGAAAAATGCTAGAGACATTTGTGTGTCGCGGAGCGGTTGAACCGCGGGGTGTGGCCCTTCCCAACTTATGCCGGAGTGCTTAATTTAGCCCTGGTCGAGCCGAGCTATCATGTCTTGAAGTAGTTCGGACTCATTATCGGTGTCCGGGATTTGGCCGTCGAATCAAGTTCTGATTAAAAGGCGTGACTCGTTGCTTCTGTCGTTAAAGTGGCAGTATACTCTTCGACGCCGAGGTGGAGTTCGGCCTTGCCTATAGTTGTGATCATGTCACGTGGGCTAGGTATTTCAAGCTTGCCATAGGTGTAGTACGGTACCACGTTGAATCGAGCCAACGCGGTTCGCCCTAGTAGTGCGTGATAGTCACTGGTATGACACCTTGAAAGGATGTTTTTAGTGGGTTTGATCCTCGAGCGATCAGTACCTATCTAGCGCACTGTGTCCTGGTGCAGCAAGTTTGGACTGCTGCCGCCGCCCATAGGGTCTCGTTTGAGGTGGAACCCATAGACTTTTAGGTCGAGGATATGTGCGGCTGAATTGCCCTCTATGGTTTGGTGATCTGGGCTCCTCGTCGTCTTCATCGCTTTGAGACCCCTCCTTCCTGTTTTCGGCGCCTGACCTGCCGACTTGTTTGAAGACCCAACATTCTCTATTGGTATGATTGGCTACCATTCCTGGGGTACCATGAATTTGACATGGGCGATCAAGTATGCGGTCCAGGCCATATGGGCCCGAATTGGTTTTTTGAAGTGACTTTTTCCGCTGACCGGACTGAGAGCCACGGAACCCAGCATTGACTGCCGTATCTTGGGTGTTGTCATTGTTTTTGTGATGCTTATGTTTGCTGCGGCGAGGTTTGTCGATGCTGTCTCTGGCCTCTAAAGTGCCAGGAGTGTTTGCTGTGTTGTTGTTACAAGCCAGCCAGTTATCTTCGCCCACAAAAAAGCGGGTCATGAGTGCCGTGAGGGCTGCCATGGACTTCGCCTTCTCTTGGCCGTGGTGTCGGGCGACCATTCGTCACCGATATTGCGCTTGAAGGCTGCTAGGGCTTTGGCATCCGGACAGTCGACGATTTGGTTCTTTTTAGTTAGGAACCGAGTCCAGAATTTCCTGGCTGACTCTCCGGGCTGTTGTGTTATGTGACTTAAGTCATCAGCGTCCGGTGGTCATACATAAGTGCCCTGGAAGTTGTCAAGGAACACGTCCTCCAGGTTCTCCCAACTGCCAATGGAGTTGGCCGGCAAGCTGTTCAGCCAATGTCGAGCCGGTCCTTTGTGCTTAAGTGGGAGATATTTGATGGCATGTAGATCATCGCCGTGGGCTATGTGAATGTGGAGAAGGAAATCTTGAATCCATACCGCGGGGTCTGTTGTGCCATTGTGTGATTCGATATTTACGGGTTTAAACCCTTCTGGGAATTCATGATCCATTACTTCCTTAGTGAAGCCGAGGGGGTGTTCGGTGCCTCTATGCCGGCTATGTCACGATGCAGTTCGAATAAGTCTGGTCTGCTGTGTTCGGCCCGATCGGATTTGTTGTTAGTATATCCGGCATGACGGTCATCGTCACGTGTTGTGGCGTGCCCCCGTGATCCATAGATCGATCTTGGCTGTCTTGCTTTGTTTTCTAGTATGTCTCACAGTTCTTGCATGTAGCCCCTGGCCGTAGTGTGTTGGCAGTGGGGTGCAGGCTGGTGCTTGGGCTTTGGTGCCTCCTCCTCGAGTTGAGGTAGCAACTTGTGCTTTGGGTAACCTTTGGTTGGGCGCTCGAGTCTGTATTCCTTGGCCGCAAGGACCTCAGTCCATCTGTCTGTGAGCAGATCTTGATTAGCTTGAAGCTGCTGCTGCTTTTTATTTAGGTTTCTTGCAGTGGCTATAAGCTGGCGCTTGAAGCGCTCCTGCTCGATGGGAACCTCCGGCACGATAAATTCATCATCACCGAGGCTCACCTCGTCTTAGGAGAGAGGCATATAGTTGTCATCCTCCAACTCTCCGTCTGTCGCCTGTTCATATGGGCTAGTTTGCCCGTCCTCCTGTTCGGCCTGCTCGAAATTGGGCTGGTAGTGATTGTATTCACCTTCGGCAACATCTGAATTTCTGTTGTCTCCTGTGCCAGTATTGGTGTGGCGGGGCTTAGAGCGGCGCCGATGACGCCCATGCTTTGATTGCTTCCCTAAGGGGTTATCCTCTGTTGCCTCAGCGCCATTGTTTTCTTTGGGGGTGTCCACCATATATATGTCGTATGAGGAGGTGACTGTCCAGCGCCCTATGGGCGGTGGTTCCTGTTCTTCTCCTGCAACATCGTCCATACCGTCGATGTCTTCGGAGTCGAAGTTGAGCACGTCGGTTAAATCATCGACAGTAGCAATGAATTGGGTGGTGGGTGGGTAACGAATTTCTTCGTCATCTGCTTCCCACTCGAGCCGTACATAGTTCGGCCAAGAGTCTCCTGACAAAGAGAGAGACCTTAATTAATTTAGCACGTCACCGAAGGGCGAATGCTGAAAGATATCCGCGACAGTAAATTCCATGATTGGAGCCCAATCAGATTCGATGCGCACGGATGCACGCGGTCCGGAACCTACGGCCGGAGACAAGTCCGGGGGTCCGGTGACACAGATTTCCTTAGAGGTGGAGTCTGTGTTCGGCTCCAGCACCGATGAGTATGCGGCCTCCATGGTGGGGTCCATCCCCCCGTACTCGGATGGCACAATCTACTCTGGACTAAAGTGCAGAGCTGTGGCAGGTGCGATATTCCGAATACTGTCCGATGGCAGATCTAAGTCATGCATGTCGTGACCATCCGGCGCTCCTGACGTGGGCCCAAATCCGTCGAAGATCAAGTCTCCGCGGATATTGGCTGTGTAGTTTAGGTTTCCGAACCT
Organism: Triticum aestivum; assembly: GCF_018294505.1. Lineage (NCBI taxonomy): Eukaryota > Viridiplantae > Streptophyta > Magnoliopsida > Poales > Poaceae > Triticum > Triticum aestivum. Next base: position 431,047,357 of record NC_057807.1, read on the forward strand.
GACCTGATGGTCAGGGGCGTAGCTATCGATCTGCCCCAGATGGCCAAGCGAATTGGCCCGCAGTGTGAAGCCGCCGAATATGAAGATTTGTTCGGGGAGAAAAGTCTCACCCTGGACCGTATTATTGACGATGATTGAAGGAGCCATCAAGCCTTGCAGCGACAACACAGAGGAACTCTCAATGAAAGCACCAATGTCGGTGTCAAAACCGGCGGATCTAGGGTAGGGGGTCCCGAACTGTGCGTCTAAGGCTAATGGTAATAGGAGGCCGGGGACACGATGTTTACCCAGGTTCGAGCCCTCTCGATGGAGGTAATACCCTACTTCCTGCTTGATTAATCTTGATGATATGAGTATTAGAAGAGTTGATCTACCACGAGATCGTAGAGGCTAAACAATAGAAGCTAGCCTATGATTATGATTGTTGTTGTCCTACGGACTAACCCCTCCGGTTTATATAGACACCGGAGGGGGCTAGGGTTACAGAGAGTTGGTTACAGAGAAGGAGATCTAACATCCGAATAGCCAAGCTTGCCTTCCACGCAAAGGAGAGTCCCATCTGGACACAGGACGAAGTCTTCAATCTTGTATCTTCATAGTCCAGCAGTCTGGCCAAAGTATATAGTCCGGTTGTCCGGATACCCCCTAATCCAGGACTCCCTCAAGCGCCATGACTAATGTTTGCTGCCGGGAGTTCGCAAGCATGCTCTCAATATCTGAGTCGTCCGAATCAGACGAATCGGATAGCAAGAACTTCTCGCACAGGGTCAACTCCATCTACACGCACATCGGCGCGTCAATCTACTACTTAGCTCACAAAAATCACAAAAAAGGGACTCACCGGTGGCGGCTGATCCTGGGGCGGCAACGAGGGGTTGCGCTCGACGGCGGTCGATCCCTGGCGGCAGCGACGACGGGGGCGGCTCTTCTTGCCGGATCCGAATGGGCGGTGCAGCGGCTCGGCGCGGGCGATTCCCCCCGCAGATATGGCTGAAATCACCGGCGGCGGGCGGGTGGAAGCAAAGGGCGGGCGGCGGCGGAAGGAGGGGGAAAGCGCACGGGCTGAAATGTCCCTCCCGCCAATTGCTTCCCTCTGATGTAGGGCACCGCAGCCGCGAGGGGGAAACCCGCATTTTCCCGGGTTGTGGCGGAGAATTTGCCGCGTCCGCTAAAATTTTTTGCGGGCCGGGGCGGGATGCGGGGTCTGGTCGGGCAGGCTTTTCGGCCCGTACTCGCATTTTGGCGGTTATTTTGCGGGTCGGGGGCGGATGCGGGGTCTGCTAGAGTTGCTCTAACCCTTCTTCTTCCTTGCCTCTTATTCTTCCCCTAAAGACCACCGCAGGGGTTGCCGGCCAAACCACCGGGCCCCGCCCTCCCCTGAACCAGCCACCACCTCTGATCTTCTGCCGCCCTCAGCCATCCCTATAGCTAACCCCACCTCCACCTGCGTTGAGTTTTACCTCCGGCGAGGCCCCACCATAGCCTGACTTCAGGCCCCCCAAAACCACTGTCCCCACCCGAAACCCTAAGATAGATAATGGGGCATCCCTCCAGCGAGCCCCTTCCTTCCCTCCGACGAACTCCCAAAAAATGGACGGACACCAATTTGAAATTTAGTTGACTGTCATTTAACATAATGTGGAATATAAAAGGGAAAAACCATAAGCATCGCGAGTATAGTGGTGCGCGTGCCACGACGGATCTGAAGGTGCAAACCGGACAAAGGTCACGTCGCAACCAATGTTTGGTTTCAACTAACAAGTAAGATTCTAAGTGATGGACATGAAATCACAGTAAAGTAGTGGTGATATATTTTCTTGCTGAGATAAATAAATTGAGCAGATACGAAAGAGTATTGCCTCTGATGTGGCACCGTGTAAGCATCTGCTGAGGCATTGAGGGTGTTGTGGTAGCGATGGTTGTCAGCGCCGTGGAAGCACATCTAGGAGGGCAGGCGGTGGCGGCGAGGGAAATATCCCGGCGCGGTGGACGAGATGGTCGTATGAGTGGCCTCGGCAAGGAGGACGACATCGTGGATGAAGCGAGAGGATGCAAATCAAGGATCCTGGTCTGAAGACATGGATGAGAGAGGTCCATCTCTTGTAATGGACGACAGCGTTGGGGTATCAGCTCCGGCATGGTGGAGGAGGACAACGGTGGATGGGGTGGCGGACGGGGGAGACTGCAGTGGAAAGGGTGTTTTGGCGCCCACAGGGTACGAATGGGGAAATGGAGGGAGAGAGGAAGGGGGAAACATGTCTTCAGGGCGCGCTTGTCTCAAATGCGAGGAAATTTACAAACTTAGCCCCGTTCAAAATTTTGTACATCACAACAATAATAGTTGGTTGGGGATAGGACGGTAATCTCGTATACACCAAATATTTGCCGATGGAGATTTTGGTCGACAAGAGTTTGTTTTAGCGCCCACCGTGTATGAATCAGGGAGGGAGGTCAGAGGCGATTTCAGCCGAGGAGAAACTGTATTTTGGCATGCACCATGTATGAATCCGGGGAGGTGAGAGGTGGAGGCGGTTATGTCACGTTTGGGTGAAATTACAAGCCTACCCCTTTCGAAACCTATAGAAATCAAGATTATAGGCTTTGTGTGTCAGGGATAGACAGTAATTTCCATCTCGTAGATTTTGGTTTCGGGCAGTTATTGCGACTTTCCCCGCTTCGTTCAAATTTTTGCAGAGAAAGAGTGCACATTTACCGTGCCAACTCAATTCGAATCCAGTTTGTATTTTTTCCGGACAAGATCCATTTTGTATTCGAATACAAATCTATATACATCATTTTTTATATATACTTTGAAAAGCACAACACCCTTTATACATAAATATGGTTAGATTCATAAGGCTGGATCCATCTTAATTTGGATTTTCAAATATTTGAAACCACTTTATGTTGAACTCGAATGTTTGTATTCCTCGCTAACTGCCTCTAATTAATGTGTGTTTCATGCGGTTCTATTTTTTTACTTCTCAAACATGTATAATGTGTTTCACACATGCAGCATATAGTGTAATCCCGTTTAGACATTAATTGCATATAAACCATGCATTGTCTCTAATTAAAGAATCTATGGATCACTAATATTGATAAACTATATAACATTACACGTGTCCCCAAATTCAAATGAATATGCATGTTTGATAAACCAATTTTCGTTATGATATTATCGATGCCGTGGTCTCTAGTTTAAATATTTGAATCCCCTTTAATCCAGAAATTCGTCTCATATAGCTATCACTCATGCTTATATATCTCTCTAGACCTATGCGCCTTCATCGTCTCTCGGGTATCTCTCGTGCTACTTGTATGTCGACAATGATCTTTTATCTTCGTACCACACTGACGGTACTCTCTCACTCGACCTTCACTCTATTTGTCTCTAAGTATACCTTGCTCCCTGATATGTGTCTCTAACTATGATTCTCCCTATGAAATCTCTTTCTCTCACACAAACACAAACTTCGTCTCCTGGGGTCTCATTCTCTCTACTATTCCCCTGTGTGCCACTCGCACACCCCCTCTCACACAGAGGTGTCTTGCGCTCCTTAGGTATGAGAAGGTACGACTCTGCTTCCTCTTAATTATGTGTTTCTCACCCACAAATACAAACTTTGTCTCCCAGGGTCTCATATATCTCCACATTCTCTTGTATGTCGTTCACACACACTCTCTCTCCCTAAGATATCCCGCGTCCCCTTATATGTCTCTCTAGCTATCACTTTGGTTGTGAAATATCTTTCTCTCTCACAAACACAAAATTCCGTCTGACGGGATCTCATTTCTCTGTGATATTTGTTTGTATGTGACTCACATGCACCCTCTCTCTATCTGTCTCACACCCACACACATAACTCAGCCTTCTGATCCACTCGACTCTTATCTCTAACACACACTAGCTAGCATCTTTATCTTTCTATTTATCTGTTTCTCCATCAACCTTCTTTTCTCGCCCTAAATTTTGCTTCCTATCACGCACACTATATATGTTTCTCTCTACATGCAGTCATGCCCGTTTTTTATCTTTCTCACACAAACACATAACTTCACCCTCTGAACCACTCGGCGGTCATCTCTAACACACAAACTAGCCGATGTACCTCTAGCTAGGATCTCTATCTCTCTATCTATCTGTAGTTTCTCCGTCAACATTTATTTCTCACACGCACTCTTGCTTCCTATCACACATGTTATATCTGTCTATCCATACATGCATATATAGGTTGATCTCTTTTGCACAATGGTTTTGCCTCGCTCCCTCTGCTCGCCATAGATGCATGCTCCAGCCCATGCCACTATCTCTTAAAGACAAAAAAAACATGCTCAATTATCGGGCCTTCTTCCTTCCACTCTCACATGCATGCGTATTGTCATACTGGTCCATCTCTCCCATGTCTTTGATCTTATGACTTATGTCTTCTTTCTTTTATCTCGATCATGCACGCGCGCGTGCACACACACACACACATCCGATGTATACATGTATACCTCTCACACATGCATGCTTAAGGTCTCCTATGTCTCCATACATAGTTAATTACCCTCAGCCCTAACCCACATTGAATCGTTCTCTTCTTGTGTGCACATAACTTCCGCCTGGATGGGTAAAGCACACGGTCAGACTTAACAATCTCCTTCTAGCTACCCCCCTCTCTCACTCTTCCCCTATATCCCTAAAACCAATAAGACCATCCCTTCATTTAATTCCCGCCTACATGCACCATCGATATATAGTAGTCTTCATCGGTGTCTCTCGAACAAACACGTTCTCTCGATGTCGACTCCTCTCACGCGCATACGCCTTCTCTTCCCTCTCTACGGGCATCTTCTCTCTCGCACCCCCTCATTGGTGGCCTCTGCCATACACATCACCTCTCTACGATGAAGCCACACACACTTAAAATAGTTTCGCCACCGAAAACTCTTCTTCACACACACACGCACGCACGCACCCCCAGAAAGACTCCATCTCTCTATCTCTCACAGACACATGCTCTAGGAGGAGCATTTGTTCCTACCACCCTTCCTCCAATCTTACCCGTATGATAAACAAACACCTTAATTTACTTGCATAACATGGACAAATTCCACTTTACTTTAGTAGTTAGCAAACTTCTCATAATTATATAATGCAAATCACGAGCAGGAAGTGATATTTTTTTTACACAACCACGTTAACATGGCCATGTAAATCACTAGCTAAAGTGTAATACCATTATACTTATATCCTGATGCACCATGCAACTACATGTCCGAAGAGTAGAGTCGCACACATGCACTCTATCTCTCAGAATCTCACACACATACAAGTTACGTGACGCCCCTAAGCAGAACCGTCTGTTACAATTTGTGCACCCGCGGGTACACGTGATGGTGCACATTTATTTAAGCCGGACCACGAACCCAAACAGTAGCTGCATTCATTCCCCTCCCGCAGACTCTTCTCTGGTCGCTGTCGCCCGATAGCCATGGCCTAGCCAAAGATAACAACACACACCATACTCCTGCCGGAGCGGCGCTTTAATCTAGAGGCGGCACGAAGCTCGGATCACAGTCGGCCTGCCTCCGGAGTTTGGACTAGCCAGAGCCAGACGAGGAGGCGTTGGAGGTGGAGCAGCACGCGGAGCCGGAGGAGGAGAACGATGACACGGAGCCGGAATAGGAGGACGGCGACGCGGGTGAAGCGGAGCCGGAGGAGGAAGATGATTTCCATTATACTCAGACTTAAAGGGCTTTGAGTTTCATGCCACATTTATTTCATTTAGACAAGAGAAAGGAAATTTTAGTGGTCATGCATGCATCTTTTTGTGCTAGCACTCCTATATAAGGGTTGACCGGTCGCTTCCTGCTGACGTGCACGAGCGATGGAAGAGGAAGGAGAAGGGAAGTGGGCTATGGAGTATGCCAGTTGCAACACGATCTCCAAGGAACGTTCGTGCCCAACAATGCATAATTGTACAGTATAGTCCAACCGAGTATGAATTGGCCTTTAGGTTGCATGTGATGACATGGCTGCAACATGCAAGCTGTAGTTCGACAGCCTACCGCTCCACTTCGCACGGTTTGGTCACGCAAGATTTGCATGCACGCATGTCACACACGTACTCGTCGGAGGCGTGCTCAAAAAAGGGCGACCAAGTCCGCATGAACAACTAATCCAGTCATTGTAAATGTCGTGCGTGCTTTAATTCCAGGCTAGCGGATGGACGCGAACATGCCGTACAACGAACCGCCCGCCAGCTCCCTAATCTCTATGTCTACTCTTATAATCATAATAATCTATCTATCTATCTCTATCGCTCTTCTACTACTCTTATAAAAAAACAGAGCTGGTGATGATGGTGTGCCTGCCATCCTGTAATATAAGCCATCCAATTTATATCTGACGAATAGGAAGGAAACAATGCCAATTTTGCAAAAAGATACCCACACCCACTCAACATTTGAAAATAAGGCCTTCCCTCATTCATCCTTTTCTCCCACAAGATAAACTACTCATACAAATGCATCTTGATGTTCCGTGCAACGCATGGGCATCTTGCTAGTATTATCTTATAAAAATCAGAGTTGGTGATGATGGTGTGCCTGCCACCCTAAAATATAGGCCGTCCGATTTATATCTGACAGATAGGAAGGAAACTATGGAAATTTTGCAAAAAGAAACCCACACCCCTCTCCACATTTGCAAATAAGGCCTTCCCTCATTCATCCTTTTCTCTCACAAGATAAACTACTCATACAAATGCATCTTGATGTTATGTGCAACGCACGAGGATGTTTCCTTGGGGTCTCTCTAGCGTGGCGTGGCAATAGTTGCAAGTTGACGCCCCTTGAGATGTCGACATTGAGGGGCACTTGGATTTTGTCCGATGAGAAGGTACGTGGTGAGTTTGATCACGTAGTAAATGCATTCTAAAGACTACTTCCATGTCCATTTCCTAATTCCCCCGCTGCCCACTATTTCACAGGTTAGGCTTGGTGCCAGTGGAGATTGGCTTGCATATGTACAGGAGGGTACCATCATCAATTTCCACAACATTTATAATGGTGACACCGTTCCTATAGAACCTTTGTCCAAACATTGGGATTAGCCATGTAACAGGCCATCACCTGAATTGGTACGATGGAACCATGGTGAGATTGAAGCAGATAGCAATCCCGGAAGCCCCGATAAGGTCGTCCGCCAACCAAAAATACACTCTCATTGCGGTGTTGGACATCGCGCTTGCTTTCACGAACCCTGCACATGGCGGTCAAAGGTGGACCATGCTGTCTGCGGCCGATTTGTTGTCGTACGAGTATGAAGACGTTGTGCTCCCTTCTAACTGCATCTTTGCGGTGACAAACCAGGGGACTTGTTTCGTATGGGATGTCCTACGGTATACTCCCTCTCTTCCTGTTCATTTGTTTTGAATTTTTTTGTTTTATAAGTTTCAAATTCAAATTTAGAGCTCCCCATCCCATGTAGAGATTACAATGTCCATTAAATCGTTGCGTGCATGTACTAGTTTTTTTATTGGTCATTTATATTGGTCATGCATGCATGCATTGCAAGTAATGTTTTTTACCACAATTTCTTAGGAAACTGAGTGCAATGATTGAGTAGTTTTGCCTGATACCTTCCAACTAGACGTGTCTTTCTCTCCGGGTCGCACTTTGTACCGTTCATACTACTAGTACTACGTGTGGTCTCTGACCTAGAAGTGGAAGAAGTGGAGACGCTCTACCACGCTGTTCATGTCCCACTCCTTTCGCTGACGTGTATGACATTCAACACGTGCCGTTTTTGGCACTCCTTCATCGTAAGAGTTGAAACACTAGCTTTCATAAAAAAATATAAATCAACAGTGATACTATACCACGCGATTTCCTTGCTCCTCGATATCAGAAAGAATACTTCCATTTGTCGACATGTGGGACGTCGACCATCCTGGTCCACTTGTGATGCACGCAGAACTCCAAGGGAGAGTCACCCCGGTCATCGCACCGCTGTAATAATGATTAATGAGCCATCAAATAATAGGCCCAACCTCTCCCACTCTGAAGTTGCTCGGACTTCATTGAATTCTGCTTCTTGAAGAAAACTAATGTACCAGCAGTACTGCTAGCTACAGTAGTATTATACTCCAGCAGAGGCCTCCTTTGGGTCATAGGATGGGAATTTCATAGGAATATAAAAATCATAGGAAGTGAGATGACATGCATCTTAATTCCTATAGAGAAAGAGATGCCATTTGATGCATAGGATAGGAATTTTTCCATTGAGTCTAAGCTAATGTATTGGTAATTTGCTCTAAAAACTGTAGTAGTAACTAGTACTGGTGCATGCTCGTAATTAATAGAACAAACGTAGGCGACACAGACACACACACTACTACTAGTACTACTACTTCTCACATGCTGGCCAAACGTTGTCGTTCTCCTTCCCGGGTTTGTCGTTGACACCCTACCGTGCTTGGATCTCCGCCCAGCTCTTCGTAGCAGCGCGTGCGTCCTATTCATTCTTGCGGCAGTGGGCCTCTCTTTTCTTGAGTGCTTTCTGCCTTTTCTGCTCCCTTTGTGCGGCTTTGGCCGCCTCTGGCTCTACCGCCCATTCGGCCTTGGCATCTTCAAAGTCTGCCCACGTAGTTGTGAGATCGAGAGCGGCGATGAACTCGGCACGGCGGGATGCCATCGCTTCCCTACCATTTTGTGTGTGGTCGTGGGCGGCGAGGAACTCGGTGCGGGGGGATGCCATCGCTTGCTTACTGGTTAATGTGCGGCACGGTGGCATGAATGACGCTTGGCAAGAGCTCTGGGGCAGAGTGGCCAGATAACCGTATATAGTGTGCATTGGTTTGTTAAGAGCTCAAGGACAGAAGATGAAGGAAATTTGGATTGCCCTTCAATCCAGGTCATTTATTACCGAGTAAAATTCATTGGCGGTCATCGAACTTGTCTCGATAGCTCACTTTGATCATTGTATATGAGACATGGTGATTATACGGTCACAGGCTCAACGTATAGCTCCGTATTTGTCTGGTTGACTAGTCAAACAGTCCACATGCGCCTCATCAGCTCGTGTTCTGTATCTATCTAACTATGCGGGCCTACCTGTCAGTGGAGAAAGAAATAAAAACCAAAATTATGCGTATGTGAGGAATCAAATCACAGACTCGTCGCTGCAATGCACACTCGTCAGCTAAATGAAAATGAAATACTTTGTGTTAAATGCACAAACCAATTTTTTTATATTATATGTGATGCACACATTAGACCACACTATCCATAGACGCAAGTAGCACGTACGCGTGCAGACACTCACGCTCACGGTGTCAAACCATGCAATTGCATGCACATCGCCCTCTCAATCAAAGTCCTGATCATGGCGCCACGCAAACGGTGAGCCCGTCACCTGCGCGCCCCGGCGGTCTCGCAAAAAGAAGACATTTGCAGGCGGCCTCCACGAACATCGAGCATGTATTCACTGGCTCAACTACAACGTCATACTCGTGCTTGGGCGCTGAGCTGCTCGACATTAGCCATGGCTCTGCACACGAGCGACGGCGTGACTCAACACCTTGCTCATGTATATCATCCATGAGAATGAAAATCTATAAAACAGCCTAGCTAGAAAGGGTACTATGGTACCTATATATGTATCATGATCGACCGATCGTAGTGCCACTGCACAAGAGTGAGTGTTTTATCGATTCGCCCATTATTCATAAGTTATGCATGGTTGTGTGGTGTCTAATGGTGGTCGTCGAAGGCTAGCTGGCGACAAGAGCGGTTGCATGGACGCCTGGTTGTCTATACGTGCCGCATATGCTTCAAAGGCTCATCATCCATGAGTTCACATTTTACCACCACCCAACGTCTGACCGCCCTGGCCTACCGAAACCCCTTCCATCACTAGCAAGTGCTTCCCGCCTGAAACGGTCACCTTGGATCCAGAACTTCAATGCCGCATTCACGCCCGATGAGACCTCTCACTAGCGCTGACATTGCAGCAGCGCGACGGTCGATAGAGCACCACCCGCGCGGCATCCCGGTGCAAGCGACTGCTCCGCGTTAATGACACCACGGTCATCCGTCTGTCTGCCACTCACATTAATGACACGCGGCTGCCGAAGAACCTACTCCTATGCTAGCCGTCCATCCGTTTGCCGCGGCTCATTGCCATTTGCCCACTATATTAACTTCAGCCCCAGCTCCCAACCACACCCAAAGACCCACAATCATTCTCCTCTGGTTCCCTTCCTTCTGTCGGCACCACTCCAACCATGGACTCCTGGCGCTCCAAATCTCTCTTGGACATACAGTCGCAGGAGTAGAAGAAGGACATCGGCGGCTCCGCTCCGGGCGCGCTCCAAAGCTCTCTTGGACGTACTGTCGCAGGAGCAGACGAAGGACATTGCCGGCTCCCCTCGGACGCCCTCCACCGCCACGACCACGAAGTTGGCACGCGTGCGTGGGCGCAGCTGACAGCGAGGAAGAGCAGTACATGGCAGGTCGCCGCTCCTCTGATCCCAGGAAGGCCACCGCTCCTCCACTCAGACAATGCCAAGCTTAGTGGGGTAAACATCGGTGGCCGATTAGCTTCTTGATGGCGACGTGGAGGTGGAAATCTTCAGAACCATGTGCTCCAGAGGAGGAGGTTATCGAGGCCGAGATGGACATAACCAAGGCGGATGAGGAGGAGGTAAAGGCAATAGCTGGAGCGTCAGTTCTTGGGGCTCATGTCCGGACATCGTGGTCGGGCGCCGGCGACCATTTAGATTAGGTTTACAGTAGGTTTTAGTATGGTTTGTGCGAAATATGTAATGAATTTCATCCAGTTTATAGGATTTTTTTTCGAAATGTAATGAATTTCATCCGGTTAATTTGAAATTTGCTTTGTTTGCACTGTAGCACGTCATACCACTCAAACTAGCCCGCCTAACACGTGGGAAAGCCCCGCCCTTGTCATTTTGTTTTGGATTCTATCGATTGATCGCACAAAAATGTTACACTTTGCAAGTTCAAATGGAAAAGGCGGCACACTTAAAGCACTCCTGTCGCATTCGCGTCACACCCCCAACAGTCCGGCTCGCACGCCACTCACCAGAGGGGACACACGTTGTGTTGAATTTTCACTGACATGTGGGACTGCAATTGAATAAACCGTCGATAGCCGAAATCTAATCACTCGGCGATCGTCAGCTGGGAAGAGAGAGACGGGGGAGGGATAAGAGATCACCCGCCCCCCGTGCGCGGACTCCAAGAAATATGGTGATAATGTGAGGTGGGCCATGCGGGAATCTGGACTGCTTCCAAGCCCGCTTCTGACCGCCCTGGCCCACCAGACACAAGCTTCCCGCATTCATAGCAAGTAGGTAGTACAATACTGGGCCATAAGCCCACTTACATGGAGGAGAGAGAGGCATTGACAAAGTCAAGGAGTGGGCTCTGCAAGAGCCCGTCTCTGCACGTGCTCCTAGGTATAAAAAACTAATTCTAAAAAAAGAGGTATAAAAAACAATCGTGTCTAAAAAAGAAGGTAATAACATCTTAGAGGAAATAGATAGAGAGAAAGTGAGAAAAAGTTGTAACCTTATAGCCAACCTTATAGTCAACACTATGGTACATGAGGAAGGAGGGAGTTTTGCCCATGCCAAGTTCACTGGGCTGCCGTGTTTCACATTACTTCGTCGTAACAGTGGAGACAATAGCTTTCATAGAAAATAAAAAATAAATACTTGTTGCTCATCCTCGATATCGGAAATAAATACTCGTTGCTCATCCCACATGTTATGACGGAGGAGTGTGAAACTTATTGTACCCGCAATACTGCTACCACACGCGAAGACTAGACGACAATGTAGCACATCATATCACTAAAACTCACTAGGCCAAACTAGTCCGCCTAGGATTTGTACGTCTCTGTACTACTATGATTTTGTGTTCTAAAAAAGTATCCTTTGTCAATCTAATGATTAGGAGTAGAAAGAGGGTCTATCTCTCTCTCGAGATCTCTCACCATCCCACAACCCCTCTAGCACACATACACACTCACTGTAGCCACTCTGAAAGTAAAACGTCACTACACATTCACGCTTCCACAAAAAAATTACACATTCACGCATGTTAAAAGTACGTGCCAATTTTGCTGGCTATTAACGTGAGGCTTCCTTTGGTTTAGAGGAATCTTGTAGGAATTTTTCCTATAGAAATCCTATCCTATGAAATTCCTACAAGATTCCTCCATCGGAATGGAATCATATTCCTATGGAGGAATTCTTGCAATCCTCCGCATTTCATAGGAAAATAAACATTAGCCTAGACTCAATGGGAAAATCATATGATGTGAATGAAAGGGCATCTCCTTTCCTATTCCTACTCACAGGATTTAAGATACATGTCATCTCATTTCCTATGACTTTCCTATTACTACGATTTTTCCTACCCTATGAACTAAATGAGGCCTGAATATATATGTGAACCAACTCTTTGAGTTTGATGTGTATTAATGTATAATTGAAGACTATTGTTTGATCGATCGCTAAGCCCACAATTTTAGGAGCTTGGGCTATTGGACGATCGATGACGGATCGTACCTATAAGCGTACCACGAGCTCATCAGCCCCAACGTTTCTCTTCGGTTAGTGTTTCGCAAGTACTATAGCTCGCACAGTAGCTAGCCTACTAACACCAAGAATCATGAAACAAGCCTTGTTGATATGATAAACAGTTCAAACTTACATCTAAGCATGCCATATATTACATCAAAAGCTGGTGAGGATACATCTGTTGCCATAACTCAGAGAGGGTTCATATGATTCACTATCAAACAAAAGTAGCAAGTACGGCCCACACAAGACAGTGCACTAGCCTTAAGATGGTTTGATAACATGCATCATAATGGTAATTAAACACAATGCACACTACCTTGAAGGATTAGCACGACCAACTATTTCTTTTCATTGATCTCTCGAGCAATGACCACAACACAGACAGCGGCATGGGAATCGATCTCTGGGGCAATGTCCACAGGATGGACCTTGACATCAGAATCAATCTCCGGGGCGATGTCCACAGGATGGACATCGGCGTCGGAATCGATCTCCGGGGCGATGTCCATAGGACGGACCGCGACATTGGAATCGATCTCCGGGGCGATGTCCACTGGACGGACCGTGACATCGAAAACGATCTCTGGGCGTTGTCCACAGGACAGACCGTGACATTGAAATCATCAAGGACGTCCACCGGCACCCACACGACCCTAACATATTAGCAAGCACATTGCAAATAATAAAAATCCACAACTATGGTAAGCCATTTTTTACCTTGTGCAAGTCATCGGGGGGTCCCATCCCTCTCGGGCCATTGCCTTGCTAGGGAAATACTGCTTCTCAATGGCGACTATCTCCTCAAACTCGTCCTTGAGCCTCTCATAGGTGGCCATTAGTGTTTCTGGGGTAGGCACGATGGAGCCCTTGCTGTTCTTCCATCTTTCTTTGAGGAGTTCGTCCGCCAACGTCATCAACTCTTTGGCCAGTGCTTGTTTCTTGGAGTTCTTCATCTCCATGGGTTGGCCCACCGACATGGCCAACTCGTTGGTCGGTGCTCGCTTCCTGGAGATCTCTGCCTCGAGTGGGTTGTCCGCAGGAAACTCTTTGCCTGGTGCTCCAGGATCCATCCATAAACCGACAAACAAAAAGCAATCGAAAGGAAACCACAATCGCAATGAAAACGGGAAAAGGATAGGCTATGAGAATAGGTCGGTGCTTGGCAAAAAGAAGATTCTTTGAATGAAAATATAGTAGCATAACTAATTCGTCTACCATTCCTTCGTCGGTACAGAAGAAAAATGGCAGAAATGAGTAGCCGGGAGTAAGGTTTTCTTCAAGGGGAGAAAGGGCTGCAACGAGCATTCCAGTGAAATGATGGTTTGTTCGTCCAGTCCAACTTCGAGGCCACTTTACCATTGCTGGTAAAGGCGTGGGTTTTGTGATATGACGGGTCATGAAGGCCACACCGGGGTGGCTGGTGAGTCTCGACTGTAGCACCTCGCTGTGATTTGGTGGATGCACGCGGGCCGGATGCTTTGATGTCCCGCATGTAGATAGAGCGGCTAGTCATATACATACTCCATCCTAGTTTATTGGTCCCTATGATAAATCTATGCCAAATTTTGACTATAAATTTAACTAACAAAATGTTCATGCATGTCACAAAAAATTACATCATTGAAAACTATGTTCAAATACGAACCAAAGGATATAATTTTTGTTAACACGCACTAATGTTTTGGCAGTTAAATCTTTGGTCAAAATTTAGCACAAATTACAAAGGGGCCCATTAAGATTGTAGTCTCACATTTTGTTTTGAGGATACTCCCACATAGAAAAATAAATAATAATGCATGTTGGGGTAGCCCACGTTTCGATAATTTTAGCCGTGGGCTTGTTCACAAATTTTACGAGACGGTGGTTGTTCACTTAATGGAGGGTCTAGTACCAGACTTGAACGATACAAAGTGCGACTTGGCACACCATAACACCACTTGGAATAAGCGGGTAGCTATCTCAAAAAACAATCAACAACTCAAAAAAATAGCGACCTGCACGTACACAATTTTAAACGATTGTTTTGATGGAGTGAAAAAAGAAAACTACCCCACTATAGTGTATATATAGGCAGGAGCCTCCGCGCTTGCTTGCTAGGGTTGCTCTATTCACACACTCTCATCCTCTCCAGATCTAAACAAGATAGCGTGGTAAACACTGTCTTTCTATCCTCACCGCTGGTTACAGATCCGGACGTATCCCCTCCGCCGAAGAAGGGGAGGAGGGGCAGTGTTTAGGCCGTCGTCGACAGCGAGGGAGGAGACCCACTGCCGGCCACACTGTTATCTCTGGCCGAGCATTAGCGCGGGAGGTCCTTTGATCCCTTCATCGCAGCCCTAGTGTGGGTGGATCCGGCCTCCCGCCGCCCACCTATCTGCATCCCGATGACCTTCAGGTATATCTTCCTTCGAAACCGGCCTAGCGCTACATCCCCAGCTTGCTACGTCGTTGCATGTGCATCATTTTATACCCCTCAACCCCTCTTGACCAGATGTTCCAACGTCACTTTTTTCTATTATTAGAGGTAAAGCTACTTCATGGATTCGAATCTTGTACTTGGTTCAAACAAAAAATAAAGGGGGAAATTTAGTATGTACATAGGACTTGGTACAAACAGGAAGGAAAGGGGGTGAAAGTAGTACATACTGGTCATCCAACCCGTCTCTTAGTCAAAAATGGAAATTTAGGGAAAACGCTTTACACAGTGGTATGACCAGGACTAGATTTGCTATCCACACATAGGAGTAGGTGGCTAGAGTGAACAAAAATGGGACCAACCCAGATATGTTTCTTGGATGTTTGTTTCTCGGGACAACAAATTCTGAATCACCACTTTATGCCCCAGTTTAGGTACATGGTGCTTAACTGCTGGTGCACCCACTGTCCCATGCCCTTATAGCAAATATTTACCTGTTCTTAATCTAATGCCCCAAGTAAAATGAAGCCATGCCACTGTTATAAGCCATGACAAGTTTAGCCAATTGTTTTTGCCAGTAATTGTTTGAGACTCTGATTGTTTCCTCTGTTGCTTCTTGTGCAAATAGGGATATCCATTTCACCTCGTTGCTATTGGGACCTTTTGGTGCACTGCACAAAACACTTCTTAAAAGAAGTGACTTTTGTGCTGTTTAACTAGAACGTCAGAATGGAAACGTTGGTTCATTTTGGTGGAACTGCACAAAGGGAGATCTGTGTTCCAATATTCATCATCCAAATTGGCACGATAACCTTCCGTTAGGTCAGAATGATATTTAATGCATGTGTTCATCTCTATTTTGGACTGCCATGAGAAAATAATGCTATTGTTTACTAGTACACTTGTATTCCCTCACTGATGACAAAACCAATTCTAAAATAGAAGGCCAATCATGTACTTGGTTTCAACAACTGGCGAGGAGAAAGAGAAACAGAGCATGAAGAGGAAGAAGAAGAATAAGAAGGAGGAAATGAAGAAGATCACTCGATGGCACCATCCTATGTTATCCTGACATCTTGCTAGTGGTATTGTATTACTGTGTTGCTACTAGTCTTAATTTACTTGGAAGACTAGCAAGATGCTCGTTCGTTGCATGTAACATCGAGATGCACTTAATAGCAAGATCACCAACTCTGTTTTTTGTAAGAGTATAAGAGTAATAGATAATAGAGTAGAGATAGATAGAGAAATGCAACAGAGTAGTACTTGGCTTAACGACACATCATACTAATTAACTGGATTTTGGATGCATGTGTGACCCAGCTCTACACGATTAACTGTGCCAAGGTGATCTTGCTGAAGCTGAGGCGTCGATTGAGGCCATTGAAGGGCTCCGACAACGTCTCCCTTACATGTGACATGATCCTCCAGGGAGCCCTTCCACTTCTGCTGTCTCTCCTGCAAGGTCACTTAATTAATCAGGAGTACTTAAGTAGCACTAATTTATTGCTGCCTAATTTTCTTGTCGGAGTTAAACAAATCTTTAGTAGCACCCTAGGTAGAATCATGTACCTGTATATCTATATCCGTGGAGGTGAAGCATGTGGTGGAGCAGGGAGGGAATGTTGGTACTGTCATGACACAATAATGCTATTGTCTTTCTATCCTTTCTCACTAAGATAATGAAGGTTTCACGTTGTTCCTACTTGTGCAAACATGGATCATGTTGTGCCAATCGTACATTTTAGTGGAACTCACAAGAGAATACAATGAACTGTATCCCAGCCAGTGCTTTAACTCTGCTGGAAGTTCTTGATAATCTTTCGATATAATCTCACCACTAGTAAACAAGAGTTATTTCAACCATATACTTGAAGTGCACAAAAATATATACTATCGAGTGATTCCAGTGAGTTCTTTATCATCTCTTCTTGGACTACTTGAATAAGCTTTGGTGCTCAGGTTGGTACCGGCCTAAGGCCTTCAGCCATATTAGTTTGTTGTACCTATATATGTATCATGCTACTATGTTGCTACTGTCATGAGAAACTCCTTTATCTTTGCATGTTAAAATTTTGTAACATATGATACATGGCAATGCTTTGAGTGTTGAGCTAATTGGCACTAATTAAATAAAGTAATACCTCTCTTTAAGCAGGACTACTATGTTGCTAACTTTACCCATTAAGATAGTGAGGGTGCTTCTATTTGTTAGTGTATGTTTCATCAAATAGTCCCACTATTACATTAATCTCACCCTCTCAATATATGTGCCAACAGGGATGCTCGATTTTGGTTGAACAACACAAAAACTTTGGGTGCTTCATTGCCTCGACCGCTTCCTTCCCTTCCTATCGGTCGCTTTGTCTCGGCTTGCTTGCTTCCTTCCTTTCCTGTCAGTCGCTTATCTCGGCTTCTAGTCAGAGGAAATAGTAATTGATATGCTACCTGACATAGGTTGGTACCGGTCTTTATCCTGATTATTGTGCTTGTCATATGTATTGGTAATTTGGTATTGTGCTACTGTTTGTCGATTTCATATAAGAGTAACTTGGAGCTTGAACTGGCAGGCAAATCATTACATTGGGCAATTTTAGTAGAAGTGCACAAAAAGATCTGATGGACATATACTTATGCTGCTGCTATGTACTCCAAAGTTCACTCAGACAAGCATCGATGTTGACAAGAAGAAGTGTGTATATTCATTCGAGTATCAACCGGCGTCAACCAGTTGTCAAACTCGATGTATTAGGAGTGAACGCCAAAAATATTGCTTGGCTCATAGCCCAGATAAGCGCAGTCCAATATTTGGTCCCAACTTTTGTCTTTTGGTTATCGACACATATGGTAGCGAACTGTATGGCATGGAGTCTAAAGATTCTAGACAAGTTGGTTGATGCATATATTCATCTGGCACTTAAACAGTCTGCACGCCAAGGATGCTCCATTTCACTTGAACTGCACAAAAAGTTTGGGTGGTTCATTTTATCGACCACCTCCTTTCTTGTCTGCAATGTAGAATTTTGGCGAGCAACAGGACCAAGATGAGCCAGTAAACAAGTTGGATGAAAGTAGTGGCCAAGTTGCTCAAATCTCGCTCGCCCCTTGGCATGGAGGCCACTATCTCAAGGATAAACCTACAAGCAAAGTTCAGATTGTCTGTGCTGCCTCTTATGTACTCGAAAGTTTGCTCGTACAAGCAATAATTTTATCAAGAAGTACCTCGGACTGAGCACCATTTAGCAGTCTGTACCCTAGGTAATTAAAGTTTGTCCATGGATGATATTCATTGTGATCTCAATCATTTGGATGCATAAACATATTGAACATGCATATATCTGAATATTTTTGTGAATTATCTATGAATATTGTTTGTGATCTATCAATCATTTGGATGCATAGACATGCTGAACTTGTGTATATATGAATCTTTTGAGTTGTTGATTGTGAATATTAGCTATGAATATGAACCTGTCCTGTGAACCTGAGTTTGAAACGAATGTTTCCCTTTTCTGTTGTACTTGTGTGTGAACTTGTTAGTATCTCTATTGTGGGATTTGTGACGTGTGGGTGTCAACGGCACACCTTCCCGAGAAGAATTGCACCTGCTTGTTAGGGTAGCAACGGTGCATCAACTCTTTTTTATATTTTTGCTCTGTCTTCCCCCCTCCCCCGCTCAACCCCTGCCATAATGTTTCCAGCCTCAAAACTAACATAGTACTGTGTTGTTTTTGGGGTTGATGAAAAATCAAGTGCTGCTTTCTATAGGATGGCCCGCCCAGCAAATGGGCTGCTCATCCACCACGGACTAGGAGGCTAAAAATACAAGTTGCATGGTGCAGAGGCAAGTCAAAAACATGCCATCAAGAGCCATCCACTGAGAAAATAATTGCGTCTGATGTGCTTCTACAGTCATGCCACCGGCCCCCTCTTTAATCCAGTTAGCTCCATTCCCCAACCGGCAGCACGGGACGGAAGTTTATTTCCCCCTCGCGCTGCCGGGGGATAACACCGCTGATGGCTTGCTTGTCCAAGTGATTTTCAGATCAGAAACTGCATGTTTCAGAGGCAGAGCATTTAAAACAACAGACACTTTTCAAACATGGATAACAGAATGTTGGAAATTTTATTCATGGTAAAAATGGAACTAACAACAAGTTAACATCATGCTGATCAACATTTTGTATAGCACATCTTCATATGATACAAGTCAAAAAGATATGCTATTTTTAAAATGGCAAGACAATGTTGAGTGTGCGAAAAACTGGGTAAACTAGGGACGAATTTTTGGCAAGTGTTAGATATTTTTCAACCGCACCAGTTGGGATCGAACCCGGGCCATAAACTTTTGGGTGAGAGGGCTGCAGCCACCGGGTTAGTGCGGTATGTTCGAAAGAATGAAGGTGTCTTCCTCGGCTGCGGTTCTTTCTGGTCCGTGTGCGCTCGTCATGGCACCGCCGTATGTCAATGTCAACATGCTAAACAAACGAGAGGAATCGGGAGAGGAATGTACGCCAAAAGACCGACAGTGGGACCCACCAGGTCCAAGCCATACACAAGCAAGTGCCTCATTGGAAAAAAAGCTTCCTCCTAATTGTATACTCACGTTGGGGCCCACGAGTTTGTCAACCTATAGTCAATAAACGAAATAAATTTCCAATGATGTCATCGAGGAGCTTTTTTTCAGGGGTATCGGGGATCATTTTTGTTGTTGTTGCGGGAAAGGGGCATCGAGGATCTAGCTGGTATCATTTTTTTCTAGAGGGCGAACAGTATCAGCTAGGCCTAGGTTTTGTTTTCTAACATGCGTAGCCCACCACATACCGAGATAGAGGTTTCAACTTATTTTCTGAGGTCCATCATGTACGTACCGGCCTATGGGCCTCCCAGCGTAGGTTTATTTTTTCTGAAGGACGGCAGCCCAATGTATTTTTAATAAAACGCAGATCTCTGTTCTATCTATCTATAAATAAGAATAATAGTGTTGTGTCCAATTTATATTTTCCCTTCTAAACACATTATATATATTTATATTATTACTATTATCGTATATTTAATAGAGACTTATATATACATTATAAAAACATCCCACGTCTTATTAACTTATAAAAGTAAATTTTTAACACAAGTTGGCAAGGAAAATCTTGGTTGTTTTTGCCTCACATGCAAGGAAAATCCTAGTGATTACGTACAAAAGCTTGCGAAGATTTTAAGGACCAATGTAATAATGCGCTCATTTTTCTCTTTAGCAATAACTCGCTAATTTGTTAATTATATATATATATAATGTGTCACTCCGGTTTATTTTTTAATATTAATTGCTCCTTCTAACCTAAGATTATATATGGAACAAGCCGAACTAATTTTTGTATTTCAAGAAAGTGCAAATGGGCTAGGATTTCTTAGAAAATATTAAATGGACCGCATTGACACGAAATTATTTGTTGACCCAGCCCAGTAAATGGACTGTAAATTCCAGAAAACATGGTTTAAATATATGCCACATTTTTGCAGGCTGACATGTGGGCCAATAGGTCCAAGCCTACGCAAGGCATTGTCAACTTAGTCAACAAATGATGCTGACATCCATAGCCATTGGATTTATATCCAATGGCCGGCATGCACCTTCAATCTCTCGTCTTCTTCCTCCAGCGTTGCCGGGACCGCCTGTTATGGCCTCCGGCGGCTAGCGGCTCTGCCTAGCATGCATCACTGTGAAGCGCTACCCCACCATCGGCCAGGCTATCCCTCCACCCCTCCACACCTCATGTTATTCTCCACCGACTGCAGCCCCATGCCGCACCAGAACCATTTATAACCCTTGTACCCCTCTCAATCTATGACTCCACTGCCACGTCTTCCCATCTTCGGGCCGTTCCCGTCCGGGGCTGCGCCGTCGTCCACTGCATCGCTGCGCTCGGCGGGCGTGGTCAACAAAACGAGAGTCATCGGAAGAGGACTATACATGGAGAGTCTGACAGCTGGGACCCACGAGGTCCATGGTCGCATGCAAGGAAAGTTCCTCCTTATTAAGCTGAAAAAATGTTTCCTCCCCCTGACAGCTGGGCCCACCGGCTGTATCTTGCACGGAAGGAAGTGCCTCCTTGTTATGCGAAAAAACTATTCCTCCCGAATGACAACTGGGACCCGGCAGATTTGGTGGCTTGACTTGTGGGCCTACTAAGCTGACACGTACGCGGGGCTTTGTCAACTTAATCAACAAATGATTCTAGCAGCTGGATCGTTGGATTTGAATCCAATAGCCGTGCTGCTTCTTCAACCTCTGTTCTTGCTCCTATCTCCCATGGGCGGCAGTGCTGCCGCGCACCCGAACCAGTCAAGTTTCCTACTCCTCTCCATCTGCGACTCCATTATCGCGTCTTCCCCATCTCTGGGTCATTCCAGTCTGGGGCCTCACCGTCGTCCACCTGCCTTGGTGTGCTCGGCACGGTGTGGTCACATGGTCAACAAATGAGAGTCATTGGGACTGTACGTGAGAGGCTGACAGTGGGGACGCACCACGCCCATGCACGCATGCATGCAACTGCATCCTTTTACCCTGAAAAATAATGTTTTCTCCCCCTGACAGCTGGGAGCCACCAGCTACATCTTCGCACGCAAGGAAGTGTGTCCTTATTACGGGCAAAAAAGTGATTCCCCCCGTGATAGTTGGGACCCAACAGCTATATCTTCGCATACAAGGAAGTGCGTCCTTATCCTCCCTGATAGCTAAGACCCACCCGATCGAAGCATACGTAGCGTTCTCTGTCTGGTCGCGAACATGTACGCACATACTGGTCGATCGGTCGCTCTGCAACGATGAACCATGGCCGAGTAAGTAGTGGCACATGTCATAGTAGAGCCCCCAGGTAGCAGTTCAGGTTGTCCCGTCTAAACCATGTACACGTACATACAACCACACGCCAAAAAATAAGGCCATGTACGTACATATGAGCGGGGTCTCAAAACGCATACTCATGCATACAGACGGCCAGTGCTCGTGTACATGGAGAGGCAACGGACGGCAGCGACGTTGTCCTGTTCATCTTCAACTAACCAGCTGAGTCGGAACGGAGAAAACAGCGTCGTGTTCGCCGGGAGCCAAGTGTCTGGGTCGGAACGTGTCCTATTCATCGGGAGGCAGCAGACTGGGTCGGAAAGCGTCGTGTGTTCACCGGGAGCCAACCGGCTTGGACGGAACAGCCGAAATGAGGCCTGGCATACCGCAGAGTGAAGGAATCCGACTTCTGTTTGACCGCCTACGGTCAAAATGGCGTCCTGTTCACTGGGAGGGGTGTGGTGTACCGTAAAATGGAGGAAACGGACTTGTCTTTGACCTCCTATGGTCGAAACGGGGTCCTGTTGATCGGGAAGGGTGTGGCGTACCGTAAAACGGAGGAAACAGACTTCTCTTCGACCTCCTACGGTCGAAACGGGGGTCCTGTTCATCGGGAGGGGTGTGGCGTACCGCAAAACGGGACTCCACGGGGCTACTATTCATCCACCATCGACTTCCTACAGCCTCCACCTGCTACTGTTCATCCACCATCGACTTTCTCCAGCCTCCACGGGCAACTGTTCATCCAGCCCCCACGGGGTCCTATTCATCCAGCCTCCACCGGCTACTGTTCAACCAGCCCTCCACGGGGTCCTGTTCAACCAGCCCCTCCACAGGGTCCTGTTCAACCTGCCCTCCACGGGCTCCCTCCACCGGCAACTGTTCATCCACCCCCACCTCCTCGATCGGGGTCCTATTCATCCAGCGGAAACGGCCTCTACTACCACGGGATCCTGCTCATCCAACCCCCACCGGGAACTGTTCATCCAACCCTAACCACGTATGTTCTCGACTCGTTCAACCAACCCCCACGTTCACTGTTCATCAAGAGGCAGCAGGTTCGATCGGCTTCAGTTAGCAGCAGTAGCGAAGGAATCACTTGGGTTCAGTTAATAGTAAGGGATCGATCGGGCTTCAGTAACGTAGCTAGTGCAATCGCTCGGGTTCAGTTAGAGCCAACGCCTTGATCGGATTTAGTTAGAGCACAACGCCTTGCACACACGTGCATACGTGTATGAGAGAAACGTGTAAACCTTCGTGCATCGCTCGGTCCCGACCACCCACCGTAACCGGGAAGTCCCTGAAATTTTCCTCGCCCTCGCTTCTACCACGAATTTTTCCGTCATGAATGGCCAAAAATGTCATACAGGTGCGTCTCTGGCCCGCCCAAGACGAAAAGCCCATTTTCTGTCATGATTTTTTGTCATAGAAGTAGGAGCCCACCACATCTATGATGATACAGGGTTTTGTCATAATTATCATCATAGAAGTGTCATAAGTATGATAGAAAAAATGTTCGTTCGGCCCCAAAATGTCATGGATGTAGTCTCCCCTGTTTCTTCTAACGACCATTGGTAATTTTACTTGGAGCTTATGTTTTTATTCATCACATACCATGAGTTTGCTTGGAGCGTCTTGTATTATATGAGTCTTTGCTTGTTTGCTTTTTAGTTTGTCACAATCATCCTTACTGGACACACCTATTTCAGAGAGCCATAATGATATTATGATTTGTTAGAATTTTCTAGTGCTTCACTTAAAATTTTGAACTATCGAATCGCTCTAGTGCTTCACTTATATCTTTTTAGCACGGTAGTGGTTTAATTTTGAAAGAAATATACTCTCATGCTTTACTTAAATTATTTTGAGAGATGAAATTTGGAAGAAATATTTGTGCTCTTGTTCTTCACTTAAATTTGTTTGAGAGCTTTGGTTATAAAGCAATGCTAATACATGAAATTAGTCCCACAGTGATAGATATTCCAGAATGATAATAAAAACTATCATGAGGATCATTGGATATTAAACTTGATTCCTTTCAATAGTTTTGAGATATGGATATAATAATATGTGCATCGTGTTGGTGAGTAATGCTTTAGTAAGAATATGGTGTTAAAGTTTGTGATTCCCTATGCAAGCACGAAAGTCAATAGTTATGCAATGAAATTACATCCTACTTGTGGTGCATTTATTTGGTGTTAGTTATGCTTAGTGCTCATTTATGATTGTTCTTGTTTTCTTGGTTGGTCGCGTCTCAAAGTATTTGCTAGCCTTTCCTTGTACAAAGCAGGAATACTGCTTGTGCATGCCAACTCCCTAAAACCAAGTTGTGCCAAATGAGTCCACCGTATCTACCTATATGCGATATTTCCGTGTCGTTCCAAGTAAATTCGTATGTACCAACTCTATTTTTCAAATGAATATCCTTTTTGTCTGCCCGTACCGCTCATGAAGTTGTAGGGGTGGCCAATATTTTCCATGCTAGATACTTTATTCGCACGATGAGTGTTTATTCACTTGTCATTTCACGAGAGTGTGGCACGTAATAGGGATGCCCAGATCCGAAATGATAAAGAAATTTACTTTATGTTATCAAATAATAAACTCCTTGGAAAGCGTTAGTATGGAAGGCACCCGTGGATACCGCTAGCCATGGATTGTGCAAGAATGGTGGAAAAGGAATAAACTTTATTTTATGTTCGGGAACAGCCTATGGTTTATCTAGCATGGAAAGTATTGGGAATTCTTTGTCATTTTCGTTGACGGGAAACGCATGCCTCTTAAAATAATTTTATCTCTCAATTTAAGCTTTGAGCTCTCGCACCTCTACAAATCACTGCTTCCCTCTGTGAACGGCTTATCTATTTACTTTATGCGTTTTTTATTTTTATTTGAGTCTCCATCTTCTCTTATAAAGCACCAACTAGGGAACACTATTATCATACTTGTGCATTGGACGTAGCTAATATTTGAGTGTGTTTCATGAATGGATCAATGATTGAGCATGATGGGCCAGGGATAACATTCTTTAGTGTTGATATTTTGAAAGACATAGTTGCTGGTTGATATGCTTGTGTATTGAGGTCTTCATGTCAAATTATAGACTATTGTTTTGAATCATATAAATCCAAATGTCCATGCTACAAAGAAAAGAATATGTGATGAATATATGATGGGTAGCATTCCACATCAGAAATTATGTTTCTATCATTTACCTACTCGAGCGAGCAGGAATTAAGCTTGGGGATGCTCATACGTCTCCAACATATCTATAACTTTTTATTGTTCCATGCTATTAAAGTATCATTCTTGGATGATTTTACAATCATTTTATAGTCATTTTATATCATTTTTTTTGTACTAACCTATTGACATAGTGCCCAATGCCAGTTGTTGTTTTCTACTTCTTTTTTACATTGCAGGAAATCAATACCAAATGGAGTCCAAACGCAGTGAAACTTTGGTGGACTTTTTTGGACCAGAAGACATCTAGTGGGCCAGGAAAGTACCCGAGGGGGCCTCTGAGGGGAGCACAACCCACCAGGGCGCGCTTGAGGCCCAGGCGCGCCCAGGTGGGTTGTGCCCACCTCGGTGGCCTCCCGCACCGCCTCTTTTCTCTATAAATACCCCAGTATTCCAGAAACCCTAGGGGAGACGACAAAAATCAATTCCATCGACTGCAAGTTCCACATACACTAGATCCAATCTAGACGCCATCTCGGAGGGGTTCATCATGTCCATTGGTGCCTCTCCGATGTTGCATGAGTAGTTCTTTGTAGACCTACGGCTCCGTAGTTAGTAGCTAGATGGCTTCCCCCCCTCTCTCTCTCTTGATTATCAATAGAATGGTCTCTTGGAGATCCATATGATGTAAGCCTTTTGCGGTGTGTTTGTTGGAATCCGATGAACTTTGAGTTTATGATTAGATCTATGTTTTTATCCATGAAAGTTATTTGAGTCTTCTTTGATCTCATATATGCATGATTGATTATAGCTTCGTATTTCTTCTCCAATATTTGGGTTTTTCTTGTACAACTTGATCTATTTATCTTGCACTGGGAAGAGGTGCTTTGTGATGGGTTCAATCTTACGGTGCTTGATTGCAGTGACAGAAGGGGAAACGACATGTATGTATCATTTCTATTAAGGATAACAATATGGGGTCTATTTCTACATAAATAGATCTTGTCTACATCATGTCATCATTCTTATTACATTACTCCATTTTCCCATGAACTTAATACACTAGATGCATGATGGAGAGTGGTCGATGTGTGGAGTAATAGTAGTAGATGCAGGCAGGTGTCAGTCTTCTAATCTTGGACGTGATGCCTGTATAATGATCATTGCCTAGATATCATCATGATTATTTGAAGTTCAATCAATTTCCCAATAGTAATTGTTTTCCCACCTTTTGCTATTTTTCTCGAGAGAAGCCACTAGTGAAACTATGGCCCCCGGGTCTCTTTTCATCATATTTGCCTTTGTGATATATTTTTCTTTGCTTTTATTTTCAGATCTACTAAACCAAAAATACAAAAATACCTTGCTGCACTTTATTTATTTTGCGATCTATTTATCCTATCTATCACAACTTTATCACGTCTTCTCGCCAATTTGAGGTATCATTACCCGAAAGGGATTGACATCCCCTTTAACACATCGGGTTTCAAGTGTTTGTTATTTGTGTGCAGGGGATATTTACGTTGGGTTGCTTGGTTCTCCTACTAATTTGATAACCTTGTTCTCATCACTGAGGGAAATACCTATCGTCGCTGTGCTGCATCATCTCTTCCTCTTTGGGGAAATACCAACATAGTTCAAGCAGGCATCAACTACCGTCGTACTAAGCAAAATAAGATGCATAAAGATAAACATCACATGCAATCAAAATATTTGACATGATATGGACATCATCATCTTGTGCTTTCGATCTCCATCTCCAAAGCATCGTCATGATCTCCATTGTCACCGGCTCGACACCTTGATATCCATTGTAGCATCATGGTCATCTCGCCAACTATTGCTTCTACAACTATCGCTACAGCTTAGTGATAAACTAAAGCAATTACATGGCATTTGTATTTCATACAATAAAGCGACAACCATTAGGCTCCTGCCAGTTACCGATAACTTTTACAAAACATGATGATCTCACACAACAACGTATATCACATCATGTCTTGACCATATCACATCACAACATGCCCTGCAAAAACAAGTTATACGTCCTCTACTTTGTTGTTGCAAGTTTTACGTGGCTGCTATGGGCTTCTAGCAAGAATCGTTCTTACCTACGGCACAAAACCACAATGGTGATTTATCAAGTTTGTTGTTTTAACCTTCAACAAGGATCGACCGCAATCAAGTATGAGAAATAGACACCCGTCAGTGACCTTTATGCAAAACTAGTTGCATGTCCGTCGGTGGAACCGGTCTCATTAACGTGGTCATGTAAGGTTGGTCCGGGCCGCTTCATCCAACAATACCGCCAAATCAAAATAAGACATTGGTGGTAAGCAGTATGACGATCATGGCCCACAACTCTTTGTGTTCTACTCGTGCATATCATCTACGCATAGACCTGGCTCGGATTCCACTGTTGGGGAACGTAGCATGCAATTTCAAAAATTTCCTACGCTCACGCAAGATCTATCTAGGAGAAGCATAACAGCGAGAGGGGGAGAGCATCTTCATACCCTTGAAGATCGCAAGGTTTATCAATGCAGTTGATCTAGTCGTACACCTTCACGATCCGTCCGGATCTAGTATCGAATGTACGTTCAGCACACGCTCAGTTCGATGACGTCCTCGCCTTCTTGATCCAATAAGACAGGCGAAGCAGTAGATGAGTTCTGACAGCACGACGGCGTGGTGATGGTGTTGGTGAAGAACAATCTCCGCAGGGCTACGCCTAAGCACTACGAAAACTATGACATAGGATAAACTAGAGGGGACGGTGTCGTGGTACTAAGTCTGACAATAAGAGTAGGGGGTACGTATGAGGAGGAAAGGCCCTAGCTACGACGAGGTTGTACACACGAGTTTACGAGTTCAGGCCCCTCTCGAAGGAGGTAAAAGCCCTACGTCTCGGTGCCCTGAGGTGGTCGACTGGAATATGTGTTTGTGACAAGGGGTGCGCACCCTTGTCCCAGAGGAGGGGGTGGCTTATATAGAGTGCTCTAGGACCCCAGCCATCCCCTGTTACAGGGTTCAATGTACATTAAGACAGGGCATTATTGGTAACGCCAACTATAAAGTGCTATTAATGATCTTTAAGACTACGAAGCGAACATATCACCGTTGCCATCCTGAGTGACTCTAGGTCTTCTGTACTCCGAGTGGTTTCCTGTATGGTCAAATGACTTCATCTTGGTCGAGTGGAATTGGGCGTATCCGAGTGAGGTGACTGGTCCAGTGGACTGCACTCCATGGATACTTCAGTCGGTATTTCTTGCTATACTTTGAGTGTCCTTGATTCTATGGTAGTGACCTTGGGTAGGGCATATAGGTCAGGCCTATGACCCTACCCTAGGTCCATGGCATCGTCATTAGCCCTCGAATGGATTGAGGTCCAAGTGAAAAGAGAGTTGAAGTTGACCCTGTCTTGACTCTTATGCTTCATAAGCATTCTTACTGAGCTTGAGGTTCATGCTGAAGCTTCGACTTCATTTCAGTCGCCTTGATCAATTCAGGGGTCATCGAGTGAACTTATACTCGCAATCTTCGAGTGTCGATATGGCGCGACATCTTCGACGCGATTGGTTACTGCGGTTCCCGGATCTCATGGGATTCGAAAATTGGGGGAAGCGCGCGAGGCGGAGCGCGCAACAGTAAACAGGATGGATAGACAGGGGCGCCTCAATTCCCACGCTACCTTTTTCGCCACGTATCCGGTGCACGACTGTTGCGGGATTTCACAGGATCACTCGGGCCCACACGTCAGCCACTCGGAAGCAGGCCTATAAAAGGCGTCGAGGCTGAAGCATTTGCATAGTGCACCTCCATTCCCCTTCCTCTTCCCGTGCTTCTCCGCCGTGTCTCTCTCCACTCTCGACGTCGTCGCCCCGCCCGTTCCCAGTCCAACGAAATGGTGAAGGACAAGATGGCGGCCCTAGAGCACGCGAAGAAAGAGACGACGATGATGAAGGGCAAGAAGATGCGTCAAGGATGGTCGTCGAGGACCGGGTTGCCACCTGGCTAGATCCAGGGGACTGGATTCGATCTACGGTCCGGCAAGAAGATTTGGAGGATCTGGCCGCCGCGAGATTGATCTCCGACGGGTCTTGGAGGCTGCCGGGGGATGAGATTGAGCCTTAGCCACGAGAGGGTGAGTGTGCCCTCCTCTCAACCCACGTCGACCGTGGTTTTTCTCTACCTCCGCATCCTTTCTTCCGGGGTTCCCTGAACTTTTTCGGTGCCCGACTTCACCATTTCTCTCCCGAAACCATCACATACCTTGTTGCATATGTTTTTGTGTGCGATAACTTCTTGGGATGTAGACCGCACTGGGGTCTCTTCAAACATATCTTCACTTATCGTTCCCAATCTATGAAGAAGGCAAATCCGACTAACAAGAGGACGCATGTGATTCAGATGTGCGGGGGTTTAGGGATTCAGATGAGGGTTAGGAGCATTTTTTCCCTATGATGCTTCCTGAGTCGGTTAGGGGATGGCAGTCGACCTGGTTCTATTGCCAAGACATTGCGACTCCCGGTCAGTCGACCGGTCTTCCTCCATTTACCCTAGATCGAGTCCAGCAACCTTGTTCACTGATTGTGTTCGTAGAGGAGAAAGTACAGGTAAACATGCTAGTCGAGCGGGTAGTCCAGTTGGTCCATTAGGGCGTGAATGGCATGGATTTATTGGAAGTGTTTCTCAATCGAGGCATCCAACCACTCCAAGCTCGTGATCATTCGATGTGGATGTATTCAGGTTCCAATGACACCGCTCGGGTCCACCCAGAGGAGGTCACCGATAAGAAGGTGGCCCAGTGGCTGAAGGGCATTACTGGGAACAAAGACAACCCCAGGGGGGCCAAGAGAGTCAACCCATTCGACGTCAAAAATCAGCCGGACAAGGTCTGATCCTTATTATAGAACGTCTTTCAATCTGACTTGCAACCATCTTTGAATCCGACTGATGTTTGTTTAAGTTCTTGCCTTGCAGATTTATACTGACATGTATTCGATGAGGAACGGGGAGCAAGCCCAGGAGCAACTCCAGGAGGGAGTGGAGAGCGCGGACGAGAGTGCCGACTAGCAATCTCCGGATGATGATGATGAGGAAGAGAGTGATGAGTCGGACGATGAAGAAGAGGTTGACTCACCACCCCGCATAGAACGCCGATCCAAGCAGTCCCACGATCTAGCGGGCGGGCGTAACAAGGCTGCAGCTCCAAGCACGCAAGTGCATAAACGCACTCGGACTTCGACTCTAGAGCCGTCGGAAAAGGTCACCAAGCAGCCCAAGGTTGTCCCTTCAAAGCCTCAGAAGACCTTGCCCAGGATCAAGATGGACATTCCCATCGCTTCTGCGTAAGTATTCTGTTCTTTCTGTGTTTTACTGTCGACTCATACTTCTACTCTGACCGAGTGGGTTTTGAATCCTTCAGTGCTGCAACTTCTGGGACCTCCATGGACATCGACAAGGCTCAGGATGACAAAGAAATTGAAGATGTGGCTACTTCCAAAGCTGATATGACTGCAATCTTGTGCTTGTTTTGTTGATTGAATTGTCGGTCGACTGAGCTCTTGTGGTTGAATTTTGTGTAGTTCCCCAAAATGTCATTGAACTTCCAAACGATGATGATGAAGCGCCTCAGAAGAATACGGGAAGGAGGGGCGGGACTTCGAGTAGGAGGATGCCTATTAGCCAGATGCCTCAGTCGACAACAGCACCGGAAACGGTGGTCCAACGATCCGGAGATCCGATTCGGGCCTCTGTTTCGTTTGCCAATCATGTGTCGACTAGCCGTCCTTCAACATCGATTGCTCAAGTCCTTGCTTCACCTGCGCATCTCCATGCTTTAGATCCTATGATTGCTCTGAATGTACTACCGTCATCGCTCTTTGCTGCTCATCATACCCCAGACGACCCGTGGGTGCCGCCAAGGAAGCCATACTCCAAGAAGGCCTTATGATGGAGAAGATGAAGGTGGTGCACGAGGCCAGCCAGGCTGCCTATAATGCCAGCACTGCTCTGCATATTAACGTCAAGGTCAGTTGATTTCTGACTGATCTTCTAGTTTGATCTTTGCCTTGCTACAATATAGTAGATGTAAGCTGCTGATTCATTGTCCGTAAGATGTCCCTGGATGAGTGTTTTGGAACCTTTTATGTGCATCTATCATGAGTCTGCACTTTGTATCCAATCATCCACTGGGTGTTTTAACTTATTGCTGAATAGTTCTTCCACTTGAGTCGACCAAGTTGAGTCGAGTGTATCTGTGAACCGGTGGGGGCACAGAAAGTACACCCACTGGGTGTTGTCCCCGAGAACGTCATTGGATGTTTGATTCAGCGGGGGTCTTTGTCGAATATATTTTCATTGTTCTTTCACTCAACATAATAGTTTGACCCGAGTGGATTCCAGACCAGTGGGGGCACGCAGAGTGCACCCACTGGGTGTAGTCCCCGAGACCACGGTCGACTGTGGGCAGTCGGCTGGGGTCTGAGAGTCTCTTTTTTTTTGCATACTCACGCTGGGCAGACCATGCTGTGTGGTCAACTGGACCAGTGGGGGCATGCTAAGTGCAC
Organism: Triticum aestivum; assembly: GCF_018294505.1. Classification (NCBI taxonomy): domain Eukaryota; kingdom Viridiplantae; phylum Streptophyta; class Magnoliopsida; order Poales; family Poaceae; genus Triticum; species Triticum aestivum. The sequence continues at coordinate 431,078,974 of NC_057807.1, forward strand.
CCACTAGGTGTAGTCCCCGGGACTACTGTCGAATGTTTGATTCTGCAGTAGTCTTAGAACACTTTTTGGTGTGATTAACTTTTGAATCTGACGACTAACGTGTCTTATTTGTTGACCGTAGAAATCTTGTGAGCTCAGGGCCCGATTTGCTGAGTTGGAGAAGAAACAGATCGACCTCAACCTTGACCTGGAACTGGCCAAGAAGAATCTTCAGAAGTCCAAGGATGATGCTACTGCTATGGGAGGTAATATCTCGCCGACTGTCCACCTTATAGTTTTTCCCCTTTAGTCTTTTGAACCGAGTGACTCCACTCGAACATATGTGTGTTGTGAAAATCGTCAACTCCAAGGTCATATAAAGAATGTTATTTTTTAGTCAAAATGAAGCAGGCTCTGGAGCAGAAGGACCTTGACCTTGCTGCAGCACAAAAAAAGGCGCAAGAGAAAACAGAGCTTGCTGACAAGAAGCTGGCTTCAGTCAGCAAGTTAGAAGAGGAGAATGCCAAGTTGAAGACTGCTATTATTGAAGCCAACAAAGAAGTTGCGAAGCTGAAGAAGGACAAGGAGACCCTGATCGACAAGGTTGGAGATCTCACTCAGAAGAAGGGCGAACTGGAGGCTTATTTGGGAAGACTTGCTGAGAAGCTATTCCTGAAGCTTGAAGGTACTTTCTCTTGTCTGACTGATTTGTAACTATCGACTCGTCGTACAGCTGCCGACTCACACTTTTCCGAATGTGCAGAATTCTGTCAGGACTTCGAAGCAGAGACTGGGTGGATCGAGACAGATCTTGGCCCCATAAATTCTCCCGATAAGGATGACGTCATGATGAACATGTTAGGATTGGAGTATCGTCTTGACAACGCTGTGGATTACCTTGCTCGTCTGAAAGCGGCCGCGTGTTGACATAGAGCTCTGGCCCCGAGTGGAATTCTAAAATGACCTTGAGTCTCTGATGACTCGGCCTAAAGAAATCCATGGTCGGGTGCAAGAGTGGAAGAAGTTGTCTGCTCGCTACGGCGCTGATGTGGCTCTGTCCTTGGTACGGGTCCATTGCAAGGATGTCAAGGAAGACAAGTTGGTGACTATCAAGGTTGCCAACACCAAGAAGCTCCAATTCCAGTCCTTCATGGAGACATTCATCGATGCTACCACTCGCTTTGCAGATGGCATCGACCTTGACAGCTTCGTCGAGCCAGCAAGCCCTCCTCCCGAAGAGTGAACAAACTTTATGCCTCACCTTTATTTGCCTTGGAATGCCGAGTGATTTTGTTACCGTAAAACTCTTTCAGGCTTGATGCCTGAGTACTTCTGCCCATGGTTCTGAACTTCGCTGGGTTTATTTGAACTTGGTTTTTCTTTGAATATGGTGGCTTTGCCTTTACCACTTTCAGATCTTTTTTAATTCTGAGTGGAACTTGACTTCTTACTCGGAATAGACGTTGTACTTGTGACGCAGCTCTGATGATGTGTTCGATCGACACCTCGTCCTCCTTGCGGATCAGGATGGAGCATATGTTGTACTTGTGACATAGCTCCGATGACGTGCTCGATTGGCACCTCGTCATCCTTGTGGGAGCGGATGTTGTAGTTGTGACGCAGCTCAGAGGATCTTTGCAGCTTAGGCGAGTACGGGGTCGCAGCTAAGCCCCCGAGTGGGAGGATTGCTCTCCACTCGGAATGGGTTTTTAACTTAGGCAAGTATGGGATCGCAGCTAAGCCCCCCAGTGGGAGGATTACTCTCCACTCAGAATGTTTTTTTTAACTTAGGCGAGTACGGGGTCGCAGCTAAGGCCCCGAGTGGGAGGATTGCTCTCGACTCGGAATGGTTTTTTAACTAAGGCGAATCAGGTTCGCGGCTAACCCTCCGAGTGGGAGGATTGCTCTCCACTCGGAGTAGTTTTTTAACTTAGTCGAGTATGGGGTCGCAGCTAAGCCCCGCGTGGGAGGATTTCTCTCCACTCGGAGTATGTTTTTAACTTAGGCGAGTACGGGGTCGCAGTTGAGCCCCCGAGTGGGAGGATTGCTCTCCACTCGGAAAGGTTTTGAAACTTAGGTGAATCAGGTTCGCAACTAGGCCTCAGAGTGGGAGGATTGCTTTCCACTTGGAGTAGGTTTTTTTAACTTAGGCGAGTACGGGGTCGCAGCTAAGCCCCCGAGTGGGAGGATTGCTCTTCACTCGGAAAGGTTTTGAAACTTAGGCGAATCAGGTTCGCAGCTAAGCCTCCGAATGAGAGGGTTGCTCTTCACTCGGAGTGGTTTTTAAACTTAGGCGAATCGGGTTCGCGGCTAAGCTATCCACTGGGGGATTTGAACACATGTGTTTATGGGAAAACAATCATTAAGATACTGCAAAAATCTTGTCTTTGATAAGCAAACTGAAGGACTCTTATTACAACTCGTCGATCCCAGTGGTTTAGGTATAGAAATGGCGAAGCAGCTCTGCATTCCACGCGCGTGGCTCGTCCACTTCCTTGGATACGTTGTAGAGGTGATACTCTCCATTGTGAAGCACATTGGTGATGATGAAAGGACCTTCCCAGGCCGGAGCGAGCTTGTGAGGTCGTTTCTGATCCACTCAGAGCACAAGGTCTCCTTCCTAGAACGCTCGACCTCTGACATTACGGCATGGAATCGACGCATATCTTGTTGGTAGATGGTCGACCGGATCAGAGCCATCTCATGTTCCTCCTCCAGGAGATCAACTGCGTCTTGGCATGCCTGTTCTGTTTCAACTTCTAAGAAGAGTTCCACTCGGGGAGCGTTGTGCAGCAAGTCACTCGGAAGCACAGCTTTAGCGCCATACACCATGAAGAAAGTGGTTCGGTCAGTCGACCGGTTTGGAGTTGTTCTCAGTCCCCATAAGACGGACGACAACTCAGTCACCCAAGATCAAGCAGCGTGCTTGAGGTCAGGCATCAGTCGGGGTTGCAGCCCTTGAAGGATCAAACCATTCGCCCTTTCTGCTTGCCCATTCAACTGTGGGTGCGCAACAGATGCGTAGTCGACCCAAGTGCCTTGGGAAGCACAGAACACCTTGAACTCATCATAATCAAAGTTGGAGTCGTTATCTGTGATAATGCTGTGAGGGACTCCATATCTGAATATCAACTCCCTGATGAAACTGACGGCAATGCTTGAGTCAAGGTTTTTGATAGGCTTGGCTTCGATCCATTTGGTGAGTTTGTCGACTGCTACGAGAAAATGAGTGAAGCCACTCATGTCGGTCTTGAAGGGTCCAACCATATCTAACACCCAGACTGCAAATGGCCAAACGAGTGGAATAGTTTTCAAGGCAGATGCAGGCTTGTGAGACATGTTGGAGTAGAACTGACAACCTGCGCACTTGTCGACTATATCCTTTGCCATCTCATTTGCATGCAGCCAATAAAATCCCGCTTGGTATGCTTTGGCCATGATGGTCCGAGAGGACGCATGGTGACCCCAGGTCCCCGAGTGGATCTCGTTTAAAATCATTCAACCTTCCTCTGGGGCGATGCAGCGTTGAGCTACTCCCGTGACACTTTCTCTGTAAAGATGCCCTCTTATCATGGTGAAAGCCTTTGATCGATGGACGATCTGGTGGGCCTCATCCTCATCTTCTGGGAGTTCTTGCCTGAGCAGTTACGTGATATATGGCACTGTCGAGTTGGGCGTGATCACTAAGACTTCCATGACCAAGTCGACCATAGCCGGGACTTCAATCTTAGTCGGGTTGGTTGAACTTATCGGTTGCGGGGGCTCTTCCTTGAAGGGATCTTCTTGTACTGATGGGGTGTGTAGATGATCCAAGAACACATTACTGGAGATAGGCTTCCGATTGGAACCTATCTTTCCCAGATCATCAGCAGCTTGATTCTTGATTCGGGGTATGTGGTGGAGCTCTAACCCCTTGAACTTCTTCTCTAGCTTTCTTACTGCATTGCAATAACCTGTCATTGCTGGACTCCTTATGTCCTATTCCTTCATTACTTGATAAACCACTAAGTCTGAGTCGCCATGGACCATCAAGCATCAGATGCCGAGTGAAATGGCCATACGTAGCCTATACAACAGTGCCTCGTACTCAGCTTCATTGTTTGAAGAATCAAAGTGAATCTGGAGGACATAGATGAGCTTGTATCCTCTTGGGGATACTAAAACCACTCCTGCATGAGAGCCATTCAACATCTTAGACCCATCAAAGAACATAGTCCAATGTTCCGAGTGAACCTGAGTCGGTTGCTGCTGTTCAATCCACTCAAAAGGAAATCTGCTATTGCTTGAGACTTGATGGCTTTCTTTGCCTCAAACTCGATATCCAAAGGAAGGAGTTCGATCGCCCACTTTGCCACTCGACCAATGGCATCCCTATTATTCAGAATTTCTCACAATGGGGCGTCCCTGACGACTGAAACAGTGTGAACCGTCTTCATGGTCAAGACAATTCCATAAACAAGCTTTTGATAATGAGGATATCTCTGCTTGGATGGAGTTAAGACTTCAGAAATGTAGTACACAGGGCGCTGAACTTTTTAGGCTTTGCCCTCTTCTTCCTGCTCGACCGTGAGCACTGTGCTGACAACCTGTCCAGTGGCTGTGATGTAAAGCAGTAAAGGCTCCTTGCTGACTAGAGCGGCAAGCAACAGCTGGGTGGAAAGCAGGGCTTTGAGCTCTTCAAATGCTGCTTCAGCTTCATCATTCCACTCGAACTTGTCAGACTTCTTCATCAGTCGGTAAAGAGGTAATGCCTTTTCACCGAGGCGTGAGATGAATCGACTCAATGCATCCAAACAACCAGTAAGCTTCTGAACATCGTGCACACGCACAGGGCGTTTCATTTAGAGGATTGTGCCAATCTTCTCTGGGTTTGCGTCGATCCCCCATTCGGAAATGAGGAAACCGAGTAAATTTCCACCTGGGACTCCGAATGTGCACTTTGATGGATTGAGCTTGATATCATATCTTCTTAAGTTGGCAAAGGTTTCAGCGGGGTCAGTCAGTAGGTCGGAACCTTTGCGAAACTTGACCACTATGTCAGCAACTCTTCCCTCTGTTGCAAATTGAGAGGTTTGGGCTCGTACTCATCGTGATCGTATGACGGGCCGTCACCGTCGCTGTTGCCGCCGTTGCGGCGAAACCCGGGTGGGCTGCGACGGGAATTGACCATGAGCACTTCTGCTGCGGGATTGCTGCTCCCACATTCGGACAGAGTGTCCGCAGAGCCAGTCGATGGGTCGACTGGTCCGCGGAGAAATTTGTCGGGCTCGATCACCGCGACTTGAGGGGTGGCTGCCTGGCGAGCCACATCGTGCTTCTCCCACCGCTAGAGCCGCGACCAACCAGATCACTTGTGGCGGTGTCTAGCAGAGTGAGCAGATGATGTAAGGACCGACCGATACAGATTCGATTGCTGTCGTAGGAGAACACCGTAGGCACTCGCGCGAAAGTGTGACGCCCCGCGGATCGGAAGAGCCTTGACATCAAGGAGGGATTCTTGGAGCCAGGCGGAGTCGTCAGCGACGAAAGTGAGCACGCCAAGTCAGAACTCGCAGCCCATGACCAAACCACCGACGGAAACCATGTTGATGAAGATCGGAAAAATTGCAACCTCGCCGGAAGTTGCCAAGACGCTTTGCCTCACGGTGGGCGCCAACTGTCGTGGTACTAAGTATAACAGTAAGACTAGGGGGTACGTATGAGGAGGCAAGGCCCTAGCTACAGCGAGGTTATACACACGAGTTTTTGAGTTCAGGCCCCTCTTAGAGGAGGTAAAAGCCCTACATCTCGGTGCCCTGAGGCGGTCGACTGGAATACGGGTGTGTGTTACAAGGGGTGTGAACCCTTGTCCCAAAGGAGGGGGGTGGCTTATATAGAGTGCGCCATGACCCTAGCCATCCCCGTTATAGGGTTCAATGTACATTAAGATAAGGCATTACTGGTAACACCAACTATAAAGTGCTATTAATGATCTTTAAGACTACGGAGTGAACGCCTGACCGTTGCCATCCTAAGTGACTTTAGGTCTTCTGTACTCCGAGTGGTTTCCTATATGGTCGAATGACTTCATCTTGGTCGAGTGAAATTGAGGGTATCCGAGTGAGGTGACTGGTCGAGTGGATTGCACTCCATGGCTACTTCAGTCGGTATTTCTTGCTATACTTTGAGTGTCCTTGATTCTAGAGTAGTGACCTTGGGTAGGGCGTATAGGTCAGGCTTATGACCCTACCCTAGGTCCATGGCATCGTCAGACGGGGTTGCCGGCACACGGCTTGGTGAATCTTGATGTCCCTTTGGTGCTAGCCCTGCCCCTCTATTTATATGTTGAGACCGGGGGTCGAAACTTGGAGCAAAAGCCTCCTCCAGATCAGTTTTGCCCAAAAGGCAAGAGTCCCAGTTGGACTCCAGGACCAAACGCCACAATCCTTGGCGTCTGGCCCAGACACCAGGGTCTTCGGCGTTTGGCCTCTAACCTCCGCAAAACTTTCTTTTGCATCGACCTATAGCCCTGTGGGCTTGACCCCTTGGCCTTACCATATCATCCAATATATGATACTTTACCTCTGGACCATTCTGGAGCTCCTCGTCATGTCCGTGATCTCATCCGGGACTCCGAACAACATTTGGTCACCAACATACATAACTCATGTAATACTATATCATCAACAAACGTTAAGCTTGCGGACCCTATGGGTTCGAGAACTATGTATACATGAGCGAAACACCTCTCTAGTCAATAACCAATAGCGGGACCTGGATGCCCATGTTAGCTACTACATATTCTATGAAGATTTTTATCGGTCGAACCATATGACAACATACGTGATTCCCTTTGTCTATCGGTATGTTACTTGCCCAAGATTCGATCACCAGTATCTTCATACCTAGCTCAATCTCGTTACCGGCAAGTCTCTTTACTCGTTCCATAATACATCATCCTACAAGTAACTCATTACTCACTTTGCTTGCAAGGCTTCTTATGATGTGTATTACCGAAAGGGCCCAAAGATACCTCTCTGATACTTGGAGTGAAAAATCCTAATCTCTACCTATGCCAACCCAACAAACACCTTTGGAGATACCTGTAGAGCATCTTTATAATCACCCAGTAACGTTGTGACATTTGATAGCACACAAGGCATTCCTCTGGTATCCGGGAGTTTGATACGTCTCCGTCGTATCTACTTTTCCTAATGCTTTTCCTCTTGTTATGACACTAATTTGCATGATTTGAATGAAACTAACCCGGACTGACGCTGTTTTCAGCAGAACTACCATGGTGTTGTTTTTGTGCAGAAATAAAAGTTCTTGGAATGAAACCAAACTTTGCAAGGATTTTTTATATAATAAAAGAAAATATCTGGAGCCAAGAATCACCGGAGGGGGCATCTGGGTGGGCAGAACCCACCAGGGTGCGCTACCCCCTCCAGGCGCGCCCAAGTGGGTTGTCCCCGCCTGGTGGCCCCGATGACCCTAAAACCGAAGCTATAAAATCACATATTTCCAGTAAAAAATCAAGGAGAAAGAATTATCACATTTCACGAGAAAGAGCCACCGCCGTCTCCTGTTCTTCATCGGGAGGCCAGATCTGGAGTCCGTTTGGGGCTCCGAAGAGGGGGGGGTGAGGGAGTTCCGGACTAGGGGGTGTCCGGATAGCCGAACTATCATCATCGGCCGGACTCCAAGACTATGAAGATACACGATTGAAGACTTCGTCCCGTGTCCGGATGGGACTTTCCTTGGCGTGGAAGGCAAGCTTGGCGATACGGATATGTAGATCTCCTACCATTGTAACCGACTCTGTGTAACCCTAGCCCTCTCCGGTGTCTATATAAACCGGATGGCTTTAGTCCATAGGACGAATAACAATCATACCATAGGCTAGCTTCTAGGGTTTAGCCTCCTTGATCTCGTGGTAGATCTACTCTTGTAACCCACATCATCAATTTTAATCAAGCAGGACGTAGGGTTTTACCTCCATCAAGAGGGCCCGAACCTGGGTAAAAACATCGTGTCCCTCGTCTCCTGTTACCATCCGCCTAGACGCATAGTTCGGGACCCCCTACCCGAGATCCGCCGGTTTTGACACCGACATTGGTGCTTTCATTGAGAGTTCCTCTGTGTCGTCACCAATAGGCTCGATGGCTTCTTCGATCATCAACAACGATGCAGTCCAGGGTGAGACCTTCCTCCCCGGACAGATCTTCGTATTCGGCGGCTTCGCACTGCGGGCCAATTCGCTTGGCCAGCTGGAGCAGATCGAAGGCTACGCCCCTGGCCATCAGGTCAGATTTGGAAGTTTGAACTTCACGGCTAACATCCGAGGGGACTTGATCCTCGACGGATTCGAGCCACAGCCGAGCATGCCGTACTGTCACGATGGGCATGATTTAGCTCTGCAGCCGGACAGTACCCTGGAGGCCGCACTCGAACCCGCTCCGATCTTCGACTCGGAGCCGGCTGCGCAGACCAAGGATGGATGGCTAGACCCCACCTCGGGGGCTGCAACCTCTACGGCGATAGAGCCGAACATCGATCTTGTCCCCCATGAAGCTCGTGGCTCCGAGGTGCCGGACTCCTTGCCGGACTCCGGACCTCCCGCGCCCCTCCAGTCGAATCCGATGGGGCGCCAATCGTGGAGTTCACCGTGGCGGACATCTTTCAACACTCACCTTTTGGCGACATCTTGAGTTCGCTAAAGTACCTCTCGTTATCAGGAGGGGCCTGGCCAGACTGCGGCCAGGACGGTTGGGATGCGGACGACGAAGAAATTCAGAGCCCACCCACCACCCACTTGGTAGCCACTGTCGACGACCTAACCGACATGCTAGATTACGACTCTGAGGACATCGACGGTATGGACGACGATGCCGGAGACGACCAAGAACCAGCGCCTAACGGGCGCAGGAAAGCCACCCCATCCCACAAAGTATGCATGGTGGACACACCAAAAGGAAGCGACAAAGAGAAAAAATAGGACGTGGCGAAGGACAACTCCCACAACAGATAAACAAAGCGGCGACGCAAGCGCCGCCCGAAGACCGGCATGGACAAAAACGGTACCCATATGGACCCGGCCCTAGAGCAGGGCGAAGCAGTGGACGGCGCACACGTCAACAAGCAGCCAGCCGGACATGAATCGGACAAGCAACCCATCCCCCGGCGAAGATGATCTCACATCACTAGAGCATACGAATCTCCATAACAGGCTCGTCGCCACTGCAAGAAGTTTGAAGAAGCAAAAGCGGAAGCTCAAAACAGCGGAAGACACACTCAGAATAAGATGGAGCAAAGTACTCAACACCGCAGATAAATATGGCACTAGTCACCAGACAAAGAGCTACCCGAAGCGCAAGTTGTTGCCCGAATTTGACGAGGAGGCCTTCAAGCCCCCGCAGTCAAAAAAGAAAGGGGCCGCCTGGCCGGATAGACGACCAGATGACAGGCCAAGAGCAACACGGGGCGCCACACACAAGCCGGCACATGATCAGCATAAAGATCTTCAGAAAAAGGATAACCCGGCCAGGTCCATCTATGGGCCAAAAACAAGACTCGAGGAAGTAACACAACCAGCCGAGCATTTGAAGACAACGGCACACCCAAATACAGGGGCGCCGCACACCCACTATGTTTTACCGACGAGGTACTGGATCATGGATTTCCAGCGGGATTTAAACCCATAAACATAGAGGCATACGACGGAACAACAGACCCCGGAGTCTGGATTGAGGATTATATCCTACACATACACATGGCAAGAGGAGACGATCTCCATGCCATAAAATACCTTCCCCTCAAGCTCAAAGGGCCGGCCCGGCATTGGCTTAAAAGCCTCCCAGAAAATACGATTGGGAGTTGGGAAGAGCTTGAGGATGCGTTTCGAGCAAATTTTCAGGGGACTTATGTCCGGCCTCCGGATGCAGATGATTTAAGTCACATAACTCAACAGCCCGGAGAATCAGCACGCAAATTCTGGAACAGGTTCCTCACTAAAAAGAACCAAATAGTCGACTGTCCGGACGCTGAAGCCTTAGCAGCCTTCAAACACAACGTCCGAGACGAATGGCTCGCCAGACACCTCGGCCAGGAAAAACCAAGAACAATGGCCGCACTAACAAGTCTCATGACCCGCTTTTGCGCGGGGGAAGACAGCTGGTTGGCTAGATGCAGCACCAGCGACCCGAGTACATCCGAAATTAGGGATGGAAATGGGAAATCACGACGCAAAAAAGATCAGCGCCGGAACAAGGAGAATGGCACAAATAGTACGGCGGTCAATGCCGGATTCAAAAGCTCTCGGCCAAACAACAAAACACTGCCCTTAAAGGATAACAGTGACGAGTTATCCAACCTCAACAAGATTCTGGATAGACTGTGTCAAATACACGGTACCTCCGGGAAACCTGCAAACCATAACCACAGAGATTGTTGGGTCTTCAAGCAGTCCGGCCGACTTAACGCCAAACACAAAGGGCTCGACACACCAAGTGACAGTGACGATACCCAAAAGCAGCGCTCCGGAAAACAAAAGACTTTCCCATTATAAGTCAAAACAGTGAACTCACTTCATGTGATAACACGCAGCGCGGCCCCTGCTATACCAGGACACCGTCCGCAGACTAGGGATAGAACCCACCAAAATTCATTACAGTAGGAGTTCCTTCAAAGGAGTGACGCCAGGCCTTTTTAGCCAATTTTACAGGCTCTGTACCACTAGGGGTCGTGTTCGGTTCATCCGACAACCTCCATCGCAAAAAGCTCACCCTCCATCGCCCCATTTAGCAATAGCCCTTAAGCACTAGTGGGGCGTGCAGCTTTCGCGCGCTTTCATGCAATACCGCATTACGCATCTCTTACGCTTAAAAACGCCCAGTCCACGTGGCATATTCTTAAAACTCCAGGTGTCTCTCGACCACGGAGAATGTGCGGCTGCCTAGACAGCCACACATTATTCCGACCTTGCAGGTCAAAGCCCCTAAAAACAGGTCATTTAGACCTCGGACATGGTCAGACGAGTCCGGCAAGGGGCTTCCCAGCCGCATACCCCCTTTTTTTAGGGGGCCGCGCGCATAAATGATGAAAGCCAATAAAGCTCAACTTTCTTCATCTTCCAAATTATACTTTATTTTGATACACTTTTTGCACGATACTTCTTAGAAACTAAGTCCTTCTCTTTTACAGATGAAGCACGTGCTACACCCGTCCAGGATACAGCACAACGGAGACACGGGCGCAGACGTGCAGTAGGGACCCGTTGCAAGGATTCTTTTTAGATTAAGACCCTGCGTAAACCTTTCTCACTGTCTCTTGTTGATACACATCCCCCGGTTTCCCACCAGAGCCGAGGAGGAGGCTGGCGTTTTGGCATCGGCCGCGTCAGAAGTTCCCGCCTGTACCTGGACACTAGGGGCTTAGGGCTTTATTCTGCCCGATATCATAAAGACCGAACACCTCAGGGAGTGTTCGGCGTCTCGAGTTAGGCCTTATATGCATCAGCTCCGAATCATGTCTTTGGTCAAATGTTGGGTTTGCCCGGCTCCTGTGTTTTGCTGCCTTACGTTCCGTATCATCGGCTAACGCGGCACCAGGAGAACTACTGCGATTGTGCCCCGGTTCGGCCGGGAGAGCACCTCAGTAGAGAAAGCCGAAAACTGACTGTCATGATATAGCGAGAGACTGGTCAACCACTCGATCGACCATTGGAATGTTTAGAATTCCTCCGCTTTGACGAAGGACCGCTTCCCGGTCAGGCACATACGCGCCCCAAGTTCGGAGAAGCGCGGTGCCATCAGGGGCTATATAGTAGCCCCACATTCGAGCTCCTATGGCTAAGTGAAAGTGATAAAGCATTATAGTCCGGTTGCCTAGTTTGCTATGCTATCACCTCCTTAAAAGGACCAAGACGTTGGATTAAGTGTGAAAAAGCGTTTTTCTTTTTGCAAACACCCCCGCACCATGTGCGTGGGGGCTGAAGCCAAAGACTGCCATCTTTCAGATTATACATACATATACGGCCGCACAGGAGATAGTTCAATACTTGAACACACAAGTATAAAAAGTCATTGCATTATAAACATGATCTTAGAAATCATACATGTCATTCAAACATAACATCTTTCGAGCACTGCGACTCTATTATACGAGCGCCCTGCAGGACTTCCTCAAAGTAATGCTCGGTGGGGAATCGGCTTTTGTCCGAACCCCGGGATGCAACAGCGGTGGCATCCATCTCCGCCCAGTATGTTTTACCACGGGCGAGAGCCATCCGCGCACCTTCTATGCATGCCGACCGCTTCATCGCCTTAATATGCGGCACTGCCCCAAGGAATTGCTGCAACAAGCCAAAATAACTCTTCGGCTTGGGGCTTTTCGGCCACAGATGAGTTACCACATCCGTCATGGCCAGTCCGGACAATCTATTCAGCTCAGCCCACTCAACCAGCCGATCACTCAACGGAAGTGGACGCTCCGGACTATGGAATTGAGACCAGAAAAGCTCTTCCATTTCATGATCCTCCTGGCTTCGAAAGTGCACGACTGCGTCAGCCGCACTCGCCGCCAAGTCCAGATAAGGATCCTCCGCACCGTACAATCGGCCCAGCTGAGCATACTTCGGATCCGTGAACTTCCTACGTAGCATAAAGGGCTTTCCAGCCACAATGTCTTCGACCTGACGCAGTTCCTCCTTCATAGCCCGCATCGCACTACGGGCATCCTTGGCTTCGGCATCGGCCTTCTTCAGGTCCTCTTGCTCCGCTCGGCGTTCTCCTTCAAGAACCTCCAGGCGGTCGGTAGCAACTTTTAATTTCATGGCCATTCCGGCCATCTCCTCCCTGCTTCGGCAGTGAGCAGCCTTCTCGGCTTCTAGCTCTTCCGCTGCCTTCAAGGCAGCCGCCTCGCTTTTTCTGGCTTGCTCCTTGGCCCGAGCAAGTTCTGCTCGAAGGTCTTCCACAGCAGCAGCACCATCTGCATCAAGCATACAACTTGTAAGGAATGGGCATCAGCTCCCTTACTAAGCGACCGCGGCGCAATCACATACCTTGTGACTCATCAAGTCGTTTATTGACCAGCGAGATGTCCGCATCTGCAGCGTCGAGTTGCTTCTTCAGCTTGGCGAACCCATCCGTCCGGCTGGCCACCGAACGTTCCACCACCTGCATAGGAAAGGCGACAGTTAATAACTGAGATTATGATCCTAGGCATGCTGCCGTTTTTGACAGCATACCAAGTCTCAGGGGCTACTATATAGGGCACACTTCATGTGCAAAACTGTTAACAGGTATGTCATTTTTTGCGTACCTCAAATCCCGTCAGTAAACTTCCGACGGCCTCATACAACCCGCTTTCAGCGGACAAGATCCTCTCAATCACATTACCCATTAATGTGCGGTGATCTTCTAAGATGGACGCCCTATTAAGCAAATCCTGCAGCTCCACCGGCCGTACTCCAATGGGTGCCGAACTCTCCGGCCCCGCCGGACTCGGGGAGACCCTCCGCGACGACACCTCAGGGTCGTCCGCCCCGTGCGATGGGGCGACAGATGGAGGCGTTTCGCTCTCCATCATCTCCGGACGAAGGTCTCCCGAAGATGAGCTGTGCTGAGATGGGCTGAGATCCGAACTACAAGGTAAAAACTTCGGTTACCTTTAGACATTAAGTAGGGGTGTCTAATAATTATTAAATCCCCCTTTTTACTTACGGCTCGTTAGAGGGCTGATTCCTCCGAGGAGACAGTACGGCCGGGGCGCTTTCTGGCGCAGGACCTCCCGATACAGATTTCTTTCCCCGCTTTGAGGCCTTGGCCTCCGGGTCTTCGGAAGCATTCCGCTTCTCCCCCTGGAAGGAGGGACTCTTGATTCCTCCCTTATTAAACGGCTCCTTGGCAGAGGTGACAGTTTCCCCGTGCCCCCCTTCGCCCTCATTTGAAGGTGCAACCTCCAACATTTTAATTAACACGGGATCCTGCGTGGTCTCAGGGAGGGGGGCCGGACACCGTATCAGGTTTGCTTGCGCTATCCACTCCTGTCCAGGGTTAGCTGGTTAAAAGGCAAGCTCACGTAAATAAATGGATGGTGTGTCCGGGCACAGGGCTACTTACTTGAGTATCCGGGCGATTGCAGCTTAGGCCAGCGTCCTCGGTCAATTCCGGATGCGTCTCTTGCGATCCGAAGAACAGTTTATACATCTCCATGGGAGTCAAACCCATGAAATGTTGAAGAGCTCGCAGCCCCTCCGGATTAAATTCCACAGGGGGAGGGGGCGACGTTTGCAGGGCAGTAGGCGCCAGATCAACATGACCTGCACCACTGCGACCAGATTGATCTCCTTTCTTGGAGGACTACAATCCGGTCCTGCAACAGGGGGACGTCTTTGGGCGACCCCCAGTCACGCCCCTTGTTGACCCATGATGTCAGCTCCTGTGGAGGGCCCGAGGGAAAGACGGGCGGCGGCTTCTGCCTGCTGCCCCGGGGAGCGGTGATATAAAACCACTCCTGTTGACACAAGCCGAGCTCCTCTTGGAAAGAGCCCTTGGGCCATGGAGCTTCGGCCCTCTTGCTTATAACCGCCCCGCCACACTCTGCCTGACGCCCCTCAATCATCTTCGGCTCCACGTTGAAGGTTTTGAGCCATAAGCCGAAGTGAGGGGTAGTGCGGAGGAAGGCTTCACAAACGACAATGAATGATGAGATATGGAGGATGGACTCTGGAGCCAGGTCGTGGAATTCCAGCCCATAGTAAAACATGAGCCCCCTCATAAAGGGATCCGTCGGGAAGCCTAAACCCCGACGGAAGTGAGACATGAACACGATGATCTCGCCGGGCTCGGAAGTTGGGATAACTTGCCCTCGGGCAGGCAGCCTATGCGAAATCTCATAGGTTAAATACCTGGCATCTCTCAGCTTTAGCACGTCCTCCTCCGTGACGGAGGAGGGCATTTACCGGCCTCGTAGATCAGGATCGAAGGTACCTGAATTCGGAGCCCTGGGTGTTGGAACTCAGGGAGAGGGGCGGATTCGATAGAAGATTGAATAAAAAGAACGGGCCTTGGTCTCATTATAAAGAGGAAGAATACCAAGAGTCGTCCCCGTGACCGTTTGGAACCTGCCTTCGATGGAGGGGGCGTGGCAACGGGCGCGGTTGGGTTACCCACGTCCGTATTGATGGGAATCCCGGAATAAGGGGAACACGATCTCTGCTTCGACAGGACGTGCCAAGGAAACCGCCTCGCTAAACGCGCTGAAGTGGTACAATAAAAACGTTTCAAATAAAGGCTTGGTTGTGGTGTGACATCACGCCACGGAATACGTCAGCAGATTGAACTTGTGTGAATATTATTCTCTCTACGGTGGTATGTGGAATTTATTTTGCAGAGCCGGACACTATCCTGGTGTTCACAATCTTCTATAAATTATTCGGAGGAGGAACCCGCCTTGCAATGCCGAAGACAATATGCGCGCGGACTTGTCGTCATTGAAGCCTGGTTCAGGGGCTACTGAGGGAGTTCCGGACTAGGGGGTGTCCGGATAGCCGAACTATCATCATCGGCCGGACTGCAAGACTATGAAGATACACGATTGAAGACTTCGTCCCGTGTTCGGATGGGACATTCCTTGGCGTGGAAGGCAACTTGGCGATACGGATATGTAGATCTCCTACCATTGTAACCGACTCTGTGTAACCCTAGACCTCTCCGGTGTCTATATAAATCGGATGGCTTTAGTCCATAGGACGAACAACAATCATACCGTAGGCTAGCTTCTAGGGTTTAGCCTCCTTGATCTCGTGGTAGATCTACTCTTGTAACCCACATCATCAATATTAATCAAGCAGGACATAGGGTTTTACCTCCATCAAGAGGGCCCGAACCTGGGTAAAAACATCGTGTCCCTCGTCTCCTGTTACCATCCGCCTAGACGCACAGTTCGGGACCCCCTACCCGAGATACGCCGGTTTTGACACCGAGAGGGGGTCTTCGATCTTTGTCATCACCAACACATCTTCATCACCAACTCCATGATGCTCCCCACCGGGAGTGAGTAATTCCTTCGTAGGCTCGTGTTAGTGAGGAGTTGGATGAGATTCATCATGTAATCGTGTTAGTTTTTTTAGGGCCTGATCCCTAGTATCCACTATGTTCTGAGATTGATGTTGCTATGACTTTGCCATGCTTAATGCTTGTCACTTTGGGCCTGGGTGCCATGATTTCAGATCTAAACCGTTTATGTTATCACCATTATATCCATGTTCTAGATCCAATCTTGCAAGTTATAGTCACCTACTTCATGTTATGATCCGGCAACCACGGATTGACAATAGTCAGGAGCACTCCCAATGATGACTGCATTTTGAGGAGTTCATGTATTCATTGTGTGTTAATGCTTTGTTCCAGTTCTCTATTAAAAGGAGGCCTTAATATCCCTTAGTTTCCAATAGTACCCTGCTGCCACGGAGGGTATGACAAAAGATGTCATGTAAGATCTTTCCATAAGCACGTATGACTATTTACAAAATATATGCCTACATTATATTTATGAACTGGAGCTAGTGTCGTATCGCCCTAGGTTATGACTGTCTCATGATGAATATCATCCAACAAGTAACCGATCCAATGCCTACGAATTTACCTTATATTGTTCTTGCTAAGTTATTACTGTTGCTACAGCTATCGTTACTATTACTTCTCCTACTATCATCAAAACTATCATATTACTTTGCTACTGATCACTTTGCTGCAGATGATTAATTTCCAGGTGTGGTTGAATTGAAAACTCAACTGCTAATACTTGCAAATATTCTTTGGCTCCCCCTGTGTTGAATCTATAAATTTGGGTTGAATACTCTACCCTCGAAAACGGTTGCGATCCCCTACACTTGTGGGTTATCCAGACCTTTTTCTGGCGTCGTTGCCCGGGAGCATAGCTATATTTGTTGAGTCACTTGGGATTATTATCAAATTATCGCTATGAAGAATCTGAAGGATGCTAAGACTAAGGTTTTTCCCTCTAAGACGAGGGGAGGTAAGGAACTGCCATCCAGCTCCGTTTTAGATTCACCTTTTGTTATAAGTAAACTTGCAACACCACCACATGCTATTAATTCTGATATGTCTCAAGTTATTGATGATGCTACTTCTGCTATGAATGCTACTCATGATGATGCTAGTACCTTGCTTGATGATGATGTGCCACTAGGTGAATTTCTTGATGAACAAATTGCTAAAGTAAGACATCATGATATTGTTGAATCTGATGATGAACTTGAAACTGAAAATCTTGAAACACCTACTAGAACTAGTCCTCCTAGATATGAATTGCCAAAGGTACTGGAAGGTTATACTATGAGTGAGGAGGCAACTACAGATATTCTTGCTTGTAAGGATAAAGATGATCTAGAAAAATTATTATGCAAGTATAAAGAAAGATCTCGGAATGCTAAAATGAAATGTGATCCTGAGTTTGCTACTTCACCTATCTTTATTGATGATAAGGATTATGAATTCTGTGTCGACCCAGAGTTAATAAATTTTGGTTGAATCTGATCCTTTCCATGGTTATGAGACTGAAACTGTTGTGGCACATCTTATTAAGTTGAATGATATAGCCACCCTTTTTTCTCATGATCAGAAGATTCACTATTATTATATTCTCAAGTTATTTCCATTCTCAATAAAGGGTGATGCTAAAGCTCGGTACAATACTATTGCTCCTGGTTGTGTGCGTAGTCCCCGGGATATGATTTATTACTTCTCTAAAAAATATTTCCCTACTCATAAGAAACAAGCTGCCTTGCAGAAAACATTTAATTTTGTGCAAATTGAAGAAGATAGTCTCGCATAATCTTTGGGGAGGCTTCTCCAATTGCCTAATGCTTTGCCTGATCATCCTCTTAAGAAAAATGAAATACTAGATATCTTCTATAATGGACTAACCGATGCTTCTAGGGATTTCCTAGATAGTTGTGTTGGTTGTATTTTCAGGGAACAAACTATTTAGCAAGCTGAAGAATTATGGAATAACATATTGAAAGAATATGATGATTGGACTCCTCCTGAAACACCGCTTAAACCCACTCCGAAGAAGAGGGGTATCTTATATCTCAGTCCTGAAGATATGCAGGGGGCAAAGAAATCTATGAAGGAAAAAGGTATTAAAGCCGAGGATGTTAAAAATTTACCACCTATTGAAGAAATATATGGGCTTGAAGCACCACCACCACCTAAGGTGGTAGAGGTAAAATCTTTAATGAAATTCAATGATAGTGATGATCCTCGAAATAAACATCCTAGTCAATGCCTTTATGAGTTTGATAATTACATTATGAACCAAGACCACTTCAATGCAAATGTTATGAAACAATTGAAATACAACTCTGATATGATTGCTCACTTAAGTGACTTGCTATTTAGAATCTCAAATGATGTTAGAGGTCTAGGAAAGCATGCCTCTATGGTTCAAACTCACTTAGAACAAGTTGCTAATTCTCAAAGAGAGTTACTTGATGAAATGAACAATAATATAAGCGACTTTGTTGTTAGAGTAGCAACTAGAGGAGGTAAAATGACTCGGGGACCACTTTATCCGGAGGAACACACAAAGAGAATTGAACAAGACTCTCAAAAAATTAATACTGATGCACCTAGTCCTTTTAGAAAGAAAAAGAAGAAGAAAAATAATAGGACTTTGCATGCCTCTAGTGAACCTGAAATAGAAAAACCTCCTGATAACGATAATGAAATTCTATCTCTGATGCTGAAACTCAATCTGGTAATAAACATTCACCTTCTTATAATGAAAAATATAATGTTGAGGTTCATGAAGACACTCAACCAAATGATAAAGAACCAGACAATGATGTTGAGATAGAACCAGTTGTTGATCTTGATAATCCACAACCCAAGAATAAAAGATATGATAAAAGAGATTTTGTGGCTAGAAAACATGGTAAGGAAATAGAACCATGGGTTCAAAAGCCAACGCCCTTTCCACCTAAGTCAACTAAAAAGAAAGATGACAAAGAATTTGAACACTTTGCTGAAATGATTAGGCCAGTCTTTTTGCGCACTCGCTTGACTGGTATCTTAAAAATGCCTCCTTACGCAAAGTACATGAAAGACATCATCACCAATAAGAGAAAAATACCGGAAGCTGAAATATCCACTATGCTTGCTAACTATACTTTTAAAGATGGAGTACCTAAAAAACTTGGAGATCCGGGAATACCAACTATACCTTGCTCCATTAAAAGAAACTATGTGAACACTGCTTTATGTGATTTGGGAGCTGGTTAGTGTTATGCCTTTATCTTTATATAAATGACTTAATTTGAATGAACTCACACCTACTGAAATATCTTTGCAAATGACAGACAAATTAACTGCCATACCTATCATTATTTGTGAGGATGTGTCCGTTGTTGTTGCTAATGTTACTATTTTGACTGACTTTGTTATACTTAAGATGCCCCAGGATGACAACATGTCTATTATCCTTGGTAGACCCTTCTTGAATAGTACATGGGCTGTTATTGATTGCAATAAAAGTAAGGTCACTTTTCATATCAATGGTAATGAGCACACAGTGCACTTTCCGAAGAAACAACTCCAAGTGAATGGTATTAATGTTATTGAAAAATCTCCTACAATCACTATTGGAAGTTTTCAGCTACCTCTACCTACTGCTAAAAAGAAAAATGAAATGCTTATTGTTGGGGACATTCATATCCCCATTGAGGTAACTTAGTGATTTATCAAAGTTCTTCGGTTTCATATTAATCGAAAGTGGTTGTTAATAAGACTTGATCAACCTTATTAATGGATCATTTTTTAGCCTACCTTTTGTTTTATGTTTTTCTTAGTTAAATAAAATAAAATGCCATGCTTTGTTTGTTTTCTGATTTTTTCCGTGCAATGAAAAATGACCCAAAAATAAAAGTTCTCAGGATGCCCTAAAAATTTAACACGATTTTTTCTGAATATTTCTGAATTTCTGGTGCAGATAATATTAGAGGGAGGTGCACCAGTGTCGGTGTACTAGAGTAGGGGTACCCTAGTATCCCGAACTTGTGCACGGGTAGTTGCAGCACCCCGCGGCAAGGCTTGCTAGGTGACCGCCAAGGTCCTCCGTGGTTCCTTTGGAGCCATTCAAGAACAAAGTATTCAAGCCAAGGAGACAAGGCCCCGGCAAGAGGAGCTTGCCGGGAAGGCCAACCAAGGCATCTCAAGGAACTTGCCGCGATGCGCCACGCGTCCCGGCAAGGCCCGCTGAGCGACAAGCTTCCGGGCGCGACAAGACAATATCCGCGGCAAGGCGCTTGCCGCGACAAGCTACCACTCAGTACCCGCGCTCCAGCACATCCACCAACGTGTCGCCTTGAGGCCTTTCCAGACGCGCGTGGCAAGAGGCTGTGCAGCCAGCGATGCGCGGTGGCAAGCGACGCTGACAAGACTGCCATCGTGGCGAACGGTGGCGCCCCTGACGGTCCTTTTTGCACTATTTGGGCGACATAGACGGGCATTTAATGCCTTTGTCCCCTGCCGTCAGGGTTAGGTAGGATACACTGTACAAGTAGTTGTACCAACCGCAATTCCTTTTCCATTTTTTCCCTTGTCTATGTTGCCACCTGTCGGAGACCCCTTGAGCGTATAAAAGGAGGCCCATGCGCAACGTAGGGCAGAGGTTCGGAGGCCAGAAAAACACTCACGCTCGGTCTCGTTAGCGGCTCTAGTGTACTGTAGCACTCAGCGCTCTCGAGAAAGAACTCAATAGAATCAGACAAGCAGCAGTAGGAGTATTATCTCTCCGGAGAGCTCCGAAGCTGGGTAAACTGCTCGTGTGCTTCGCCTCGATCCGCTCTTCGTGTGACCTCCGCCCCCCTCACCAAACCGAAAGGGGCTCGGTCCGCCGGTCCCCATAGGTGTTCGTGGATCATCTTCCCCGACATCTTTGGCGCGCCAGGTAGGGCACGTCGAGGTTGCGTGAACCTGATCCGGCGTTCACACGAGCTAGATCTTCATCTTCTACATCGACATGCCACCGAAGAAGAAGACTTCGGCGGCAGCTGTTCCGTCCACGTCGATCCCACCACCACCGGAGCAAACGAGTGTTGGGGTAGACGCCGGCGGAAGAACGGGCGTCGACGTGGGAGCTCACGGTGCTTCCAGGTCCAAGGACAAGGCTGCGCAGACCTCGGCGTCCGTACATGCACCGCGCCCGTCTCAGGAGGCGCAGGATCGACAGCGTCATGGTATTCGCAGTACCATACGTTTGTTGGACCAAGATCGAGCAGGTGGATCTCGGAGCGCTCAAGACCGGCATGCACGCCGACATGCTGGCACGAGCGAGACACGGTCGCCTGGACGGGATACTGCTCCTTCTAACATTGTTAGAAGTCCGAGCATATCCCGCTCCTCGCACCGTTCGCCACTGCCGCCCACCACTCCAGCAGAAGCTTTGGCACGAGCTCAACTGCTCCTGTATTACCCTCCAACGGAAGACAAGATCGACGGATGGAGGGCCACCATTCAGAGTCTCATCGGCTTCGCCAATGGCGACACTCCGTGGCAGCCGAGTACATGGCTGCCGCGGCAGGACCGCCAGGCACGAGCCGATGGCGACGAAACCGGTGGGGGTGCAACCACCATACACTCTCCACCTCGAAGGCCAAGATCGCCGACTCGCCGGATCCACCTCGACAGCGATGATCCACGAGCTCGCCGTGATCAGTGCCAAGTTCTTCATGAACGACAGCAAGAAGACGCTCGTACTCGCATCGAGCGCCAAAGAGAAGCGCGGCGTCAATCCGACCAGCGTGCTGGGCCCTCTGTTGACATGCATGCACCAGGGGAACCAGGCGACTTGCCGTACGCGGTAGGTTGCCCTGCATTCACTCGTGAGCTGCGGCAAGTCTAGTGGCCGAGCACGAAGAATTTCAAGCCAGACGTGCCAGAGAAGTACGACGGCAAGTCGCATCCGTCGGAGTTCCTCAGCATCTACACCATCGCGGTGCAAGCTGCCGGGGGGCGGGACGACAAGATCCTGGCCAACTACTTCCCGCTGGTGCTCAAGCCCAATGTCAGATCCTGGCTCATGCACTTGCCGGACAACTCCATATCCTCCTGGGCAGACCTATGCCATCAGTTTGTCGGCGCCTTTACGGGCGGCCACAAGCCTCATGGCCAAGAAAGTGACCTTCGTCTGCTCGCCCAGAAGGAAGGAGAGCCCCTGCGCAAATACATTCAGAGATTCAGCCGTGTACAACACAACATCCGAGATGTCCACCCTGTCGCGGTAATCAGCGCGTTCCATCAGAATGTGCGAAACCACAGGATGCGGGAGGAGATGGCGATGTGCAAGATCAGAGACGTCAGTGAGCTATATGCCCTGGCCGACAAGTGTGCACGTGCTGAGGAAGGGAGGAAACTCCCCGGAGAGAATACAGAAGCAGGAGGGTCTGATAGTGAGGAGACTGCCCCGGCAAAGAGAAACCGGCGGCGGAACAACAGGAAGAAGAAAGGCAAAGATGTGCTAGTCGTTGAGCAATCCGGCAACGGAGGTGGCGCCAAGAAAGCCAAAGCTGGTAGCCCCGGCGAGGAGGCTGTGGCGGTCGCCGACAAGCAGGACGGCACCAACAAGCAGTACTACAAGATCCACCGCACCAAGGGCCATGACCTCCAGAGCTGCAAGAAGGTCGAGCAGCTTGTCGAGCAGCAAAAGGCTGAATACGAGCGACGCAACAAGGAGAAAGCCTAGGAAGGTGCTGGAGGAGCTGGCAAGAAATGTCCCGGCCGAGGAGGACGTCGTGGCAAGGCCAAGCAGCGGCAAGGAGACAGACCTCCCCGTGGCCGCGACAAGGATGAAGATGACGACGATGATGAAGATATGGATGATGACGAGACCGATGAGCAGGAGTTCCAGAAAGCCACAGAGGTCATGTGCGTTGACGGCGGTGCTTCTCTGCATACTTCACACCGCCAGCTCAAGCAGTGGGTGCGGGAAGTCAATGCGGCAGAACCACCCGTCGAGTCACGCAAGCCTCTGAAATGGTCCAGCACGCCTATCATCTTTGATATTGAGGACCACCCTGATCGCATAACTGTGGTCGGGTGCTTGCCGATGTTGGTTTCACCAACTATCCATAACCTCAAGGTCACTAAGATTCCAGTTGACGGCGGGGCCGGCTTGAACTTGATCTCCTCCGCGGTACTCCAGAAACTCCAGATCCCTGATAGCGAGCTCGAAGAGACCGGCACGTTCCAAGGCATCAATCCGGGAAGGAGCAAGCCGAAGGGAAAGATCACGTTGCCGGTGACATTTGGCAGCGAGTTGAACTTCAGGATTGAGAGGGTCACTTTCGACGTTGCTGACTTTCCATTGCCTTACAATGGGATACTTGGCCGTCCAGCGCTCGCCAAATTCATGGCAGCCTCTCACTATGCGTACAACATGCTGAAGATGCCAGGCCCGATAAGTGTCATCTCTGTCCCTGGCGACAAGAAGGATGCTCTTATCTGCGCCGACAAGATCTACCGGGAAGCAGCAGCCGCAACAGATCGCAAGTCACTTGCCGTTGAAGCTCCTGGGGCGAAGAAGAAAACCAAGTCCGGCAAGAGTTCTGATGCCCACTCCGGCAAGCGCACCTCTTCGGAGTGCTGCGCTACCGTCGAGGACGCACCATCGAGCTCCACCGGCAAGTGTAAGAAAACAATGGTAGCTCCACCAGAGACCAAGAAGGTGTCCGCCAAGGAGGATGGCACTGGTGGTACTTTCACCATCAGTGCCACTCTCGACCCTAAATAGGAAAGCGCGCTCGTTGCTTTCCTGCGGGCGAACGTCGACGTATTTGCATGGCAACCGTCTGACATCCCCGGTGTTCCCAAGAAAGTAATCGAGCACCATCTTGCCATCTGTCCTCATGCGCGGCCCGTCAAGCAGAAAGTCAGGAAACAGGCAGTGGAGCGCCAAGAATTCATTGCAGAAGAAATCAAGAAGTTGGAAGCAGCAGGCCTCGTCAGAGGAGTGCTCCATCCTATGTGGTTGGCCAACCCTGTAGTTGTGCGCAAGGCAAACGGGAAATGGAGGCTTTGTATCGACTTTACCGATGTCAATAAAGCTTGTCCCAAAGACCCATTTCCCTTGCCGCGCATCGACCAGATTGTTGACTCCATGGCCGGATGTGACTTGCTTTCATTTCTTGATGCATACTCAGGATACCATCAGATCTTCATGGCAGAAGAGGATGAGGAGAAGACCGCATTCATCACCCCATGTGGCACATACTGTTTCGTACGGATGCCTTTCGGTTTAAAGAATGCTGGTTCAACATTTGCAAGGGTAGTCCATGACGCTTTTGAACCGCAAATATACAGAAATGTGGAAGCCTACATGGATGACATAGTGGTCAAGAGCAAGGACAAGGCGACTCTGATTCAAAACTTAGACGAAACCTTTGCAAATCTACGCAAGATCAACCTCAAGCTTAACCCCGAGAAGTGTGTGTTTGGAGTCCCCTCCGGCAAGCTTCTCGGGTTCTTCGTGTCTCAGCGGGGAATTGAAGCCAATCCCGACAAGATCAAGGCCATTGAGCAGATTGAAGCACCAAAGCGCGTCAAGGATGTACGAAGACTTGCCGGTTGCGTAGCTGCTCTCAGCAGGTTTATCTCTAGGTCTGCTGAGCGCGCCCTGCCATTTTTCAAAATATTGAAAAGGGCAGGACCAATGAAATGGACTCCGGAAGGGGAGGCTGCGCTGCAGGACTTAAAGAGATACCTGTCCTCCACTCCAACACTTGTCACACCTAAGCCACAAGAGAAGTTACTGCTATATATTGCGGTAACCAATCTAGTGGTTAGTGCTGCGTTAGTAGCAGAGAGGGAGGCGGATGATGAACCAGCAACCACGGCAGATCCATCCAGCGACAAGCAGAGCACTTCACCGGCAAGCTCTGGTCCCGACAAAGATGGATCTGCGCAGGCGCGTGAGAAGATGCAGAAAAGAATGGTGCAGCGCCCAGTTTACTTTGTCAGTTCCCTTCTGCAAGGGGCTAGGTCAAGGTACTCTGGTGTATAGAAATTGCTTTTCGGCCTTCTCATGGCCTCGAGAAAACTGCGCCATTACTTCCAAGCACATGAGATCACAGTCGTCACTCGTTTTCCGCTGAAGAGGATACTGCAAAATCCAGAAGCAACAGGCAGGATTGTCGAGTGGGCACTGGAACTGTCAAGCTTTGGCCTCAAGTTTGAGAGCACTTCAACTATCCAAAGCAGAGCATTGGCAGAGTTCATATCAGAGTGGACGCCAAGACAAGATGAAGAAATTCCACAAACGAGCATCCCCGTTAAGGAAGCAAGCAAAGAATGGCTGGTGTACTTTGATGGTGCCTTCTCGCTGCAAGGCGCCGGTGCGGGCATGCTACTTGTTGCACCCACCGGAGAGCACCTCAAGTACGTAGTCCAGATGCACTTTCCCAAGGAGCAAGCAACGAACAATACCGCAGAGTATGAAGGTTTGCTTGCCGGTCTCAGGATCGCAGCAGACCTTGGGATCAAGAAGCTCATTGTCAGGGGTGACTCACAGCTTGTCGTCCGCCAAGTGAACAAGAATTATCAGAGTCCGTTGATGGAAGCCTACGTTGATGAAGTGAGAAAGCTAGAAGAGCACTTTGACGGCCTACAGATGGAACATGTTCCAAGAGCTCAGAACGACATTGCCGATGGCCTGTCAAAGTGCGCCGCACTGAAGTTACCTGTGGAACCAGGGATCTTTGTGCTCAAGCTGATTCAACCGTCTGTAACGCCATCAACTGGAAAGAGCAAGAAGAGGAAGTTGATTTATGTTGACTATTTTCCGGCAGAGCTCCCCGAAGCCGCCGTCAAGAAGGTCCTCAAGATCAACACCAAAGGTGCTGAGGAGCAGTCTGCTCCGGCAAGCCTTAGGGTTTGTTCCGTTGAAGCAGACGCTCCCGACAAGTTTTGCTCCGGGAAGCTTGCCGGGGAACGCCAAGCTCCGGCTGAGCCGCAGGTTCTCGCCGTAGAAGCGGATGTTCCCGCAGCAGCAGATGTGCCTTTAGTCTTTGTTGTCGAGCCACAAGCTCCAGCATGGGCACAGCAGATTGTCCGTTTCCTTCAGACAGGAGAACTTCCCGAAGAGCAAGAAGAAGCGGAAAGAGTAGCCCGACAGTCAAGTATGTACCAGTTTGTCGACGACACACTGTACAGAAGAACACTCAACGGCGTGAAATTGAAGTGTATTCACCGGGAGGACGGACAAAAGCTGTTGGGAGAGATACATGGAGGCATATGTGGTCACCACATTGGCGCGAGAGCACTTGCCGGCAAAGCGTTCCGGCAAGGTTTCTTTTGGCCGACAGCCCTCCAGGATGCAACTGCACAAGTAACCCAGTGTGAAGCATGCCAGTTCCATTCCAAGCAGATACACCAGCCAGCTCAAGCTCTCCAGACGATCCCTTTATCCTAGCCATTTTCGGTCTGGGGGCTCGATATCCTCGGCCCTTTTCCCCGAGCTGTCGGGGGCTTTGAGTACTTGTACGTTGCAATCGACAAGTTCACAAAGTGGCCGAAAGTGGAACCAGTGAGGAAGGTGACAGCACAGTCAGCAGTCAAGTTCTTCAGGTCGATTGTTTGCCGTTTCGGGATCCCTAACAGGATCATCACCGACAACGGCACACAATTCACGAGCCACACCTTCATGCAGTACGTCCAAGATCTTGGCGCCAAGGTCTGCTTCGCTTCTGTTGCTCATCTGAGAAGCAACGGTCAAGCGGAGAGGGCAAATGCTGAAGTGCTGCGCGGGCTCAAGACCAGGACTTTCGACAGGTTGCGCAAGTGCGGAAGGAACTGGATTGAGGAGCTACCGGTGGTTCTTTGGTCGATCAGGACGACGCCAAATCGAGCCACTGGCCAGACACCTTTCGCTCTAGTCTATGGAGCAGAGGCAGTTCTCCCCACGGAACTCGTATACGGATCACCTCGAGTGCTCGCTTATGATGAGCTTGAGCAAGAGCAGCTGCGACAAGATGACGCGCTGCTCCTTGAGGAGGACCGTCTTCAGGCTGCTGTACGAGCTGCTCGATACCAGCAAGCTTTGCGCCGCTACCATAGCCACAAAGTTAATGCCAGAAGTTTCGAGGAAGGCGACCTTGTTCTTCGGCCCGTTCAGTCCGCCAAGAATTCCAACAAGTTGACGCCGAAGTGGGAAGGCCCTTACCGGGTGAAACGAGTCACTAGGCCTGGCGCTGTCCGCCTTGAGACCGAAGATGGCATTCCGGTGAGCAACTCCTGGAACATTGAGCATCTTCGTAAGTTTTACCCGTAGGGCGCGGTTGCCGGAACCTTTTCCGGCAACCACCTTTTGTACAAGTCTTGCCGATGTTGCATGTAATCCTTTGTACGAAGCCGGGCGCAGACCCCGTGCATAAGTAAAGCTCATGTGCTCCGCACATCTTGTCAATTTCATGCTTTCTACTATTTTTTGGCATGCGTTATCTGACACTTTGTGCAGCGCCTACCCCCGGTAAGCAATAACGAGCCGTAAGGCTCCATATCTTTATTTTCTCTTCTTTCTTTTTCTCAAAAGGAAAGGAAGGTTCCCTCGCCCACAAGTTTGCCGGGGGGAAAGGAGAAGATAATGGTGTGGACCAGGCATCGTTCAAGGAAGTTTCGCCTTACCGGAAAGCAAACGACAGAAAAGCTAAGTTGCCAAAGTTTGAGCAATCAGTTTTAATTTTTAAGTTATCTTCCTCGAACGACCGTACTTTGTATGGAAAACCTGTGCGCGGAGGAACCAACTCGTAGCTAGTTGCGCCCTTACTTTGTTTCGAGTCCGCTCAACAACTTAAGTGAGCTGCGACTAGTTGCGACAAGGTTTCTTGTCGGAAGCGGCACCACCAGCAGGCTGCTGATGTCCCGCACTCAGCGCTCGCGGCTAAGGTGCCTGCGCCGACAAGTTCCCTAAAAGCCTAGGGCAAAAACATACAAAGGAAGGAATCAAGTAAAGGAAATAACACAGCAATCTCTACCCAAAATAGAGTTATATTACAAGATAGCTTGTCGCAGCTCTAACAGATTGTTCTCATGACATGACCGACAGCGACAAAGAAAAAGAGAAAACGGGCGGCCTAATCTACGCGATCGCCCTCAACCCTCTTGATCTCGCTCACCTTGTCCATAATGGGTGCGACAAGGGCCTTGAGCGCTTCCAGATCAGCATCCGGCGGCAGGGACCTGAGGACGTTGGTGAGGTTGAGGCCTGGGTTGCGGAAGGCCACCTTCACCAGCACCTTTTGAAGAACTCCCGCGCAGATCTTGCGCGACTCGTCGGCCAGCTGCTTTGGGATCTTCTCCCGGAGTCGCTGGAGGGCCGTCGCCACGCCTTTGAAGAACAAGCTGAGCTTGGCGCTGGGTTGGAGGTGCTCGTCGGAAGAATACCCGAGGTCCTCCATCCCCAGCTGCGCCAGCTCCCCGTCGATGGCGGCGGCGACATTCACGAGACCCTCGGTCCAGTGCTCCACAGTCTCCCTAAAAGCATTCTGGGCGGCAGCAGCACTCGCCAGCAGCGCCTCGTCGGCCTTGATCTTCTCCTTCAAGGCCACCTCCTGCTCCCTGGCACCGTCCAGCGTCTTGGTCAAAGTGGCCAGCTTCAACTCAAGATCTGCGTTGGAGTCCTTGGCGGCGCTAAGCTCTTTGCTCCTCTCAGCGAGATGACCCTGCAGCTCGCCATGAGCGGCGGCGTCCTTCTCGCGCTCACGCTTGAGCACGGCAAGCTCCTCGCCGCTCGCCTTGAGATCGGCCTCCAGCTGCGCCATCTTCGTCTCCAGCTCCTTCTTGGCGGCCTCGGCAGCTGCGGCAGCATCCTTTGCTTCCTTGAGAGCCCCGCCAATTGCTTGCTCGCGAGCGGCAAGCTCCTCCTCGTGGCTGTCAAGGTTGACCTTGCGCTGCGCCAACTCGCCTTCCTGCGCAGATAGCTTCTCGGCAGCAAGCCGCTGTTGCTCTTCAACCTCAGCCTTCTCGAGGAGGAAGGCTTTCCGCTCCTCGGCGACTTGCTCCCGCTCCTCTGCCAGGGATCGGAGAGCTTCCTGCCTGAGACCCCGGAGCTCCTCCGCGCGCTTCTCGATGTCCACTCCCGCCTTCGCGACAAGCGCTTCTCGGGATTCCAGCTTGGCCTGTCGGGCGCGGTAAAGCGACAACAGCTTCTGCAGCAGCCGCTCCTCCTCAGGCTCGTCGCTGCTGCTGCTTGGCGCGTCGACCAGCGTCAGCCGAGCGGAGGCGAGCACCTCTCCATCCAAGATTCTCCTTCGACCGGCGCCCTGGAGCTTGACGCCCAGGGGAGCTTGATGAAGATGCCGTCGCCGGCCTTCAAATAGGCGCCGGGCTGGGGCTCTTCGGAGCCTGGCGCTGCAGCAGCGGCGGAGGGATCGGCGGTCGGCGTAGCGCTTGACGCTCCTGCGGCCTCGGGGCCGTCAGTGCGATCGCCGGATCCCTCGCCAGCTTCTGCGGCGGCAGCTTTGGCGGCCTCTTCGCCGGTGGGATCATCAGCGCCGGCTTCTCCTTCGGTGGCAACGACGTCGTCGGTATTGCTGCGCGCCATCCTCGCCGGCGACCTCGGTTTCCATCGGCTCCGTGGCAGATGGATCTAACGAACGGAAAAAAGAGAAAAGTCAAGCAAATATCCAAAGAGAAAATCAGAAGAAGAAGAACCCAAGGGAAGTTTTCAAGCAAGAGGATTACCTGTACTAGGATCTGCAGTCGTGGTCTCAACCACCGGAGGATCAGTGGTGATGTCCCTTGCCGGAGAACTGTCCCTTGCCGGAGAGTTCTCCCTTGCCGGAGAACGCTCCCTTGCCGGGGAATTCTCCCTGGGCGGTGTAGTCGAAGCAGATGGCACTTCGGAAACGGCTTCCGGGCTCTCCTGGTGAGGCTGCTCTGCTCCTACACAAACCAACAGTCAGATATCAGCAAAGAAAGGTCACCCATGCGCGCCTGACAGCAGGAAGTAAACTATATACTTACGCTGGGGGCTGCGATGGGGGCTGCTTTGGGGAAAAGTTGCCGGGTCCGGCAAGGTGGTCTCGGGCACGCCCCCTGCTGTCGCGGTGGGTTCGTCCTCGATGACAATCACCGGGACCTTGGCTCTCTTCGCCGCTCTCTGGGCCAGAGTCCTGAAAAGGGATGGGTTCGGAGTAAAGCAAATCAGATACAAGGCAAAACAGCAAGAATTGAAGAACTACAAGTACAACAAAGAATCTTACTCTTCTTCTTCCTCGTCGGAGCTGAGCGTGGAGAGATCGAAGTCCGACTCGTCTCCGGTGCGACGAGGCGGAGGAGTAGGCTCCCTTGTCCGCTTGGCAGGAGCTGTAGCGGTGGACCGGGAAGACCCCGCTCCAGTTGCCGCAGCGGCGTGAGGCGCTCCCGCGGCAATAGTGCTTGCCGCGGTAGAGCGTGTCACGCGGCATGGCGGCTGTTGATTCGCCTGCCGCCCCGCTACGTCCCTGGCCTTGCGGAGACGCCTTCTTGGTGGAGCTGGGGGCTCCGCTTGCGGCGAGCTGGCTGAAGGTGGGGAGGAGGAGGAGCCGATCTTCAACGAGTCGCTCGCACCCTCGGCGAGCTCGCTCGACTCAGCTTCAGGCCCGACAAGCTCTTCCTCGCCGGCAAACTCCTCTCGCTCGACAAGGCTTGCCACCTCTGCTGCCTCTGCCTCCTCCACGGTGAATCCAAACTCACCCGCGGTAGCGGCTGCTGCCGCCTCTTCCAGCCTAGTGGCGATGCGCTGCATCTCCGCATCGGTGGTGTCGCGGGTGAGGCTCTTCTGTTCGTCGGAGCGGACCGGCACTTCTACAAAGCCGTCAAAGAAATCCCGCACGACGTCGTCCACAGGCTCTTGCCAGGTTGGGACGATTCCATGCGAATCGCACAGCGGCATCATTGCGCGGATGCGGTCGAGTGAGGAGTTGTTGCACAACGGAATGACACCCCTCGGCAACATGAACGCTTCGGGATGCTGAGGATCGCGCTTGAACAGCTCCAGGATCATCGTGTCCAGTTCCAGGACAGTGAAGTTGAAGTTGAGGCCCGGGCGCAGCCTCATGATATCCGCCGAGTTTTGGAACTCCCAGGCGGGTCTCCTCCTCTCCTGCAGGGGGGCGATGCGGCAGTGAAGGAAATCTGCGCCAACGGCGCCTACGGTGAGCCCGGCAAGCCTGAGGCGTAAGATCCGGATGACGGCAATCTTCAGCCTATCGTCTTCCGGGGCCACGTTGCTCCAATCGTTGCCGCGCGCTATTGGGACTTGGCGCTGGGCGGTGAATGGCTGCAGGTTCTCCTCGACAATCCAGCACCATTCTGCTCTCCATTCCTCCCACTTGCTGCGGAGCTCTCCCTCTAGATAAGCTTCCTTCTTGCCAGCTCTTGAGATCCAGGCGATTCCGCCGGATAAAGGTTCTCCTCTCTCGACTCGGGGCATAAAGAAGTGGCGAAAAAGAGCGACATTTGGATGGACTCCGACAAAGTTTTCGCAGAGATGTGCGAAAACTGCCATGGTCTGAACGGCATTGGGGGTGAAGTCAAGGAGGCGGAACCCGTAGGTGTTCATGATATCGCAGAAAAATTCAGAGAAAGGCGGGCAGAGCCCGTAGTAGAAGAACAGTGCGAAGAAAGGGTATCCATTCGGAGCCAGTTCCGAAGCGGCAGCTGGGAGTACCTTCGTGCGCGGATGCGCTCGCGTCTCCGTCGACCAGAAGAGGTAGTAGTACTCCCTCAGCTCCTTCGCGTCGAGCTGGGGGGGGGGGGGGGAGATTGCCCGCTCCTTTCGCACCGCCGCGAGCCGCTGCGCCTCGGCCGACTTCACGACCTTCCCCTTGTCGGCTTTCGGAACCATGACGAAGGTGGTGGGGGAGATCAGCGGCGTTGGTGATGCTGGTGGCGATGGGGGGCGGAGCGCTTCTCTCTTTCAGCTTTGGGAAGAAGGGGGGAGCGGCGGAGATTTCTGAGATTGGAGTAGCAACCAGCGAGATGGGCGAACTGCCCCTGTTTCCCCTGCTTATAAAGAGGGAGGGGGCGGGCGTTCCGTTATTCCGAATAAAGAAACCACCCACGATCTCCCCCACGACGCCGCATTCAACGCGTGTCGTTCGGGAGGGCGCGGTGGATACGGAGTAAGATACGGCGTAACCCAGGCCGCGCGTGCCCGTGCCCTGTTTTGGGCCTGGCCCAACAGCGCTCGACACCGTGTGTGGCCCAGGCCCTGGGGCTCCTGTCGGTGTACTAGAGTACGGGTACCCTAGTATCCCGAACTTGTGCACGGGCAGTTGCAGCACCCCGCGGCAAGGCTTGCCGGGTGACAGCCAAGGTCCTCCATGGTTCCTTTGGAGCCATTCAAGAACAAAGTATTCAGGCCAAGGAGACAAGGCCCCGGCAAGAGGAGCTTGCCGGGAAGGCCAACCAAGGCATCTCAAGGAACTTGCCGCGATGCGCCACGCGTCCCGGCAAGGCCCGGTGAGCGACAAGCTTCCGGGCGCGACAAGACAATATCCGCGGCAAGGCGCTTGCCGCGACAAGCTACCACTCAGTACCCGCGCTCCAGCACATCCACCAACGTGTCGCCCTGAGGCCTTTCCAGACGCGCGTGGCAAGAGGCTGTGCAGCCAGCGGTGCGCGGTGGCAAGCGACGCTGACAAGACTGCCATCGTGGTGAACGGTGGCGCCCCTGACTGTCCTTTTTGCACTATTTGGGCGACGCAGACGGGCATTTAATGCCTTTGTCCCCTGCCGTCAGGGTTAGGTAGGATACACTGTACAAGTAGTTGTACCAACCGCAATTCCTTTTCCATTTTTGCCCTTGTCTACGTTGCCACCTGTCGGAGACCCCTTGAGCGTATAAAAGGAGGCCCATGCGCAACGTAGGGCAGAGGTTTGAAGGCCAGAAAAACACTCACGCTCGGTCTCGTTAGCGGCTCGTGTGTACTGTAGCACTCAGCGCTCTCGAGCAAGAACTCAATACAATCAGACAAGCAGCAGTAGGAGTATTATCCCTCCGGAGAGCTCCGAAGCTTGGTAAACTGCTCGTGTGCTTCGCCTCGATCCGCTCTTCGTGCGACCTCCGCCCCCTCGCCGAACCGAAAGGGGCTCGGTCCGCCGGTCCCCATAGGTGTTCGTGGATCAGCTTCCCCGACAACCAGGTGGGCATAACCCACCTGGGCGCTAGGACCCCGAGGCACTCCCTGGTGGGTTGTGGTCCCCACGTGGGACCCCTCACTTACTTCTTCTTCCCACATCACCACATTCACCCAGAAAAAAATCACCATGCACTCTTTCTCTCTCATGTTCCTGCTCCTGAAACCGCGGATTTCGATCTCTTTGCTCGAAGCTTTGTGTCTGAAACTGTTTCGGGAATTTGTTGCTTGGTATGTGACTCCTCCATGTGTCCAATTAGTTTTTGTTTTAGTGGCTTATATTTGGAATAATTAGCTACTCTTGGTGCTGCTGTAGTGAGCTTGCATGTTGAATTCATAGAGTTCTAAGTAGTTTGAATGCTTGATATGGCCTCCATACAACCCTATGAGTAGTTGCTACCCTTCTTATGAAGTTTTTAACTAGTTTTTGTGACCAATTTTTTTTAGAAAATTGTACGCGAATATGATGAACCTTTTTGGAAGGAGTTCTTCAAGGAGGAGATCGTCGGAGGCATCTTCTAGCAGCAGCTCTACTCATCGGTCTTATGTTGAACCAAGTGAAAGTTCCATTCGAAGTGCCACCACAAAAACATGCTTATGGCTATGCAACGATTATATGGTGAGCGTGGGCATTAAGGAGGAATTCGAGCAATATTTTCACAATGCCGACCTCGGTCCCTACATTTCAGATAAGTGCGACCAATACCTCATCCTCACTGAATCATTCGTCAAAGGATTTAAATTCCTTCCCCATGAGTCTAGGTTGTCATTTAAACTGTATGAAAATCCATTTACCATTTCTTTAGAAAGGTTTGCTCACCTCTACAAAATCCCATTCCGGGGTTCGCTCGATGAGCCATCGAGGTCTGAGTTTGAAATATTTTCGACTAGTCTTTGCTATGGTGAAACTAGGGGAGTGATGCAAGGTAGAATAAAGAGCATTCATTTTCCTACAATTTAGTACTTCACATTATTTAATGGAAAATGTATTGTAGGCAAACAGGATTGTAGTACACTTTGTGCTCCTGACATGAGCCTCATACACACCGCTCTCAACGGTGATAGGAGTTATAACCTTGGAGCGATTGTCGCACGTAGATTACAACACAATGCCGGTAGTGGATATTTTTATGGTGGAATTTATGCCACATGCTTAGCAAGAGGGCTAGGTTTTTCACCTTTGCGCTATGATCCTATTTTACCCACGCAGTACCTAGACTTTGATGCTATGAAACGTCATAAGATTTTGAGGGGTGATCCCCATAATTTCACTTATAATTTGATATTAAACAAGGACTCCGTGGTAGACACATATTTGCCTGCACCTGCTCTCTTTGATGTTCATAACAGGGGAAGATATTATGTTCTTGATAGTGAGGCCCAAGCTCATAACACAGCAGTTGTGGTTGCACGGCGGGCTGAGGCATCTGCACCCAGAGCCTCCATGGACTACCCCTCCGACCATTACACATGCTACTGACTGATTGCCAAGTTAGGCCAATAGCCTAAGGTTGGGGGAGTATGTATTTCCCACCGACATTACATTCATGTTCACACATTTCATGACAGTTGTCCGTGTTCACACTTTTCCATTGTATTATCCATGTTAGATTTATTTTCTTGCTTTCTTCTTGTGTGTTTGAAAAACTTTGAGAAAATCCAAAAATATTTTTCTTGCTTCTTTTTGATTTTTTCTTCCTAGTTTAAATTGTTGTAGCACTGAAAAGAAAAAAGAAAAAAAATCCTTGTTCTTCTTTTACTCGTTGGGAGCTTTACCGTGTAAATAGTTGTTCTCGTTTTTGCTTTTCTCCTTTCTATTTGCTTGCTTATGAAAAAAACCAAAAACTCCGAAAATATTTCGATGTGTTTCCCTGAATTTCTTTTCTTTTTGGTGAGTCATACCAAGGACAAGACCATGATGAAAATGTTGAGTGTCTCTCATTTGAATTATTGTTGATCTAACAAAGAGCCCATATTACCTTGTCTTCTCCTGTTGAATAAAATGTTTGCAGATTCTAGCTTAGTCCACGACACTCTTGCACTATTATTATTTTCAAATCATTCGGTCGTGCAAGTGAAAGGCAATAATAAAGATATTAGATGAACTGGTCGTGGCAGAGAGAAACGGGTATGAACTTGACTTGTTCTATTTTTGTAAATATGTTTAACCTAGTATCCATGATTCAGCCTATGTATGATCAAACATGTTTAAAATGACAATTAGAGATTATAGTTTCTCATGCCATGCATAAGTAGCTAGGAGTGAATAATGACTTATCTTGGATATCAACATTGCGTTAACATGATGGTGATGTATTATGATGAAATGGTATCCTCCTCTGAATGTGTGGCTTGACTTGGCACATGTTCATGCATGTAGTTGAATCAAAACCAACATAGCATCTATGATATTTATGTTCATGGTGTTCATATCCTACTCATGCTAGTATCCAATGTCACTTATGCATAATGCATGTTCATGACCGTTGTTGCTCACTAGCTGGCCGCTTCTGAACCTATTTTCTAGCCTTCGCCTGTACTAAAGTGGGATTTCTGCTTGTACATCAAAAACATTAAACCCAACTTAATCCAGATGAGTCCATCGTACCTACCTATATGCGGTATTACCCTGCCGTCCTAAGTAAATTTGCATGTGCCATCTCTAAAAACTTCAAATAAATAGCATTTTTGTGTGCCTGGATCGTTCGTGGAATGACAGGAGGAAGTGGGTATCTTCCATGCTAAGCGGGCTATTCTCAGGTCGAGTGTTTATTCACTCGCCATCGCACGAGAAAAGGGCGGTGATAGGGATGCCCAGTCCCGAACTGCAAAAAGAATTGATCTCTCAAATAATCAAACAAAAACTCCCAATGGAGTCATAACCTTTACTTTTCTGCTTGGGAACCGCCACTAGCATGTTTAGCATGGAAGATATTGATAACTGATAGCGTGAAGTAAATGAGAAGGGTGCATGTCTCAAAATTTCATTTACCTCAGTTTTAAAAACTTGAGCTTTGGCACCTCTGTGAATCACTGCTTCCCTCTACGAAGGGACTATCTATTTACTTTTATGTTGCGTCATCACCTTCCCAAATAAGCGCCAGAACCTGGGAGCACTGCTGTCATGCTGATGCATTGTGTATAGCTAATGTTGGGTGCATCATGACTGGATCTTTTCTACCATGAATTACAATCTTTAGTCACTGCTTGAACTTTGGGGGGTGCTCTGCATATATGTTTTGCGGTCTCAGAAAGGGATAGCAAGATACCACTATTGTCATATTATATCAAGGTTGCCTTGACAATTTGTCACTATTTGAGATATCTTATTATCTGCTCTCTAGTTGATTATGTCATTGATATGAGTTAATATAATTTTTAACTGTTATTGCCGACATGGTTAGTTATAATCTTTGCTGAAAACTTGGGTGTTGTTTAAGCTTATTTATGAAACAAGAGCAAAAGAGTTCGTAAAAGTTTTTCTTTTTCACTTTCAGTTTATCAACTGAATTGCTTGAGGACAAGCAAAGGTTTAACCTTGGAAGAGTTGATACGTCTCTGTTGTATCTACTTTTCCTAACGCTTTTCCTCTTGTTTTGGACTCTAATTTGCATAATTTGAATGAAACTAACCTGGACCAACGTTGTTTTCAGCAGAACTACCATGGTGTTGTTTTTGTGCAGAAATAAAAGTTCTCGGAATGGAACGAAACTTTGCAAGGATTTTTTATACAATAAAAGAAAATATCTCGAGCCAAGAACCACCAGAGGGGGGCACCTGGGTGGCACAACCCACCAGGGCGCGCCACCTCCTCTAGGCACACCCAGGTGGGGTGTCCCCACCTGGTGGCCCCGATGACCCTGAAACCGACGCTATAAAATCACATATTTCCAGAAAAAAAATCAGGGAGATAGAATTATCGCATTTCACGAGATGGAGCCGCCGCCGTCTCCTGTTCTTCATCAGGATGCCAGATCTGAAGTCTGTTTGGGGCTCCGGAGAGGGGGATCTTCGATCTTCGTCATCACCAACACATCTCCATCGCTAAATACATGATGCTCCCCACCAGGAGTGAGTAATTCCTTCGTCGGCTCGCTGGTCGGTGAGGAGTTGGATGAGATTCATTATGTAATTGAGTTAGTTTTGTTATGGCCTTATCCCTAGTATCCACTATGTTCTGATATTGATGTTGATATGACTTTGCCATGCTTAATGCTTCTCACTTTAGGCCCGGGGTGCCATGATTTCAGATCTGAACCATTTATGTTATCACCATTATATCCATGTTCTAGATCCGATCTTACAAGTTATAGTCACCTACTACGTGTTATGATCCGGCAACCCCGGTGTGACAATAGTCAGGACCACTCCCGATGATGACCGTAGTTTGAGGAGTTCATGTATTCACCATGTGTTAATGCTTTGTTCCAGTTCTCTACTAAAAGGAGGCCTTAATATCCCTTAGTTTCCAATAGGACCGTGCTGCCACGGCAGGATAGGACAAAATATGTCATGCAAGATCTTTCCATAAGCACGTATGACTATTTACTGAATACATGCCTACATTATATTTATGAACAGGAGCTAGTGTCGTATCTCCCTAGGTTATGACTGTCTCATGATGAATATCATCCAACGAGTCACCGATCCAATGCCTACGAATTTATCTTATATTGTTCTTGCTAAGTTATTACTGTTGCTACTACTACCGTTACTATTGTTGTTGCTACTACTATCAAAACTATCATATTTCTTTGCTACTGATCACTTTGATGTAGATAATTAATTTCCAGGTGTGGTTGAATTGACAACTCAACTACTAATACTTGCAAACATTCTTTGGCTCGCCTTGTGTTGAATCTATAAATTTAGGTTGAATACTCTACCCTCGAAAACTATTGTGATCCCCTATACTTGTGGGTTATCAGAGTTGGATAATCTCATAGTTAGAGGAACATGTATTTGACATGAAGAAAGCAATATAAATAAAACTAAATGATCATTATGCTAAGCTAACGGATGGGTCTTGTCTGTCACTTCATTCTCTAATGATGTGATCTCGTTCATCAAGTGACAACACATGTACATGGTTAGGAAACTTAACCATCTTTGATTAACAAGCAAGTCCAGTAGAGGCTTACTAGGGACAAGGTGTTTTGTCTATGTATCCACACATGTATCAAGTTTCCGGTTAATACAATTCTAGCATGAATAATAAACATTTATCCTAAATAAGGAAATATGAAACAACAACTTTATTATTGCCTCTAGGGCATATTTCCTTCACACGCTTCATTGGAAGGGCAATAGAGTTGATGTAGAAGCCCTCCATGATCGAATCCCCCTCCAGCAGGATGCCGGAAAAGTCCCCTAGATGGGATCTCATGGGTACAGAAGGTTGTGGCAGTGGAAACGTTTTTTCGTAGATGCTTCTGGTGGTTTGGGGATATATGTGAGTATATAAGATCAAGAATTAGGTCAAGGGAGTCACGAGGGGCCCACAAGGCATGGGGCGCGTCCTACCCCCTGGGCGCGCCCTACCCCCTTGTGGCCGCCTCGTGGCTCTTTCGACTTGATCTCCAAGTCTTCTAGGTGTCTTCTGGTCCAAGAAAAATCCTCGCGAAGGTTTTATTTTGTTTGGACTCCGTTTGGTATTCCTTCTTAGCGAAGCTCAAAAACAAGGAAAAACAGAAACTGGCACTAGGCTCTAGGTTAATATGTTAGACCCAAAAATAATATAAAATAGTATATTAATGCATATAGAACATCCAAAATAGATAATATAATATCATGGAACAATCAAAAATTATAGATACGTTGGAGACGTATCAAGCATCCCCAAGCTTAATCCCTGCTCGTCCTCGAGTAGGTAAATGATAAAAATAGAATTTTTGATGTGGGATACTACCTAACATATTTATCCATGTATTTATTCTTTATTGTGGCATGAATGTTTAGATCCATAAGATTCAAAACAAAAGTTCAATATTGACATAAAAACAATAATACTTCAAGAATACTAACAAAGCAATCATGTCTTTTCAAAATAACATGGCCAAAGAAAGCTATCCCTACAAAATCAAATAGTCTGGCTATGCTCCATCTTCATCACACAAAATATTCAAATCATGTACAACCTTGATGACTGGCCAAGCATTTGTTTCGTACTTTTGGTGTTCTCAAACTTTTTCAGCTTTCATGCAATACATGAGCGTCAGCCATGGACATAACACTATAGGTGGAATAGAATATGGTGATTGTTCATATGTCTCCAACGTATCTATAACTTTTGATTGTTCCATTCTATTATATTATCTGTTTTGGATGTTTTATATGCATTAATATGCTATTTTATATTATTTTTGGGACTAACCTATTAACCTAGAGCCCAGTACCAGTTCCTATTTTTCCTTGTTTTTGAGTTTCGCAAAAAAGGAATACCAAAACGGAGTCCAAACGGAATGGAACCTTCGCGATGATTTTTCTTGGACCATAAGACAACCAGGAGACTTGGAGATGAACTCGAAGGAGCCACGAGGAGGCCACAAGGACGGAGGGCGCGCCCAGGGGGTAGGGCGCGCCCCCACCCTAGTGGGCCCCTAGACCCCCCCCCTGACCTAATTCTTTCACCTATATATTCCCATATATCCCCAAACCAACGGGGGCATCCACGAAAACACTTTTCCATCGTTGCAACCTTCTGTACCCATGAGATCCCATCTAGGGGCTTTTTCCGGCGTCTTGTTGGAGGGGGATTCGATCACGGAGGGCTTCTACATCAACTCTATTGCGCTTCCGATGAAGCGTGAGTAGTTTACCACAGACCTATGGGTCCATAGCTAGTATCTAGATGGCTTATTCTCTCTCTTTGATTCTCAATACAATGTTCTCCTCGATGTTCTTCGAGATCTATTCGATGTAATAATATTTTGCAGTGTGTTTGCCGAGATCCGATGAATTCTGGATTTATGATCAGCTTATCTATGAATATTATTTGAATCTTCTCTGAAATCTTATATGAATGATTTGATATCTTTGTAATTATCTTCGAACTATCAGTTCGGTTTAGCCAACTAGATTGGTTTTTCTTGCAATGGTAGAAGTGCTTAGCTTTGGGTTCAATCTTGTGGTGTCCTTTCCCAGTGACAGTAGGGGCAACAAGGCATGTATTGTATTGTTGCCGTCGAGGATAAACAGATTGGGTTTTCATCATATTGCTTGAGTTAATTCCTCTACATAATGTCATCTTACTTAATGCATTACTCCGTTATTTATGAACTTAATACTCTAGATGCATGCTAGATAGTGGTCAATGCGTGGAGTAATAGTAGTAGATGCAGAATCGTTTCGGTCTATTTGATACGGATGTGATGCCTATATTCATGATCAT
Organism: Triticum aestivum; assembly: GCF_018294505.1. NCBI lineage: Eukaryota > Viridiplantae > Streptophyta > Magnoliopsida > Poales > Poaceae > Triticum > Triticum aestivum. Next base: position 431,119,524 of record NC_057807.1, read on the forward strand.
TGCCTTAGATATCGTCATAAATTTGCATTTTTCTATCAATTGGTCGGCAGTAATTTGTTCGCCCACCATATTGAAGGAAATATGCCCTAGAGGCAATAATAAAGTTGTTATTTTATATTTCCTTATTTATGATAAATGTTTATTATTCATGCTAGAATTGTAATAACCGGAAACTTGATACATGTGTGAATACATAGACAAAACACCGTGCCCCTAGTATGCCTCTACTAGACTAGCTCGTTGATCAAAGATGTTAAGTTTCCTAGCCATGGACATGTGTTGTCATTTGATGAACAGGATCACATCACTAGGAGAATGATGTGATGGATAAGACCCATCCATTAGCTTAGCATAATGATCGTTAAGTTTTATTGCTATTGCTTTCTTCATGACTTATACAAGTTCCTCTCACTATGAGATTATGCAACTCCGGAATACCGCAGGAACACCTTGTGTGCTATCAAACATCATAGTGTAACTGGGTGATTATAAAGATGCTCTACAGGTGTCTCCAAAGGTGTTTTTTGGGTTGGCGTAGATCGAGATTAGGATTTGTCACTCCGTGTATCGGAGAGGTATCTCTGGGCCCTCTCGGCAATGATCATTACAATAAGCCTTGCAAGCAATGTAACTAATGAGTTAGTTGTGGAATGAAGCAGTACAGAACGAGTAAAGAGAGTTGCCGGTAATGAGATTTAACTAGGTATGAAGATACCCTCGGGCAAGTATCATACCGATGACAAAGGGAACAACGTATGTTATTGTGCGGTTTGACCGACAAAGATCTTCGTAGAATATGGAGGAGCCAATATGAGCATCCAGGTTTCACTATTGGTTATGATCGGAGATGTTTCTCGATCATGTCTACATAGTTCTCGAACCCGTGGGGTCCGCATGCTTAACATTCGATGGCGGTTTGTATTATGAGTTATGTGTTTTTCATGACTCAAGTTTGTTCGGAGTATCGGATGAGTTCGCGGACATGATGATGAGTTGAGAGGTAAATATTGATAATGTTCGTACATTTTTCAGAGTACCGAGGGGTTACCGGAACCCCTCGGGGAAGTGTTGGGCCAACATGGGCCTAAGGGAGAGAGAGGAAGCTCGCGGGGGGTAGCCGCGCGCCCCCCTCCTTGGGAGTCCAAATAGGACAAGTAGGAGGGGGCGGCGCCCCCTTTCCTTTCCCTCTCCCTCTCCTTCCTATTCCCTCTGATGAAAAAAAGGTAGAGGGGGGGGCGAATCCTACTTGGACTAGGAGTCCAAGTAGGACTCCCCCCATGGAGAGCACCTCCTGGCCGCCGGCCTCTCTCCCCCCACCTTTATATATGTTGGCATGGGGCACCCCAAAGGCACATCAATTGTTCTCTTTGCCGTGTGCGGTGCCCCCCTCCATAGTTTACTCCTCCGGTCATAGCGTCGTAGTTCTTAGGTAAAGCCCTGCATGGATCACATCATCAACACCGTCACCACACCGTCGTGCTGAAGGAACTCTCCCTCGACCCACTACTGGATCAAGAGTTCGAGGGACATCATCGAGCTGAACGTGTGCTGAACACGGAGGTGTCGTACGTTCGGTACTTGGATCAGTTGGACCATGAAGACGTTCGACTACATCAACTGCGTTAACTAAACGCTTCCGCTTTCGGTCTACGAGGGTACGTGGACACACTCCCCCCTCTCGTTGCTATGCATCTCCTAGATAGATCTTGCGTGATCGTAGGAATTTTTTGAAATTGCATGCTACGTTCCCCAACAGTGGCATCTGAGCCAGGTCTATGCGTAGATGATATGCACGAGTAGAACACAAAGAGTTGTGGGCTATAATAGTCATACTGCTTACCACAAACATCTTACTTTGATTCAGCGATATTGTTGGATGAAGCGTCCCGGGCCGACATTACATGGTCGTGTTCATGAGGCTGGTTCTACCGACGTGCTTTGCATATAGGTGGCTGGCGGGTGTCTGTTTCTCCAACTTTAGTTGAACCGAGTTTGACTACGTGCGATCCTTGTTGAAGGTTAAAACAACACACTTGACGAAAAATCGTTGTGGTTTTGATGCGTGGGTAAGAACGGTTCTTGCTAGAAGCCCGTAGCAGCCACGCAAAACCTGCAACAACAAAGTAGAGGATGTCTAACTTGTTTTTGTAGGGCTTGTTGTGATGTGATATGGTCAAGAAATGATTTGATATAAATTGTTGTATGAGATGATCATGTTTTGTAACAGAGTTATCGGCAACTGGCAGGAGCCATATGGTTGTCGCTTTATTGTATGAAATGCAATGGCCATGTAATTGCTTTACTTTATCACTATGCGATAGCGATAGTCGTAGTAGCAATAGTTGGTGAGACGACAATGATGCTACGATGGAGATCAAGATGTCAAGCCGGTGATAATGGAGATCATGACGGTGCTTAGGAGATGGAGATCGAAGGCACAAGATGATGATGGCCATATCATGTCACATATTTTGATTGCATGTGTTGTTTATCTATTATGAATCTTATTTTGATTAGTACAGTAGTAGCATTATAAGATGATCCCTTACTAAATTTCAAGGTATAAGTGTTCTCCCTGAGTATGCACCGTTGCTACAGTTCGTCGTGCCGAGACACGACATGACGATCGGGTGTGATAAGCTCTACGTTCACATACAACGGGTGCAAGCCAGTTTTGCATGTGTAGAATACTTGGGTTAAACTTGACGAGCCTAGCATATACAGATATGGGCTCGGAACATTGGAGACCGAAAGTTTGAACGTGAATCATATAGTAGATATGATCAACATAGAGATGTTCACCATTGATGACTACTCCATCTCACGTGATGATCAGACATGGTTTAGCTGATTTGGATCATGTATCATTTAGATGACTTGAGGGATGTCTATCTAAGTGGGAGTTCTTAAGTAATATGATTAATTGAACTTTAGTTTATCATGGACTTAGTCCTGATAGTATTTGCAAATTATGTTGTAGACCAATAGCTCGCGTCGTAGCTCCCCTATGTTTTTGATATGTTCCTAGAAAAAACTAAGTTGAAAGATAAGAGTAGCAATGATGCAGACTGGTTCCGTGATCTGAGGTTTATCCTAATTTCTGCACAGAAGAATTATGTTCTTGATGCACCGCTAGGTGATAGACCTATTGCAGGAGCAGATGCAGACGTTATGAATGTTTGGCTAGCTCAATATGGTGACTACTTAATAGTTTAGTGCACCATGCTTTACGGCTTAGAACCGAGACTTCAAAAACATTTTCAACGGCACGGTGTTGGGGAACATAGCATGCAATTTCAAAAACAATGCCTAAGATCATGCAAGATCTATCTAGGAGATTCATAGCAACGAGAGGGGAAGAGTGTGTCCATGTACCCTCGTAGACCGGAAGAGGAAGCGTTAGTTAATGCAGTTGATGTAGTCGAACGTCTTCACGATCCAACCGATCCAAGTACCAAACATATGGCACCTCCGTGTTCAGCACACGTTCAGCTCGATGATGTCCCTCAAACTCTTGATCCAGTAGAGGGTTGAGGGAGCATTCCGCCAGCACGACGGCATGGTGACTATGTTGATGATGTGATCTGCGCAGGGCTTCGCCTAAGCACTATGACGCTATGACCGGAGGAGTAAACTGTGGAGGGGGAACCGCACACGGCAAAGAGAACAATTGATGTGTATTTGGGGTGCCCCCTGCCCCTGTATATAAAGGAGGAAGGGAGGAGGAGGACGGCCTAGGGGGCACGCCAAGTGTGGGGAGTCCTACCAAGACTCCCAGTCCTAGTAGGATTCCCCCTTCCTTTCCGGAGAAGGGGATAAGGGGAAAGAGGTAGAGGATAAGAAGGAAAAGGGGGCCGCGCCCACACCCCTAGTCCTATTCGGTTTGGCCTGGGGGGCGCATCTACCTGCGCGCCGCCTCCTCTCTTCCACTAAGGCCCATTATCGGTGTCAAAACCGATGGATCTCGGCTAGGGGGGTCCCGAACTGTGCGTCTAAGGCTAATGGTAACAGGAGGAGGGGGACACTATGTTTACCTAGGTTCGGGCCCTCTCTTTGGAGGTAATACCCTACTTCCTGCTTGATTGATCTTGATGATATGAGTATTACAAGAGTTGATCTAGCACGAGATCATAGAGGCTAACCCTAGAAGCTAGCCTATGATTATGATTGTTGTTGTCCTACGGACTAAACACTCCGGTTTATATAGACACCGGAGGGGGCTAGGGTTACACAAAGTCGGTTACAAAGAAGGGAATCTACATATCCGAATCGCCAAGCTTGCCTTCCATGCAAAGGAGAGTCCCACCCGGACACGAGACGAAGTCTTCCATCTTGTATTCATAGCCCAACAGTCCGGCTAACGTATATAGTCCGGCTATTCGAGGACCCCCTAATCCAGGACTCCCTCAGTAGCCCCCGAACTAGCCTCCAATGACAATGAGTCCAGCACACAGATTGTCTTCGACATTGCAAGGTGGGTTCCTTCTCCGAATTCTCCAAAGTACCTTTTGTAAAGAGTAGTGTCCGGCTTCCCATTTAATGTCACACTCATCAGCTTTTGTACCTTAATAGTCCCAGCGTCCATGTGTCGAGTGAATGCGAGAAGTCGGGGCATTTTCACATTTGCCACCCTGACCCTTTAAATTAATTGTCTATTTAAAGAGACGGGGATCCTCAGATCCAAACCACACCATCTTCCCTAAGCAAGGAATCATCAGAGCACGCCCGAAAAAACCATCCCAACATGGCCGACCATCGCAGCTCTTCCTCCTGCCCGTATAGCACCAAACCAGATGATTGATAGAAGTGTACCGTATTTCACTGTCAATTGGTGAAGTTGCAGACCCAGGGGTTTCTCCCACCTGCATATCTAGTTCCCATTCGAGCCGGATTAGCTACCTTTGACGGTTGGGAGCAGGTGGAGAATTTTCCAAAACCATCCGGGGGAAGCGAGTATGCCTCATCCCTTATTTGCTGAGGGGTATCGGATTTCCAATCCATCCGTTCCTCCGTGGGCTCCTGGAGTACTATGGCCTCCAGCTGCATAACTTTACCCCTGCCTCAATACTGCACATAGCAGGTTACGTCGCCCTTTGTGAGTTATTTCTAGGATGCGAAGCTCATTTCGAGCTATGGAAGAAGTTGTTCTGCCTCGTCCCTCGCAATCAAGAGGGATCTATATTCCAAGTGGGCGGAGCCGAGATATGGCGCATCGCCGGAACCGGATACCTATCTGGCACACCAAAGAAGACATCCGAAGAATGGCCTTCCAAGTGGTTTTATATAGAGGACATCTCCCTTCCCGACCCAATCCAAATAGGTCTTCCTGAGTTTACAAACACCCCATTGAAGAAGAGCCGCAGCTGGCGTCCCTAGAGCCCCAGGGAGGAAGATAACAGAGAGGTCCCTCAATTGATGAGCAAGATACAAAAGATTGCTCAATCCGGACTAACAATAATCGAGGTTATGACAATATGCATAATACGGGGGGTACATCCGCTCCAGTATCGAGGGCGTCTCATGTCGCACTTCAACAGAGAAAATGACGCCACCCGCTGTGGTCTGAAAGGTCCGGACTCCAATAGCGCACTAGTGAAAATACTATTTGATTTATACAAAGGAGAAGAAGAGGAGTTCATCCGCATTAAGCCGTGGGTCGGATTCCCCATGTAAAACCCTCCCAGCTGGGTAGGTTGCTATCCTTTACTCAACTCTATTGATTCCCTGAGTCCTTTATCACAAATATGTACTCCATCCATCTGTAACAGGGATGGCGGAAATTTACCAGGGAGATCCACAGCGCTGCTCCACAGCCAGAGGACCAGAACCGGGCCCTCGACCCCGGATTCGAAGAGGATACGGATATATTTGTGGAGATTGTCAAAGGGGTGTTTTACAAGGCGAGCTGTGACGGCATCGAGGTGGTCATCATCGCCGACTACCCTGGCCTCCTCCCTGTATCACATGTAAGTAAATAGGAGACTTATCCTCCGAAAAATGATCCCCTCTTTCCGCCTTACCCACCGCACAGTTCTTATGCTCTAAAGGGAAGGCAATCGGTGCGGCATGCCAAACCCGAGGCGACTCACCAACAAGGGGCGCCTAAGCTGAGTAGGCTTCCAAAAGGAAGGCAAACCGAAACGTGGCTGAGCTGCTCGAGATGGGCTTGCTAGAGCCACAGACCAGTATTTAAAAGTTGTACGAGTAAGTAAAAATCTGATAATTATATATATCAGTAGCCCCTGAGACTTGAAATAGTTGATACAACTGATTTAAGGATCATTGGATGGACAGGTTCTCATGGAGAAGAATAACCTGTTGTCTCAAAAGCTGGAGAAGTGTCAAACCCAGCTAAGGGCCGTGACTGCCAAACTAGAGGAATCCATGAAGGCCTCAACTGGTAATGTTTCTTTCAATCAAGAAAAAAATGCAATCACGTGTACCATTTGATGTTTGGCATGTTGCAGATCTGATAATAGATTCCGCATATAATACCGGAGTGAATCCGGAGATCCTACAAGAGGATGAACAACGAGTTCAACGACAACTAGATGCTGGCGAGCGTGTATTGACGCGGGTCAGGCGGGAGAAAAATGATCTCGAGGATGCCAATACCCGGCAAAGCATATAATTGAAAGATGCTCGGACCCAGCTAGCTGACTCCGTGAAGAACAATAAAAGGCTTCAACGCGGCATTTTTAGTATGTGCTCAAATGAACCTTTATATAGTTCGGCGAAGAAACAAACTAACAGAATTATGTCTATAGGTATGCTGACTGGCCATCCCGAAGAGGAGATGCCCGGATCCTCAGGCGATCTGCTACAAGAGCTTCCGCAACTACACGAACAAGTTTGGCAGGTCGTGCAGGGTGTCCCCAAGGCCTTGTGGCTGTCCGCCTCCCTATCAGGAAGTATGGGGAGCTTGTACAGCTACTCAAGGGGGCGCAGCGGTGTTTCTGACTATGGAGGATATCTGCCTATCGACAAGGTGCGAGGGAGGCTTGGGCCATGGTGAAAACACGATATACCAAGCTCGATCCGAATCATATGGCCCGGGTCGGACCTGTAGGTTCAGATGGGAAAGAAATTCCCGTTAGTCTGGTATATGACCAGGTAGGATTAGCCACAAAATATTCCCAACAGGATTGTAGGCTAGGCAGCTTGTTGGATGGCATAGAAGAAGAAGCTTTTGAGTCTAAGTGACTATGTACTTCAATTGGCATATTTGTCCCTAGTCGGATTGTAAATCATTTGTCATGGCGGACCTTTTCGCTTCGGCCTCCGGACCCGACAGTCCGGAGTGTTTCCGAATACCCACTCGGTTATGTGAACCGGGGTACGCGTGGAAACCAGGCGTAGGGGTCATAATTGCTTGAACAGACAAGTACCCAACTAGCTATTTTATATTACATGGATAGTAAGAAACATCTTCCAGAGAGAATAGTTTCGTTAAGGGTTCCTTTCCCTAGGTACGCATGCATTAATGTGCATGTCTGAATTGCGAGAAAAGAGCACAATCTATGTAACATCTGGGGTTTTGTATTGTGATAGTTAAAAGACATCTTTAGTTCACCGACCAAATATTCCCTTAAGAACGCTAGCTTTCGGCTTCACCCAGTCTGAGGTACACGTCCGGAGTACCCGTCAGTAACAATAGTAGAGGTGCTCCCCTTATGCCCTAGCCGAACTAATGGGAACGTAGGGCATAAACACAGGAGCCAGATAACCTAGCTTTGCCAAAACTTAAGTCATATTGATGCATATAATGGTGAAGAAAAGGTACATATGGAAAAAGGACGCATATGCAGTGGGCTTGATGCCCGAAAGATAATTATATTAAGCTTCTGTATAAGAAGCCCGGAGGTATAATGAGCGTACATACTTGAAGATTAGTAGATCACTAGTGTGGTCCAGCCACACTAAAGCTATAGAGCTATGAAAGAAAAAAATCAAGAAGAGATCTAAAAATAAAAAAATAAAAAGGAACGAAGGGAAGGATACGAACAAAGAGTTCGGTGCTAGGCGTAGAATCTTCAGAGTTTGACCGCGTTCCATGGATTCGGCTCGAGTCGATTATCTGATGCGTCACGCAGGCGGTACGCTCCTCTGGTGAGAACTTTGTCAATAATGAAGGGGCCCTCCCACTTGGGCTTGATCTTGTCCTTTTTCTTCTCCGGTAGGCGTAGAACGAGTTCGCCAATATCATAAGTTTTTGCCCGTACTTCTCTGCTTTGATACCTGCGAGCCTGTTGTTGATAAAATGTGGAACGAGCTTTTGCAATGTCGCGCTCCTCCTCCAAGGCATCTAAATTGTTCTCCCGATCAAGCTCGGCTTCTCTCTCTTCATACATGCGCACTCGAGGTGAGTCATGAATAATACCACAGGGCAGTACAGCCTCTGCGCCATACACCAGTGCGATTCGGCGTTGTCCGCAGCCCCCAGAGTACGGAGTCAAGCTCCTCGACCCAGTGTGTGTCTGATTCCTTTAGGGATCGCACTAGTATGGGTTTGATGCCGCTCATAATAAAACCATTCACTCGTTCGACCTGACCGTTTGTTTGAGGGTGATAGACGGAGGCGTAGTCGAGCTTAATGCCCATGTTGTCGCACCAAGTTTTCACCTCATCGGTTGTAAAATTGGAGCCGTTATCGGTGATGATGCTGTGGGGGACACCATATCGGTGCACAACCCCTGATATGAAGTCTATCATTGGTCCGGATTCGGCCATTTTATCTGGCTTGGCCTCTATCCATTTGGTGAATTTATCAACCATGACCAACAAGTATTTTTTCTTATGGCTTCCTCCTTTAAGGGGTCTGACCATATCGAGTCCCCAGACCGCAAAAGGCCAAGTTATGGGGATTGTTTGGAGAGCGGTGGGTGGCATATGGCTTTGGTTGGCGAAGAGTTGGCAACCGACACAATGTTGGATGAGGTCCAATGCGTCTGCTCGGGTCGTCGGCCAGTGAAAACATGTATGAAAGGCCTTGCTTACAAGGGCCCGAGCTGCAGCGTGGTGGCCGCCGAGTCCAGCATGAATTTCAGCCAAAAGCTGCCGCCCCTCCTCTTCGGAGATACATCTTTGAAGGACTCCGGTAGTGCTTTTCTTATAAAGCTCTCCCTCGTGGACCTTGTAGGCTTTAGAGTGCCGCACTATGCAGCATGCCTCATTTTGATCATCGGGGGGTTCTTGCCTATTAAGATAGGCTAAGAAGGGTTCGCTCCATGGGGCGATGACAGCCATGATAAGAAGGGCCGAAGGTGTTATTTCGGTGGCAGAACCCCCGATAATGTCAGTGTGTTCGGAATCTGGGGTTGTGGTCGGATCCGGATTAGTATGGCCGGACTCATTTTGCCACACCACAGATGGCTTGAAAAGCCTTTCCAGAAAGATGTTAGGTGGGACGGGGTCGCGCTTAGCGCCAATGCGGGCAAGAATATCCGTCGCTTGATTGTTTGCTCGAACCACATGATGAAATTCAAGCCCCTTGGTTTTGCTGACATTTGAAGGAAGGCATTACGATAAGCTACCATTTTTGGATCCTTGGCATCTAAGTCTCCATTTATTTGAGATATTGCGAGGTTTGGATCCCCACGCACTTCCAGGCGCTGGATGCCCATGGAGACAGCCATCCGGAGACCATGCAACAGAGCCTCGTATTCGGCTGCATTGTTGGAGTCTGTGTATAGTATTTGGAGTACGTATTGGACTGTATCTCCAGTGGGGGATGTTAGGACAACACCTGCTCCCAGACCAGCCAGCATTTTAGAGTCGTCGAAATGCATGATCCCATTGGAGTATGTGGCGTACTCTTTAGGGAGTTCGGCCTCTGTCCATTCGGCGACGAAGTCAGCCAGTACTTGCGATTTAATGGCTCGTCGTGGTTTATATGTAATGTCAAATGGGAGGAGCTTGAAGGCCCACTGAGCAATCCGTCTCGTCGCATCGCGGTTGTTTATTATGTCATTGAGTGGTACTTCGGAGGCCACCGTGATTGAACACTCTTGAAAGTAGTGTCGTAGTTTTCGCGATGCCATGAAGACCGCGTATGCTATTTTTTGATAAAGGGAGTACCGGGATTTGCATGGCGTGAGGATGGTGGATACGTAGTATACCGGCTTTTGAAGCGGGAACCTGTGTCTGTCCTCCTCTCGTTCGACGACGAGCACTGCGCTCACAACTTGGTGTGTTGTAGCTATGTATAACAACATAGGTTCGCCAACATTTGGTGCGGCCAGGATTGGGTTGCTTGCTAGAAGAGCCTTTATTTCTTCCAATCCAGCCGTCACCGCGTCCGTCCACTCAAAGTGTTCGGTTCGTCGAAGAAGGTGATAGAGTGGCAGTGCCTTTTATCCCAATTTGGAGATAAAGCAGCTTAAGGCTGCCACACATCCAATTAGTTTCTGGATTTGTTTGAGATCTGTTGGGGTAGCCAACTCTGACATAGCTCAGATTTTAGCCGGGTTTGCTTCAGTTCCTCTATTGGAAATGATAAAGCCCAGTAGCTTTCCATCGGGAACGCCGAAAACACATTTTTCCGGATTGAGCTTGACGTCGTATGTTCGGACATTGTCGAATGTGAGCCTTAGATCGTCTATTAAAGACTCGACGTGTCTGGTCTTGATGACCACATCGTCCACATATGCTTCAACTATTTTGCCGATTTGTTTCTCCAGGCATGTTTGAATCATGCGTTGGTAGGTAGAACCGGCGTTTTTTATCCCGAAAGGCATAGTGTTGAAGCAAAAAGGGCCATATGGGGTGATAAATGCCGTTGCGGCCTGATCCATCATCTTTATTTGATGGTATACGGAGTATGCGTCGAGGAAACACAATGAGTCGTGTCCTGCGGTAGCATCAATGATCTGATCAATGCGAGGGAGAGGGAAGGGATCCTTGGGGCAAGCCTTGTTGAGGTCTTTGAAATCAACACACAGGCGCCAGTATTTGTCCTTCTTTGGTACCATCACCAGGTTTGCTAGCCAATCTGGGAGTTTTATTTCTCTGATGAATCCGGCTTCAAGTAATTTGGCTAGCTCCTCTCCCATAGCTTGTCGTTTAGGTTCTGAAAAGCGCCGTAGTGTCTGCTTGACCATCTTATAACCCTTTAATATGTTGAGACTGTGCTCGGCCAGCCTGCGTGGGATCCCTGGCATGTCTAAAGGGTGCCAGGCTAAGATATCCAATATCTCGCGTAAGAACGCCCGCAGTGCAGCGTCGATTGTGGGGTTCAGCTGTGCCCCGATGGATGCTGTTTTCGTGGAGTCCGTTGGGTGGACTTGGAATTTGACTATTTCATCCACTGGTATGAAGGAGGTGGACTTGGGTCGCTTATCGAGTATCACGTCGTCCCTCTCCACTGTGGAGTGTAGTGCAGTTAATTCTTTGACCGCAAGGGCTTCGAATAATGCCTTGAGGGCCAGGGCGGCGGTTTTATTTTCCGCAGGGGGTGCTATGTCCGGATCACTAGCAAGAGTGATGATTCCATTGGGCCCAGGCATCTTGAGCTTCATGTACCCATAGTGGGGTATAGCTTGGAAGCTCCCGAATGCATCCCGCCCTAAAAGGGCGTGGTATCCACTAATGAAGGGGACCACTTGAAATATTATCTCTTCTCACCTGTAATTTTCCGGCGTGCCGAATACCACATCAAGTGTGATTTTTCCCACACATCGTGCCTCCTGGCTGGGAATAATTCCTCGGATGGTCGTGCTGCTTTGCTCAATGCGGTTCCTGTCTATTTCCATTTTGTTGAGAGTTTCCTCGTAAATGTGGTTTAGTCCACTACCGTCGTCCATAAGCACTTTGGTAAGTCTGAAGCCGTCCACAATTGGACTAAAGACCAAAGCGGCTGGTGCACGGACTGTTCTGAATTGAGGTTCATCGCTGGCATTGAAAGTTATGGCCATGTTGTTCCAGGGGTTTATTGCTGCAACGTGGCGGACTTCGGCGAGGCTGCGGAGTGCTCTCTTACGCCTGTTATTCGAGGCGAAAGTCTCGAAGACTGTCAATACCGTAGTATTGTTGTTTTCAATAGGATGATGCTCTGCGCTGTTGTTAATGAGGAGATCCGCGCCGCTCTTGGCCACCTGCCGAAGTAACCAACATGCTCTAAGGTTGTGTGTTGGTACGGTATCCGGTGTGGTGTGTATTTTACATGGACTATCGAGCCATGCCTCCAATACGGTTTCGTGCCCTGTAGTGGGTTTCGGTTTCTTCATGATTGGATCGGGTGACCTGCGAGGGTTCACCCTTTTAGTTCGGACGAGGGGTTTAGTGAGAGCCCGTGGGTCCCAAAAGGCTGCCTGAGTTTTCCAGACACTTTCCATCGTGCAGTACTTCTATACCATTACCGTCAAATCAACAAAGTGTGATATGTGACGGTGATTTATGGCGTTAAGGATTCCCTTGTCCGTGCAATTTTTGCGAAAGAATGAGATTACGTCTTCATCGCGATAGTCCTTAACCTTGTTCATGACAAGGAGGAATCTGGCCCAAAAGTGATGGACTGTCTCTTGGGACTATTTTCTGATGTGGGAAAGATCGCTTGTATCTGGGTGGGTGGGTGGATTTAAGTCCAAACCCTGACCCGATCCAGGACCCAGAGCTTGAGGGGCTTCCGGACTTAATAGTTCGGATCCTAGGATGCTACCCAGTTTTTCTATCTCGCTGTCCGATTCTAAGATCGGAGTCCAGGGCATGTCCTCCCACAAGCGGGTATCTGGCTCAGCGAGCTCAGGAATCCGGACATAGTTCGCACTCAATTTATAGGAAGAGTTGTTGCGTTGCTCCTCCACCACCGCAATCTGATGGGTGATTGGTGGAGAGTTAATCTCTCTCTGATTGGGTTTAAGCCCAATCCGGTCGTAGTCCGTTGCAACTCCCAAGGCGGCGATGCGATCCAGGAGCTCGTTCAAGGACGATAACTCTGTCGGATCCATCTGCTCGGTGTGTTTCGAGCTAACGTGGAGGCGATTTTTGATGACCCGAGAAGTCATCGTCGGCCTGTCGGCCGAACGGGCGGTCATAACGAAGCCACCCAACCGGAGGGTTTGGCTTGAGGCCAAGGCTCCTGCGGAGGTGATGTTGTCCTTGATAACAAGGCGAGCCATCAAACCTATCTTCGACGTCAAAGTGGAACTCTCAATGAAAGCACCAATGTCGGTGTCAAAATCGGTGGATCTCGGGTAGGGGGTCCCGAACTGTGCGTCTAAGGCTAATGGTAACAGGAGGCCGGGGACATGATGTTTACCCAGGTTCAGTCCCTCTCTATGGAGGTAATACCCTTCTTCCTACCTGATTGATCTTGATGATATGAGTATTACAATAGTTGATCTACCACGAGATCATAGAGGCTAACCTAGAAGCTAGCCTATGATTATGATTGTTGTTGTCCTACGGACTAAACCCTCTGGTTTATATAGACACCGGAGGGGGCTAGGGTTACACAAAGTCGGTTACAGAGAAGGGAATCTACATATCCGGATCGCCAAGCTTGCCTTCCACGCAAAGGAGAGTCCCACCCGGACACGGGACGAAGTCTTCTATCTTGTATCTTCATAGCCCAACAGTCCGGCTAACGTATATAGTCCGGCTGTCCGAGGACCCACCCAATCCAGGACTCCCTCACCCATGAAGGCCCATTAGTCCCCCGGGGGTTCCCGTAACCTCCCGGTACTCCGAAACTTATCTGATACTTCGCGAAACTATTCTGGTGTCTGAATGTTACCTTCCAATATATCAACCTTTACCTCTCGACCATTTCGAGACTCCTCGTCATGTCCGTGATCTCATCCGGGACTTCGAACAAACTTCGGTCATCAAAAACACATAACTCATAATATAAATCGTCATCGAACGTTAAGCGTGTGGACCCTATGGGTTCGAGAACTATGTAGACATGATCAGACACATCTCCGATCAATAACCAATAGAGGAACCTGGATTCTCATATTGGCTCCTACATATTCTACGAAGATCTTTATTGGTCAAACCGCACAACAACATACGTTGTTTCCTTTGTTGTCGGTTTGTTATTTTCCCGAGATTCGATCATCGGTATCATCATACCTAGTTCAATCTCATTACCGGCAAGTCTCTTTACTCGTTCCGTAATGCTTCATCCCATAACTAACTCATTAGTCACATTGCTTGCAAGGCTTATAGTGATGAGCATTACCGAGAGGGCCCAGAGATATCTCTCCGATACAGGGAGTGACAAATCCTAATCTCAATCTATGCCAACCGAACAAACACCTTCGGAGACACCTGTAGAGCATCTTTATAATCACCCAGTTATGTTGTGACGTTTGATAGCACACAAGGTGTTCCTCCGGTATTTGGGAGTTGCATAATCTCATAGTCAGAGGAACATGTATAAGTCATGAAGAAAGCAGTAGCAATAAAACTTAACAATCATTTTGCTAAGTTAACGGATGGGTCTTGTCCATAACATCAATCTCTGATGATGTGATCCGGTTCATCAAATGACAACACATGTCTATGGTCACGAAACATATCCATCTTTGGTTAACGAGCTAGTCAAGTAGAGGCATACTAGGGACACTTTGTTTTGTCTATGTATTCACACATGTACTAAGTTTCCGGTTAATACAATTCTAGCATGAATAATAAACATTTATCATGATATAAGGAAATATAAATAATAACTTTATTATTGCCTCTAGGGCATATTTCCTTCACACGGAGCATATGAGTTGTTCCAAGAGCTGAAATCGGTATCTCAGACTCATGCCCATGTCGAGAGGTATGAGACCTTTGACAAGTACTTTGCCTAAAAGATGGAGGAGAATAGCTCAGCTAGTGAGCATGTGCTCAGAATGTCTGGGTACTACAATCGCTTGAATCAAGTGTGAGTTAATCTTCTAGATAAGATAGTGATTGACAGAGTTCTCTAGACATCATCACCAAGTTACTGGAACTTTGTGATGAACTATCATATGCAAGGGATGACGAAAGCGATTCCTGAGATCTTCGTGATGCTGAAATTGATGAAGGTGGAAATCAAGAAAATGCATCAAGTGTTGATGATTAAACAAGACCACTAGTTTCAAGAAAAGGGTAAAAAAGGGAACCTTCAAGAAGAATGGCAAGCAAGTTGTCACTCCCATGAAGAAGCCCAAAGCTGGACCTAAGCCTGAAACTGAGTGCTTCTACTTCAAAGGAAATGGTCACTAGAAGCGGAACTACCCCAAATATTTGGAGGATAAGAAGGATGGCAAAGTGAACAAAGGTATATTTTATATACATGTTATTGATGTGTACCTTACTAGCGCTCGTAGTAGCCCCTGGGTATTTGATGCTTGTTCGGTTGCTAAGATTAGTAACTCAAAACAGGAGCTGCAGAATAAATAGAGACTAGTTGAGGGTGAAGTGATGATGTGTGTTGGAAGTGGTTCCAAGATTGATATGATCATCATCGCACACTCCCTATACTTTAGGGATTAGTGTTGAACCTAAATAAATGTTATTTGGTGTTTGCATTGAGCATGAATATGATTAGATCATGTTTATTGCAATACGGTTATTCGTTTAAGACAGAGAATAATTGCTACTCTATTTACATGAATAAAACCCTCTATGGTCATACACCCAATACTAATGGTTTATTGAAACTCGGTCGTAGTGATAAATATATTCATAATATTGATGCCAAAAGATGAAAAATTGATAATGATAGTGCAACATATTTGTGGCACTGCCGTTTGGGTAATATCGATGTAAAGTGCATGAAGAAACTCCATGCAGATGGACTTTTGGAATCACTTGATTATGAATCATTTGATACTTGCGAACCGTTCCTTATGGGCAATATGACTAAGACTCCGTTCTCCGGAACAATGGAACGAGCTACTGAAATATTGGAAATAATACATACCGATGTATGCGGTCCGATGAGTGTTGAGGCTCGTGGCAGGTATCGTTATTTTATGACCTTCACAGATGATTTGAGCATATATGGGTATAGCTACTTAATGAAACATAAGTCTGAAACATTTGAAAAGTTCAAAGAATTTCAGAGTGAAGTGGAAAATCATCGTAACAAGAAAATAAAGTTTCTACGATCTGATCGTGGAGGCGAATATTTGAGCTACGAGTTTGGTCTTCATTCGAAACAGTGTGGAATAGTTTCACAACTCACGCCACCTGTAACACCACAACGTAATGGTGTGTCTGAACGTTGTAACCGTACTTTATTGGATATGGTGCGATCTATGATGTCTCTTACTGATTTACCACTATCATTTTGGGGTTATGCTTTAGAGATGGCTGCATTCACGTTAAATAGGGCACCATCAAAATCCGTTGAGATGACACCATATGAACTGTGGTTTGGCAAGAAACCTATGTTGTCGTTTCTTAAAGTTTGGGGCTGCAATGCTTATGTGAAAAAGCTTCAACCTGATAAGCTCGAACCCAAATCGGATAAATGTGTCTTCAGAGGATACCCAAAGGAAATTGTTGGGTACACCTTCTATTACAGATCCGAAAGCAAGATATTCATTGCTAATAATGGATCCTTTCTAGAGAAGGAGTTTCTCTCGAAAGAAGTGAGTGGGAGGAAAGTAGAACTTGATGAGGTAATTGTACCTTCTCCCAAAATTGGAAAGTAGTTCATCATAGAAATCAGTTCCAGTGATTCCTACACCAATTAGTAAGGAAGCTAATGATGATGATCATGAAACTTCAAATCAAGTTACTACTAAACCTCGTAGGTCAACCAGAGTACGGTCTGCACCAGAGTGGTACGGTAATCCTATTCTGAAAGTCATGTTACTAGACCATGATGAACCTATGAACTATGAAGAAGCCATGATGAGCCCAGGTTCCGATAAATGGCTTGAGGCCATGAAATGTGAGATAGGATCCATGTATGAAAACAAAGTGTAGACTTTGGGGGACTTGGCCGATGATTTGCAAGCCATTGAGAATAAATGGATCTTTAAGAGAAAGACGGATGCTGATGGTAGTGTTACTATCTACAAAGCTTGACTATTCACAAAAAGGTTTTCGACAAGTTCAAGGTGTTGACTACAATGAGATTTTCTCAACCGTAGTGATGCTTAAGTCCGTCCAAATCATGTTAGCAAATGCCATATTTTGAAATCTGGCAAATGGATGTCAAAACTGCATTCCTTAATAGATTTATTAAAGAAGTGTTGTATATGATGCAACCAGAAGGTTTTGTTAATCCTAAAGGTTCTAACAAAGTGTGCGAGCTCCAGCGATCCATCTGTGGACTGGTGCAAGCATCTCGGAGTTGGAATGTACGCTTTGATGAGTTGATCAAAGCATATAGTTTTATAAAGACTTTTGGAGAAGCCTGTATTTACAAAAAAGTGAGTGGGAGCACTATAACATTTCTGATAAATATATGTGAATGACATATTGTTGATCGGAAATGGTGTAGAATTTTTCTGGTAAGCATAAAGGAGTGTTTGAAAGGAGTTTTTCAAAGAAATACCTCGGTGAAGCTACTTACATATTGGGCATCAAGATCTATGGAGATAGATCAAAACGCTTGATAAGATTTTTCAATGAGTACATACCTTGACAAGATTTTGAAATAATTCAAAATGGAACAGTCAAATAAGGAGTTCTTGCCTGTGTTGCAAGGTGTAAAGTTGAGTAAGACTGAAAACCCGACCACAACAGAAAATAGAAAGAGAATGAAAGTCATTCCCTATGCCTCAGCCATAGGTTCTAAAAAGTATGCTATGTTGTGTACCAGACCTATTGTGTACCTTATCATGAGTTTGGCAAGGAGGTACGATAGTTATCCAGGAGTGGATGGATAACGGTCAAAGTTATCCTTAGTTACCTAAGAGGACTAAGGAAATATTTCTCAGTTATGGAGGTGATAAAGAGATCATCGTAAAGAGTTACATTGATGAAAGCTTGTACACTGATCCAGATGACTCTGAGTCTCAATCTAGATACATATATAAAGTGGTAGCAATTAGCTAGAGTAGCTCCATGAAGAGGATTGTAGACATAATTTTTTTTTTGCAAAATACATACGGCTCTGAATGTGGCAGACCCATTGACTAAACTTCCCTCACAAGCAAAACATGATCTCACCTTAGTACTCTTTGGGTGTTAATCACATAGTGATGTGAACTAGATTATTGAATCTAGTAAACCTTTTGTGTGTTGGTCACATGGCGATGCAAACTATTGCTGTTAAATCACATGGCTATGTGAACTAGATTATTGACTCTAGTGCAAGTGGGAGACTGAAGGAAATGTGCCCTAGAGGCAATAATAAAGTTGTTATTTTATATTTCCTTATTCATGATAAATGTTTATTATTCATGCTAGAATTGTATTAACCGTAAACTTGATACATGTGTGAATACATAGACAAAACACTATGTCCCTAGTATGCCTCTACTAGACTAGTTCGTTGATGAAAGATGGTTAAGTTTCCTAGTGATGGACACGTGTTGTCATTTGATGAATGGGATCACATTAGTAGGAGAATTATGTGATGGACAAGACCCATCTGTTAGCTTAGCAAAATGGTCGTTAAGTTTTATTGCTATTGCTTTCTTCATGACTTATACATGTTCCTCTGACTATGAGATTATGCAACTCCCGAATACCGGAGGAACACCTTGTGTGCTATCAAACATCACAACGTAACTGGGTGATTATAAATATGCTCTACTGGTTCTCTAAAGGTGTTTGTTGGGTTGGCATAGATAGATATTAGGATTTCTCAGTCCGTGTGTCGAAGAGGTATCTCTAGGCCCTCTCGGTAATGCTCATCACTATAAGCCTTGCAAGCAATGTAACTAATGAGGTAGTTGCAGGATGAAGCATTATAGAATGAGTCAAGAGACTTGCCGGTAACAAGATTTAAATAGGTTTGAAGATACCGACGATCTAATCTCGGGCAAGTAACATACCGATGACAAAGGGAACAATGTATGTTGTTGTGCGGTTTGACCGATAAAGATCTTCGTAGAATATGTAGGAGCCAATATGAGCATCTAGGTTCTGCTATTGGTTATTGATCTGAGATGTGTCTCGATCATGTCTACATAGTTATCGAACCCGTAGGGTCCGCATGCTTAACGTTCGATGATGATTTGTGTTATAAGTTATGTGTTTTTGATGACCGAAGTTTGTTCGGAGTACCGGATGAGACCACAGACATGACGAGGAGTCTCGAAATGGTAGAGAGGTAAAGATTGATATATTGGAAGGTTATGTTAGGACACCGGAATAGTTTTGGAGAGTTTCGGACATTTTTCGGAGTACCAAGGGGTTACTGGGACCCCCCCCCCCCCGGGGAAGTGTTGGGCCAACATGGGCCTAAGGGAGAGAGAGGGAAGTCTGCGGGGGGTGGCCGCGCGTCCACCTCCCAGGGAGTCCGAATAAGAGAAGGAGGAGGGGGCGGCGCCCGCCTTCCCTTTCCCTCTCCTTCTCCTTCCTATTCCATCCGGTGAAAAAAAGGTAGACGGGGCCGAACCCGACTTGAACTAGGAGTCCAAGTAGGACTCCCCCATGGAGCGCACCTCCTGGCCACCAGCCTCTCTCCCCCCTCCTTTATATACATGGGCATGGGGCACCCTAAAGGCACATCAATTGTTCTCTTTGCCATGTGCGGTGCCCCCCTCCACAGTTTACTCCTCCGGTCATAGCGTCGTAGTGCTTAGGTGATGCCCTGCGCGGATCACATCATCAAAACCGTCACCAAGCCGTCGTGCTCACGGAACTCTCCCTCGACCCTCTACTAGATCAAGAGTTCTAGGTTCGTCATCGAGCTGAACGTGTGCTGAACACGGAGGGCCGTACATTCGGTATTTGGATCAGTTGGATTGTGAAGACGTTCGACTACATAAACCGCGTTAACTAAACGCTTCCGCTTTCGGTCTACGAGGGTACGTGGACACACTCTCCCCCTCTCGTTGATATGCATCTCCTAGATAGATCTTGCGTGATCATAGGAATTGTTTTTCAAATTGCATGCTATGTTCTCCAACATATATTATTTTCTATATTGAGAGAAGCTTCTAGTGAAACCTATGGCCCCCGGGTCTATTTTTCATCATACAAGTTTTCGGTATACAATATTAGTCTCCGATCTACTATTCTTGTAATCTTTTACTTTCCGATCTATAAACCAAAAATACCAAAAATATTTACTTTATCGTTTATCTATCTCTATCAGATCTCACTTTTGCAAGTAACCGTGAAGGTATTGACAACCCCTTTATCGCGTTGGGTGCAAGTTTGTTTGATTGTTTGTGCAGGTATTCGGTGATTTGTGCGTTGTCTCATATTGGATTGATACCTTGGTTGTCAAACTGAGGGAAATACTTATCTCTACTTTGCTGAATCACCCTTTCCTCTTCAAGGAAAAAACCAACGCAAGCTCAAGAAGTAGCAGTTGTGGAGAAGATAAAAAGAGGGAGATAGTCTCACATCAACTAGGCATATCAGCGGGCTATGGAGATGCCCATCAATAGATATCAATGTGAGTGAGTAGGGATTGCCATGCAACGGTTGCACTAAAGCTATAAGTTTATGAAAGCTCAAAAGAAAAACTAAGTGGGTGTGCATCCAACTTGCTTGCTCATGATTACCTAGGGCGATTTGAGGAAGCCCATCGTTGGAATATACAAGCCAAGTTCTATAATGGAAAATTCCCACTAGTATATGAAAGTGACAAAATAAGAGACTCTCTATCATGAAGAGTGTGGTGCTACTTTGAAGCACAAGTGTGGAAAAAGCATAGTAACATTGCCCCTTCTCTCTTTTTCTCTCATTTTTTGTTTGGCTTCTTTGGCCACTCTTTTTTTTGTATTTCCTCACATGGGACAATGCTCTAATAATGATGATCATCACACTTCTATTTAGTTACAACTCCAGAATTGCAACTCAATACTTAGAACAAAAATATGACTCTATGTGAATGCCTCCGGTGTTGTACCGGGGTGTGCAATGACTCAAGAGTGACATGTATGAAAGAATTATGAAAGGTGGCTTTGCCAAAAAATACAATCTCAACTACATGATCATACAAAGCAATATGACAATGATGAAGTGTGTCATAATAAATGGAATGGTGGAAAGTTGCATGGAAATATATCTCGGAGTGTCTATGGAAATGCCATAATAGGTAGGTACGGTGGCTCTTTTGAGGAAGGAATATGGTGGGTGTATGGTACCGGCGAAAGTTGCGCGACACTAGAGAGGCTAGCAATGGTGGAAGGGTGAGAGTGCATATAATCCATGGACTCAACATTAGTCATAAAGAACTCACATACTTATTGCAAAAATGTATTAGTCGTCGAAACAAAGTACTACGCACATGCTCCTAGGGGGATAGATTGGTAGGAAAAGACCATCGCTCGTCCCCGACCGCCACTCATAAGGAAGACAATCTATAAATACCTCATGCTCCAACTTCGTTACATGATGGTACATAATACATGCATGCTACGGGAATCACAAACCTCAACACAAGTATTCCTCCAATTCACAATTACTCACTAGCATGATCTAATATCACCATCTTTCTATCTCAAAACAATCATAAGGAATCAAACTTATCATAGTATTCAATGCACTTTATATGAAAGTTTTTATTATATCCCTCTTGGATGCCTATCATATTAGGACTAAATTTATAACCAAAGAAAATTACCATGTTGTTTAAAATGACTCTCAAAATAATATAAGTGAAGCATGAGAGTTCAACAATTTCTATAAAATAAAACCATCGCCGTGCTCTAAAAAGATATAAGTGAGGCACTAGAGCAATATTGCCTAGCTCAAAAGATATAAGTGAAGCACATAGAGTATTCTAATAAATCACGATTCATGTGTGTACCTATCAAAAGGTGTGTACAGGAAGGATGATTGTGGCAAACTAAATAGCAAAGACTCAAATCATACAAGACGCTCCAAGCAAAACACATATCATGTGGTGAATAAAAATATAGCCTCAAGTAAAGTTACCGATAGATGAATACGAAAGAGGGGATTGTCGGTGTCAAAACCGGCGGATCTCGCGTAGGGGGTCCCGATCTATGCGTCTTAGGCTGATGGTAACAGGAAGCAAGGGACACAATGTTTACCCAGGTTCAGGCCCTCTCGATGGAGGTAAAACCCTACTTCCTGCTTGATTAATATTGAAGATATGTGTAGTACAAGAGTAGATCTACCACGAGATCGTAGAGGCTAAACCCTAAGAGCTAGCCTATGATGGTATGATTGTAATTGTGATCGGCCTTCTAAGGACCATCCTCTCCGGTTTATATAGACACCGGAGAGGGCTAGGGTTTACATGGAGTCGGTTACAAGGAAGGAAATATAATATCCGGATCGCCAAGCTTGTCTTCCACGCAAAGGAGAGTCCCATCCGGACACGGGCCGAAGTCTTGAGTCTTGTATCTTCACGCTTCAATAGTCTGGACGATGTATATAGTGCGGCTGTCCGGATCCCCCCTAATCCAGGACTCCCTTAGTAGCCCCTGAACCAGGCTTTAATGACGATGAGTCCGGCGCGCAGTCTTGTCTTCGGCATTGCAAGGCGGGTTCCTTCTCCGAATACTCCAAGGTAATTATCGAACACGTAGACCGTGTCCGAATCTGCAAAATGATCTTCACATACCACCGTAGAGGGAATGATACTTCAGCTGACAACTTTTTAGACGACATGATATATCATTACGGTCAGGACATTATTCGAACGGTTTTCCACAACCAGCCACAACGCGTATTGCGAGGCGGTTTCCTTGACACGTCTTGTCAAAGCAGAGATCGTGTCCCCTTATCACGGGATTCATATCAATACGGGTATGGGTAATCCCCCTGTGCCATCAATCGTGGCGCTTGGGAAGTAAGCGATTCTGCAACAGGCTAGTGGGGAGGCACACCGCTTCCGTCGCCTCTATAAAGGGATAAGAGTTCCCCTTTTTTACCCACGCCTTCTTCCTCCTTTGCATACTCTTGCCCCCTCGAGCTCCAGCGCCCTAGTCCAGGTCTTCTCCGCACAGTTAAACATGTACGGAGCAGGAGGCAAGTGGGTGGCTTCCACCGTGAAGGAGAAAAATATCGTGAATCTTCGGGCGGCCGGATACTTGGCCGCAGACATAGCACACCGGCTACCAGACGACGGGCAGGTCATTCCAACTCCAGGACCCCACGAGAGGGTCGTGTTCCTCGCCCACTTCGTCTGTGGACTGGGGTTTCCACTTCACCCCTTCGTCCGCGAGCTCATGTTCTACTACAGGCTAGATTTCCAAAATCTAGCCCTGAACTTTGTCCTCAACATCTCGGCGTTCATCGTCGTATGCGAGGCCTTCCTCCGCATCAAGCCTCATTTAGACTTGTGGCTGCAAATCTTCTGTGTGAAGCCGAAGATCGTGAGCGGCCAACAAGCGGAGTGCGGAGGAGCCATGGTGGGCAAGATGCCTAACGTCACCTGGCTTGACTGTTCCTTCACGGAAACCATGAAGGGGTGGCAGTCGGGGTGGTTCTACATCACCGAACCACATGACGCCAACTGGGCGGCGGCCCCCGAGTTCCGATCCGGAACCCCCATGCGGCTCACCTCCTGGGAACAGAAGGGCCTGACCTGGGGCGAATCTACAGAGCTGACCGGACTCATAAACTGCATCAAGGGCACGAAGGACAAGAACATCAAGCTTGTCAACGTGATCCAGGTCATGCTCGTTCTCCGGATTCTGCCGTGCCAAAGGCGGGCATTCAATCTGTGGGAGTTCGTCCCGGCCAAACACCAGACGCTTCAGAGGCTCTACGGCATGAAGCACAAAAGCGCGTGGAAGGCGTTGTTCAAGGCCTCGGAAGTACCTCCTCCCATATCCAAGGACCGTAGGCTCCACGCCGCGTGGCCTCCTAGTCAGGTGAGTTCTCAGGCTGCCACCGGACTCAGTTCTTCCCAATATATTTATGGGGGAGCCTTAAGTAATTGTGCGTATTTGTTTAGGATTATGTGGAGACACCGAAGCGGATTGACTGTCCGGCTCCGCAGCCAAAAATCCCAGCTAATGCTCTCCTGAGGGAGATGCTGGTCCCGGCGCCCTACAAGGGGCCGGAGAAGAAGGCCGATAAGAAGGCCCCGGGGATCCGAAAGGGTCTCCGACGTAAGGCTGCGCCAGAATCCTCGTCCAAAGACAACGAGGCACACTCCTCCTCCGAAGGGGAAGAATAAGAAGAGGAGGCCGCCCCATCCGGAAAGGACGGGGGGCCTGAGAGGGTGGACCAGGGGACCAGGAGAGGCCCCTGACGCAAGGCCGTCATACCCTCGACGTCCGATGACGACGAGGCGGATTCCTCCCACGGAGGCGGGGGGAAACAAGAAGAAACTCCACCTCCCCGTATCGAGGGGGAGAAAAAGCGGAAAGCCGCCCCAGAGGGGGAGGCTGGGACGTCCAAGAACGGAAAGGCGTCCCTTCCGAACTACTCCGGCACCGCCGCCGATAGCGAGGAGGGGTGGCTGCCCCGGAAGAAGCCCCTAGTGTGATCGTAAGTATCCGCACTCCATCGTAATTTTGCTTCATAGTTTTGTTATAACGCCGAACTTGTATGCAGTCCGGCCAGGGGCCACCCCGAGGCACCGTCTTCGGATGGGTCTTTGAGCGATTCGGCGATGAACTCGCTCCCGACGGCCACTACTCCTCAGCCCGCAGATGACACGGAGGTGTTGTCCCAAAGGCTCCCAGAGCGGGGGGAGGTGGATCTGTAGGCGCCCCAAGCCGGCATTCCAAACATCGGACACGCGGGGTTCAAGATCCCCACGGATCGTGTTGATGAGAGCCGAAGTAAACCGGACTCTCAGCCGAACACTGTTCCGGAGCCTCCAATGGTTCCATACTTAGGTGGACAGCCCCTCATTAAGGAGGGCGAGCCGTCTGTGCCGAGGACTTCCGCTACGCCCGAGGCGCCGGATTGTCTACTGGAAGCGCTTCGGGGCGCTTCCATCGATGAAGAGCAGCGTACTCTTATGAGTGTGGTGATTCAGAAGGTTTCGTCCGCCAACAGCAGACTAACCGAAGCCTGCACCAGCCTCCTGACAGGCTTTGAGGTAAGTAATAAAAGTGTGTGAAAGTGCCACCCGATAGGTAGTAGCCCCTGATACTCTATTTGGTGTTCGGAAGGAAAAACCAAACGGAGGGTCAATTATAATTCTCATGAGTCTAACAATAAGTTTGAATGCGAATAAGCAGGCGGTGCTGATTGCCGCTGCGGTCCGTACGGCCGAGATCGCCGGACTAAAACGGGACCTGGAGCAGGCGCAGGGAGAGCTCGACCTCACGAAGAGGCAGCTCGAAGAGAGCAAAGGTGAATGATTCCCCTCTCTCATATAATGAATTATAGATAAAATTGGTTATTCTAACGATGAAGCGTCGTGATGTGATAAGAGAGGCCACCATCAAAGTGGCGTCTCTCAAGAAAGCGTTGTCCGAGGCTGAACACAAGGCGGCCTTGGAACATAAAGAGTGCAAAAAGCAAGATGCTAGAGTGGGCGAGGTACAACAAGAGCTCTAGGATCTCAGAAAAAGTTCGAGTCCGTGGAGCATGAGCTTAAGGCGAAAGAGGCCAAGCTTGCGAAGGCCCTTGCAAGTATAAAAGACGCCAAGGCCAAAGCCGAGAAGGCACAACAGGAAATCCAGGAGGCCAAAAAGATAATGGTGGGTAAGAAATTCTTTGTGCAAAGCAAACATGTGGAGGAGGCGTTTCTTTTACTTACCCGAGTCCAGAGCTCTCCACGGGCATTCGCATATCTGCCACGCAGCATATCAGATGTCGCAGAGTTCTACCCTGCTCAGGATGGGAGCTCAACGGAGAAGCTGTTCTGGTCCCAGTATGCTGGGGCCAAACATCCAACGCCTCTGAGTGACCAACTAAAGCAGTTGATCGAACTCCACAGGGCGGCCGAAGTGGCTATGAAGGATTTTATAGTCCGGATGTGGCCTGGTGAGCCCCTGCCCACCAGCTACTTTGGCCTAATCAAGCGGATGGTGAATGCCTGTCCGCGACTAGAAGTCATCAAGCAATCCATTTGCATTGAGGGTGCCTGCCGGGCCTTTGCCCGTGCGATGGTGCATTGGGGCAAGCTAGATGCGAAGAAGCTGGTGAAGGACGGGCCTCCGGAGGGTAAGGAGCATCGCTATCCGGAGAAGTATTATGATGGCGTTATGAAGGGCGCTCACCTCGTGGCCGATGAATGTACCAGGGACATAATTTTAGAATGAATTCACTTCTGTCATGTTTGTAATTTAAAGACGAAGTTACTTGCGCTATGTAGCGCTTTTGTTATTTAAAATATTACCTTCTGTGTGGTTGTTTATAAAATTCTAAAAGTAGGCCAGTCGTCGGCTTCCGCCCCCATGTAACTAGTACTGGGGTGTTCGTGGAAAACCCGGACACTCTTTATCCAAATGTTTGGTCCCTTAAGGAGGTGTCCGGCGCAGCGAACAAGGCAATTAGACTATTCAGCTTTATAACATTCACTTAGCCATAGAAGTCTACAATTTTAAATTTCGGCGAAGCCCCTAGAATCTGGAAGACCGAATTGGGGCGCTATATACGCCTAAATCGAACGAAGCCGAATTATCGCCTAAAGCGGAAAAATCTTTAAGGATTTCAAGACCTCTCGAACAGAGACTAGCTCTCGCCACATCATGCCGGTCAGTTTTCGGCTTTCTCTACTGAGGTGCTCGTCCGGAAGAACCAAGGCACAATCGCAGTAGTTCTCCCTGCGCTACCTTAGCCGAATTAACGGAACATAAGGCACCAAAACAAGGGAGCCGGGCTATCCCAACTGTAGACCCAAGACATGATTCGGAGCTGATGCATATAATGCTATAAGTTCGGGGTGCCGCACTATTGAAAGTGTTCGGACTTGTCTTGCCGTATTATGGGGCGCCATAAGAAGCCCCTGGCAAACTGAACGTACCAAAGTGTACGGATGCAATATCAAATAAACATTTGTAGGAAAAAATGCTCAAATAAGAGTAATAAGCTGACGCTATATATGATCTCCCATTGATGAATAATACGTTTAAGCGTATGTTTACAATGGATGCATTAAGCAGAGATAAATAGGATTGTTTAACATATCCTATCCAGGGGCAGGCTACGTACAGAGAGATAAAGCAGGTATAACGATCGTAAATAGATTCCACCTGGGTGTTTCCTTCTGCGCGCAAAGCCTGTTGCCTCCTTGGTTTTCTCTCCTGTATAAGTCCAACAATCCAGCTCTTCTGAAGAGGTTGCGCTAAAGCAATATCCTGAAAGGTAAAAGGAAAGGTTACGAAGTGTGTGGCGGCGATACCGCACTGTTGACTGAGCCACTGCTGCGCCTCCGCCTGTGCCCATGGTATTTTGAGTGCGTAATTGTGTACGCATGGCACGAATGCTGCTTTGATGGGATTTGAGCAGAGGCCCGACTGCTAGTCGTGCTCTTGGCGTGCCTGGTGATCCTGTTGCGGGGTGTTCCGACCTCGCTTGACGGAGCTTGAGGTTGTCGTCGCCGGATTGGTGGTTTGCCGGAGGTGGCCGGATTGTACTTCTGCCGCAAGGGCTGCAGTATGCTCTTCTGTACGGAGAGAGCGGTCCATATTTCCGTTGACTGTTATGACCCCACGTGGGCCTGGCATCTTGAGCTTGAGGTATGCATAGTGTGGTACCGCATTGAATCAAGCGAATGCGGTTCGTCCGAGTAGTGCGTGGTAACCACTACGGAAAGCGATGATATCGAAGATTAACTCTTCGCTTCGGAAGTTATCCGGAGATCCTAAGGCCACTTCCAATGTTATAGAGCCCGTACAACGGGCCTCTACCTCAGGAATTACACCATTAAAGGTGGTTTTGGTGGGCTTGATCCTTGAAGGATCGATGCCCATTTTGCGCACTGTGTCCTAGTAAAGCAGGTTCAGGCTGCTGCCTCCATCCATAAGGACTCTTGTGAGGTGAAATCCGTCTATGATAGGGTCTAGAACCAATGCGGCCGAGCCGCCGTGACGGATGCTAGTAGGGTGATCCCTACGATCAAAGGTGATCGGACAAGCTGACCATGGGTTGAATTTGGGAACGACTGGCTCCATCGCGTAGACATCCCATAGTGCTCGCTTCCGTTCCCGCTTGGGGATGTGAGTGGCGTAGATCATGTTGACCGTTTTCACCTAGGGGGGATTTCTTATGCCCCCCCCCCCCCGTGTTTGGACACTGGGGCTCCTCGCCATCATCGCTATGCAGCCCCTTGTCCTTGTTTTCGTCGTTTATTTTGCTGGCCTATTTAAATACCCAGCAGTCTCTATTGGTGTGGTTGGCTGGCTTGTCCGGGGTGCCATGAATTTGGCACGAGCGCTCCAGTATACGGTCTAGACTGGACGGTCCCTGATTGTTTCTTTTGAATGGCTTCTTCCGCTGACCGGATTTGGATCCGTTGAATCCGGCATTGACCGCCGTGTCTTCGGTGTTGTCGCCATTGTTCCGTCAATTGTGTCTGTTGCACCGTAGCTTGCCATTATTGTCACGGACATCTGAAGTGCCAGAATGTGGCGTAGTGCTGCTACGAGCCAACCAGCTGTCCTCGCCCGCACAAAAGCGGGTCATTAGTGTCGTGAGAGCTGCCATGGACTTTGGTTTCTCCTGGCCGAGATGTCGGGTAAGCCATTCGTCACGGATATTATGCTTGAAGGCTGCCAGGGCTTCAGCGTCTGGACAGTCAACTAGTTGGTTCTTTTTATTTAGGAACCGAGTCCAGAATTTCCTGGCTGATTCTCCGGGCTGTTGAGTAATGTGGCTCAAGTCATCGGCATCCGGAGGTCGCACATATGTGCCTTGGAAGTTGTCAAGAAATGCGTCTTCCAGGTTTTCCCAACTGCCAATGGAATTTGCGGGCAAGCTATTTAGCCAGTGTCGGGCGGGTCCTTTGAGCTTAAGGGGAAGATACTTGATGGCATGTAGATCGTCTCCGCGGGTCATGTGGATGTGGAGAAGGAAATCTTCGATCCATACCCCTGGATCTGTTGTGCCATCGTATGATTCGATGTTTACGGGTTTGAACCCTTCTGGGAATTCATGATCCATCACTTCATCGGTGAAGCGGAGGGGGTGTGCGACGCCTCTGTGCCGGGCTATGTCGCGAGCAGTCCGGCTGCGTCTGACTGGTTATATTCGGCCCGGCCGGATTTCCTATTAGTGTATGCGGTATGACGGTCATCGTCATGTACTGCAGCGCACCCCCATGATCCGTAGATCGATCTTGGTTATCCTGCGATGTTATCCAGTTTATCGCGCAGGTCCTGAGTATTGCCCCGGTGTCGGTGTCAAAACCGGCGGATCTCGGGTAGGGGGTCCCGAACTGTGCGTCTAGGCGGATGGTAACAAGAGACAAGGGACACGATGTTTTACCCAGGTTCGGGCCCTCTTGATGGAGGTAAAACCCTATGTCCTGCTTGATTAATATTGATGATGTGTGTTACAAGAGTG
Source organism: Triticum aestivum (assembly GCF_018294505.1). Taxonomy (NCBI): domain Eukaryota; kingdom Viridiplantae; phylum Streptophyta; class Magnoliopsida; order Poales; family Poaceae; genus Triticum; species Triticum aestivum. The sequence continues at coordinate 431,149,026 of NC_057807.1, forward strand.
GATCTACCACGAGATCAAGGAGGCTAAACCCTAGAAGCTAGCCTATGGTATGATTGTTGTTCGTCCTACAGACTAAAGCCATCCGGTTTATATAGACACCGGAGAGGGCTAGGGTTACACAGAGTCGGTTAAAATGGTAGGAAATCTACATATCCGTCTCGCCAAGCTTGCCTTCCACGCCAACGAAAGTCCCATCCGGACACGGGACGAAGTCTTCAATCTTGTATTTTCATAGTCTTGGAGTCCGGCCGATGATGATAGTTCGGCTATCCGGACACCCCCTAGTCTGGAACTCCCTCAGTAGCCCCTGAACCAGGCTTCAATGACGAAGAGTCCGGCGCGCATGTTGTCTTCAGCATTGCAAGGCGGGTTCTTCCTCCGAATGATTTATAGAAGATTGTGAACATCACGATAGTGTCCGGCTTTGCAAAAATAAATTCCACGTACCACCATAGAGAGAATAATATTACACAAGTTCAATCTGCTGACGTGTTTTGTGGCATGACGTCACACCATTACCAAGCCTTTACTCAAATTGTTTTTATTGTTCCACCTCCGCACGTTTAGCGAGGCGGTTTCCTTGGCACGTCTTGTCGAAGCAGAGATCGTGTTCCCCTTATTCTGGGATTCCCATCAATACGGACGTGGGTAACCCAACCGCGCCCGTTGCCACGCCCCCTCCATCGAAGGCGGGTTCCAAACGGTCAACGGGATGGCTCTTGGTATTCTCCCTCTTTATAATGAGACCAAGGCCCGTTCTTTTCCTTCAATCCTCTATCGAATCCGCCCCTCGCCCCGAGTTCCAACACCCAGGGCTCCATATTTGGGTACCTTCGATCTTCGACAATGTTCGGCCCCGACCTACGAGGCCGGTGGATGCCCACCTCCATCACTGAAGAGGACGTGCTAAAGCTAAGAGACGCCAGGTACTTAACCTATGAGATTTCGCATAGGCTGCCTGCCCGAGGGCAAGTTATTCCTACTCCTGAGCTTGGCGAGACCGTCGTGTTCGTGTCTCACCTCCGTCGGGGTTTAGGCTTCCCGACGGATCCCTTCGTGAGGGGGCTCATGTTTTACTATGGGTTGGAATTCCATGACTTGGCTCCGGAGTCCATCCTCCACATCTCATCATTCATTGTTGTCTGCGAAGCCTTCCTCCGCACTACCCCTCACTTCGGCTTGTGGCTCAAAACCTTCTACGTGCAGCCGAAGATGATTGAGGGGTGTCAGGCAGAGTGCGGCAGGGCGGTTATAAATAAGAGGGCCGATGCTCCATGGCCCGAGGGCTCTTTTCAGGAGGAGCTCGGCTTGTGGCAACAGGAGTGGTTCTATATCACCGCTCCCAGGGGCAGCAGGCAGAGGCTGCCACCCGTCTTCCGCTCGGGCCCTCCACAGCGGCTGACGTCATGGGTCAACAAGGGGCGTGACTGGGGGCCGTCCAAGGACGTTCCCCTGTTGCAGGAGCGGATTCGAGGCCTCCAAGAAAGGGAGATCAATCTGGCTGTAGTGGTACAGCTTATGTTGATCCGGCACCTACTGCCCTGCAGACTTCGCCCCCTCCGCTTGTGAGAATTTAATCCGGAGGGGCCACGAGCTCTTCAACACTTCATGGGTTTGACACCCGCGGAGATGTACAAAATGTTCTTCGGATCGCAAGAGATGCGTCCAGAATTGACCGAGGATGCTAGCCTAATCTGCAATCGCCCGGATTCTCAAGTAAGTAGCCTTGTGTCCGGACACATCGTCCATTTATTTAAAGTGGGTTTGCCTTTTAACCAGCTATCCCTTGGACAGGAGTGGATAGCACAAGCAAAACTGATACGGTGTCCGGCCCCCCTCCCTGAGACCACGCAGGATCCCACGTTAATCAAGATGTTAGAGGTTGCATCTTCGGAGGAGGGCGAAGGAGGACACAAGGGATCTACCACCTCAGCCACGGAGGCTTTCAGTAAGGGAGGAATCGAAAGTCCCTCCTTCCAGGGAGAGAAGAGGACCGCTTCCGAAGACCCGGAGGCCAAGGCCTCAAAGTGGGGAAAGAAATCTGTACCGGAAGGTCCCATGCCGGGAAGAGCCCCAGCCGAACTGTCTCCTCGGAGGAATCAGCCCTCTAGCGAGCCGTAAGTAAAATGGGGGATTTTGTAATAGTGGACATCCCTGTTTAATTTCTAAGGGTAACCGAAGTTTTCACCTTGTAGTTCGGATCTCAGCCCATCTCAGCACAGCTCATCTTCGGGAGACCTTCGTCCGGAGATGATGGAGAGTGAAACGCCTCCATCTGCCGCCCCATCGCGCGGGGCGGACGACCCTGAGGTGTCGTCGTGGAGGGTCTCCCCGAGTCCGGCGGGGCCATAGAGTTCGGCACCCATTGGAGTACGGCCAGTGGAGCTGCAAGATTATCTTAAGAGGGTGTCCATCTCAGAAGATCACCGCACATTAATGGGTATGGTGGTTGAGAGGATCTCGTCCGCCGAAAGCGAGTTGTGTGAGGCCGTCGGAAGTTTGCTGACGGGATTTGAGGTACGCAAAAAATGACATACCTTTTGACAGTTTTGCACATGAAGTGCGCCCTGTATAGATAGTAGCCCCTGAGACTTGGTATGCTGTCGAAAGCGACAGCGTGCCGAGGATCATAATCTCAGTTATAGATTGTCGCCTTTCCTATGCAGGTGGCGGAACATTCGGTGCCCAGCCGGACTGATGGATTTGCCGAACTAAAGAGGCAACTCGACGTTGCGGATGCGGACATCTCGCTGGTCAATAAACGACTCGATGAGTCACAAGGTATGTGGTTGCTCTGCGGTCGCCTAGTAAGGGAGCTGACGCCCATTCCTTACAATTTGTATGCCTGATGCAGATAGTGCTGCTGCTGTGGAAGGCCTCCGAGCAGAACTTGCTCGGGCCAAGGAGCAAGCCAGAAAAAGCAAGGCGGCTGCCTCGAAGGCAGCGGAAGAGCTAGAAGCCGAGAAGGCTGCTCACTGCCGAAGCAAGGAGGAGATGGCCGGAATGGCCACGAAATTAAAAGTTGCTATCGACCGCCTAGATGTTCTTGAAGGAGAATGCCGAGCGGAGCAAGAGGACTTGAAGAAGGCCGACGCCGAAGCCAAGGATGCCCGTAGTGCGATGCGGGCTATGAAGGAGGAACTGCGTCAGGTCAGAGACATTGTGGCTGGAAAGCACTTTATGCTGCATAGGAAGTTCACGGGCCCAAAGTATGCTCAGCTGGGCCGATTGTACGGTGCGGAGAATCCTTATCTGGACTTGGCGGCAAGTGCGGCGGACGTAGTCGTGCACTTTCGAAGCCAGGAGGATCACGAAATGGAAGGGCTTTTCTGGTCTCAATTCCATAGTCCGGAGCGTCCACTTCCGTTGAATGATCGGCTGGTTCAGTGGGCTGAGCTGAATAGATTGTTCGGACTTGCCATGACGGATGTGGTCGCTCATCTGTGGCCGAAAGGGCCCAAGCCGAAGAGTTATTTTGGCTTGTTGCAGCAATTCCTTGGGGCGGTGCTGCGTATTGAGGCGATGAAGCGGTCGGCATGCATAGAAGGTGCACAGATGGCTCTCGCCCATGGTAAGACATACTAGGCAGAGATGGATGCCACCACTGTTGCATCCCTGGGTTCGGACAAAAGCCGATTCCCCACCGAGCACTATTTTGAGGAAGTCCTGCAGGGCGCTCGTATAATAGAGTCGCAGTGCTCGAAAGATGTTATGTTTGAATGACATGTATGATTTCTGAGATCATGTTGATAATGCAATAACTTTTTATACTTGTGTGTTCAAGTATTGGACTATCTCCTGTGCGGCCGTATATGTATGAATAACCTGAAAGTTGCAGTCTTTGGCTTCAGCCCCCACGCACATGGTGCGGGGGTGTTTGCAAAAAGAAAAGCGCTTTTTCACACTTAATCCAACATCTTGGTCCTTTTAGGGAGGTGATAGCGTAGCAAACTAGGCAACCGGACTATAATGCTTTATCACTTTCACTTAGCCATAGGAGCTCGAATGTGGGGCTACTATATAGCCCATAGCGGCACCGCTCCTATCCGAACTTTGGGGCGCGTATGTGCCTGACCTGGAAGCGGTCCTTCGTCAAAGCGGAGGAATTCTAAACATTCCAATGGTCGATCGAGTGGTTGACCAGTCTCTCGCTATATCATGACAGTCAGTTTTCGGCTTTCTCTACTGAGGTGCTCGCCCGGCCGAACCGGGGCACACTCACAGTAGTTCTCTTGGTGCCGCGTTAGCCGATGATACGGAACGTAAGGCAGCAAAACACAGGAGCCGGGCAAACCCAACATTTGACCAAAGACATGATTTGGAGCTGATGCATATAAGGCCTAACTCGAGACGCCAAACACTCCCTGAGGTGTTCGGTCTTTATAATACCGGGCAGAACGATGCCCTAAGCCCCTAGTGTCCAGGTTCAGGCGGGAACTTCTGACGCGGCCGATGCCAAAACGCCAGCCTCCTCCTCGGTTATGGTAGGAAACCGGGGGATGTGTATCAACAAGAGACAGTAAGAAAGGTTGACGCAGGATCTTAATCTGAAAAGAATCCTTGCAACGGGTCCCTCCTGCACGTCTGCGCCTATGTCTCCGTTGTGCTGTATCCTGGACGGGTGTAGCACGAGCTTCATCTGTAAAAGAGAAGGACTTAGTTTCCAAGAAATATCGTGCAGAGGTTGTATAAGAATAGAATAGAAGGAAGAAAATTGAGCTTTATTGGCTCTCATCATTTATACACGCAGCCCCTTATAAAGGGGATATGCGGCTGGGAAGCCCCTTGCCGGACTCGCCTAACCATGTCCGAGGTCTGAATGGCCTGTTTTAAGGGGCTTTGACCCACAAGGTCTGATTAGTGTGTGGCTGTCGAGGCAGTCTCACGTTCTTCATAGTCGAGGAACACTCGGAGTTACTTTTTAATGAAATTATGCCATGTTGACCGGGCATTTTTAAGCGTAAAAAATGCTTAATGTGGTATTGCATTAGGGCTGGCGGAAGCTGCGCGCCCCAGTAGTGGTTAAGGGCTACTATTTGAATGGGGCGATGGATAGTGAGCTTTTCACGACGGAGGTTGTCGGATGAACCGAACACAACCTCTAGTGGTACGGAGCCTGTATAATTGGCTTAAAGGCCTGGCGTCACTCCTTTGAAGGAAGTGCTGCTATGGCGAATTTTGGTATGGTCTATCCCCATTCTGCGGGCGGTGTCCTGGTATTGCAGGTGCCGCGCTGTCTTTTCGCGTTATCACATGAAGTGAGTTCACTATTTTGACTTCTAGTGGGAAAGTCTTCTGTTTTCCGGAGTGCTGCTTTTGGGTTTCGTCACTTTCGCTTGGTGTATCGAGCCCCTTGTGTTCGGCATTAAGTCGGCCGGACTGTTTGAAGACCCAACAATCTCTGTGGGTATGGTTTGCAGGCTTCCCGGAGGTACCATGTATTTGACATAGTCTGTCCAGAATCTTATTTAGGTTGGATAGCTCGTCACTGTTATCCTTGAGGGGCAGTGTTTTGTTGTTCGGCCGAGAGCTTTTGAATCCGGCATTGACCGCCGTACTATTCGGGCCATTTTCCTTATTCCGGCGCTGATCTTTTCTACGTCGTGATTTCCCATTTCCATCCCTAACTTCGGATGTACTCGGGTCGCTGATGCTGCACCTAGCCAGCCAGCTGTCTTCCCCCGCGCAAAAGCGGGTCATGAGGCTTGTTAGTGCGGCCATTGTTCTTGGTTTTTCCTGGCCGAGGTGTCTGGCAAGCCATTCGTCTCGGACGTTGTGTTTAAAGGCTGCTAAGGCTTCAGCGTCCGGACAGTCGACTATTTGGTTCTTTTTAGTGAGGAACCTATTCCAGAATTTGCATGCTGACTCTCCGGGCTGTTGAGTTATGTGACTTAAATCGTCTGCATCCGGAGGACGGACATAGGTCCCCTGAAAATTTGCTCGAAACGCATCCTCAAGCTCTTCCCAACTTCCAATGGTATTTTCTGGGAGGCTTTTAAGCCAATGCCGAGCTGGCCCTTTGAGCTTGAGGGGTAGGCATTTTATGGCATGGGGATCGTCTCCTCTGGCCATATGTATGTGTAGGATGTAATCCTCAATCCAGACTCCGGGGTCTGTTGTTCCGTCATATGCTTCTATGTTTACGGGTTTGAATCCCGCTGGAAATCCATGATCCAGTACCTCGTCGGTGAAACATAGTGGTGTGCGGCGCCCCTGTATTTGGGTGTGCCGTTGTCTTCAAATGCTCGGCGGGTTATGTTGCTTCCTGGAGTCTTCTTTTTTGGCCCATAAATAGATCTGACTGTGTCGTCCTTTTTTCGAGGATCTTTATGCTGATCGTGTGCCGGCTTGTGTACGGCGCCCCTTGTTGCTCTTGGCCTGTCATCTGGTCGTCTATTCGGCCAGGCGGCTTCTTTCTTTTTTGACTGCGGGGGCTCTAAGGCCTCCTCGTCAAATTCGGGCAACAGCTTGCGCTTCGGGTAGCTCTTTGTCTAGTGACTAGCGCCATGTTTATCTGCGTTGTTGAGTACTTTGCTCCATCTCATTCTGAGTGCGTCCTCCGCTGTTTTGAGCTTCCGCTTTTGCTTCTTCAAACTTCTTGCAGTGGCGACGAGCCTTTTATGAAGATTCATATGCTCTGGTGATGTGAGATCATCTTCGCCGGGGATGGGTTGCTTGTCCAGTTCATGTCCGGCTGGCTGCTTGTTGACATTTGCGTCGTCCACTGCTTCGCCCTGCTCTAGAGCCGGGTCCATATGGGTGTCGTTTTTATCGATGCTGGTCTTCGGGCGGCGCTTGCGCCGCCGCTTTGGTTGTTTGTTGGGGGAGTTGTCCTTCGCCACGTCCCGTTTTTCCTCATTATCGCTTCCTTTTGGTGTATCCACCATGTATACGTTATGAGTTGGGGTGGCTTTCCCGTGCCCGGTAGGCGCTGGTTCTTGGTCGTCTCTGGCATTGTCGTCCATACCGTCGATGTCTTCGGAGTCATAGTTTAGCATGTCGGTTAGATCGTCGACAGTGGCTATTAATTGGGTGGTGGGTGGGCTTTGAATTTCTTCGTCGTCCACATCCCAACTGTCCTGGCCGCAGTCCGGCCAGGGCTCTCGTGATAACGAGAGATATTTTAGCAAACTCAAGATGTCGCCGAAAGGTGAGTGTTAAAAGATGTCCGCTGTGGTGAACTCCATGATCGGCGCCCAATCGGATTCAATCGGAGGAAGCGCGGGAGGTTCGGAGTCCGGCAAGGAGTCCGGCACCTCGGAGTCACGAGCTTTATGAGGGACAAGGTCAGTGTTCGGCTCTATCACCGTAGAGGTTGCAGCCCCCGAGGCGGTTTCTAGCCATCCGTCCTCGATCTGCACAGCCGGCTCCGAATTGAAGATCGGAGCGGGTTCGAGTGCGGCCTCCAGGGTACTGTCCGGCTGCAGAGCTAAATCATGCTCGTCGTGACAGTGCGGCACGCTCGTCTGTGGCTCAAATCCATCGAGGATCAAGTCCCCGCGGATGTCAGCCGTGAAGTTCAAACTTCCAAATCTGACCTGACGGCCAGGGACGTAGCTTTCGATCTGCTCCAGATGGCCGAGCGAATTGGCCCGTAGTGCGAAGCCGCAAATACGAAGATCTGTCCGGCGAGAAAGGTCTCACCCTAGACTGCATCGTTGATGATGGTTGAAGAAGCCATCGAACCTATCGCTGACGGCACAGAGGAACACTCAATGAAAGCACCAATGTCAGTGTCAAAACCGGAGGATCTCGGGTAGGGGGTCCCGAACTGTGCGTCTAGGCGGATGGTAACAGGAGACAAGGGACACGATGTTTTACCCAGGTTCGGGCCCACTTGATGGAGGTAAAACCCTACGTCCTGCTTGATTAATATTGATGATGTGTGTTACAAGAGTGGATCTACCACGAGATCAAGGAGGCTAAACCCTAGAAGCTAGCTTATGGTATGATTGTTGTTCATCCTACGGACTAAAGCCATCCGGTTTATATAGACACCGGAGAGGGCTAGGGTTACACAGAGTCGGTTACAATGGTAGGAAATCTACATATCCGTATCGCCAAGCTTGCCTTCCACGCCAAGGAAATTCCCATCTGGACACGGGACGAAGTCTTCAATCTTGTACCTTCATAGTCTTGGAGTTCGGCCGATGATGATAGTTCGGCTATCCGGACACCCCCTAGTCCGGAACTCCCTCACCTGGGCCGTAATAAACTGGCGCGGGGGTGGAGGCTGGTATTCAGGCTGATATGCCGTTTTATCCCGAACTCGAAGCGGCCGGTCAGCCGTGGGGCGCTCGAGTCCATATTCCTCGGCTGCCAGGACTTCTGTCCATCTAGCTGTGAGCAGGTCTTGATCAGCTTGAAGCTGCTCCTGCTGCTTCTTCAGGCTTCTCACAGTGGTAATAAGCCGGTGCTTGAAGTGCTCCTGCTCCGCGGGGTCCTTGGGCATGCCGAACTCGTCGTCGCCGAGGCTAATCTCGTCTTCGGAGGAGGGCATGTAGTTGTCCTCCTTCGGGTACCCGTCCGTCGCCTGTTCGTCTGGGCTGTCCTGCCCATCTTCCTGCTCGGCCTGCTCGAAGGCGGGCTGATCAGGGTTGTATTCATCGTCGGCACCATCCGGATTGTTTTCGTCTCCGGTGCCGGTATTGCCTTGGCGGGGCTTGGAGCGGCGCTGGCGACGCCCATGCTTTGCTTTCTTCTTGGAGGGGTTATCCTCTGTTGCCTCATCGCCATTGGTTTCTTTGAGAGTGTCCACCATATATATATCATATGAAGAGGTGGTTGTCCACCTCCCTATGAGCGGTGGCTCCTGTATGTCTCCTGCATCGTCGTCCATACCGTCGATGTCTTCAAAGTCGAAGTCAAGCACGTCGGTTAAATCATCGACCGTGGCAATGAAGTGGGCGGTGGGTGGACAGCGAATTCCTTCGTCGCCTGCTTCCCACTCAAGCTGGACATAGTTCGGCCCAGAGCCTCCTGACAAAGAGAGAGACTTTAATGAGTTCAGCATGTCGCCAAAGGGCGAGTGCTGAAAGATGTTCGTAGTGGTAAACTCCATTACCGGAGCCCAACCTGGCTTGGCTGGCTCGAGGGTATGCGGACTGGAACCAACAACCGGATACGAGTCCGGGGGTCCGGGGTTACAGGCCTCCACAGAGGCGAGACCTATGTTCGGCTCCACCGCCGATGAGTATGCGGCTTGCGGGGCGGGGTCTACCCCTCCGTCCTTGGGCGACGCAACCTGCTCCGGATTTAGATCCGGGGCTGCTGCAGGGATGATGTCCCGAGCATTGTCCAACGGCAGGTCTAGGCCGTGCTCGTCATGACTGTCCGGTGCTCCTGGCACAGGCCCGAATCCGTCGAAGGTCAAGTCTCCACGAATGTCCGCCGTGTAGTTCAAGTTTCCAAACCTGACCTGGTGGCCAGGGGTGTAGCTGTCGATCTGCTCCACATGACCAAGCGAATTGGCCCGCAGTGCGAAGCCGCCGAACACAAAAATCTGTCTGAGGAGAAAACTCTCGCCCTGGACCATGTTGTTGACGATTGAAGACGCCATCAAGCCTCGAAGCGATGACACAGAGGAACTCTCAATGAAAGCACCAATGTCGGTGTCAAAACCGGCGGATCTCGGGTAGGGGGTCCCGATCTGTGCGTCTTGGGCTGATGGTAACTGGAAGCAAGGGACACAATGTTTACTCAGGTTCGGGCCCTCTCGATGGAGGTAAAACCCTACTTCCTGCTTGATTAATATTGAAGATATGTGTAGTACAAGAGTAGATCTACCACGAGATCATAGAGGCAAAACCCTAAGAGCTAGCCTATGATGGTATGATTGTAATTGTGATCGGCCTTCTAAGGACCATCCTCTCTGGTTTATATAGACACCGGAGAGGGCTAGGGTTTACATGGAGTCGGTTACAAAGAAGGAAATATAATATCCGGATCGCCAAGCTTGTCTTCCATGCAAAGGAGAGTCCCATCCGGACACGGGCCAAAATCTTGAGTCTTGTATCTTCACGCCTCAATAGTCCAGACGATGTATATAGTCCGGTTGTCCGGATCCCCCCTAATCCAGGACTCCCTCAGGGATGCCTTTCAGGGCATCCCCAAGCTTAGGCTCTTGGTTGTCCTTGAATATTACCTTGGGGTGCCTTGGACATCCCCAGGCTTAGGCTCTTGCCACTCCTTATCCCATAGTCCATCCAATCCTTACCCAAAACTTGAAAACTTCACAACACAAAACTCAAAAGAAAATCTCATAAGCTCCGTTAGTATAAGAAAATAAATCACCACTTTTGGTACTATTGTGAAATCATTCTTTATTTATATTGGTGTAATATCTATGGTATTCCAATTTTTCCATGGTTCATACCCCCCAATACTACCCATAGATTCATCAAAATAAGCAAATAACACATAGAAAACAGAATATGTCAAAAACAGAATAGTCTGTAGCAATATGGAAACTTCAAATACTTATGTAACTCCAAAAATTCTAAAACGTTAGGACAACCTGGGAAATTTGTGTACCAATCTTGTTCAAAAAGAATCAGATCAAAAGCATGCTTCTGTGAATTATGAAAATTATTTTCCTGGGCACAAAAGTTTATGTGTTTCCGCAATATCAAAACAACTATCACCATAAGCCATCCCAAAGGTCTTACTTGGCACAAACACTAACTAAAACACAAAGCCACATCTAACCAGATACTAGATGAATTTTTAAAATCAAAACAAGAGCAAAAAGCAAAAACAAAAAATAAAATTGGGTTGCCTCCCAACAAGCGCTATTGTTTAACGCCCTTAGCTAGCCATAAAAACACGAATAGATGTAGGTATTGTCACCTTTGGTATGCAGTCCATAAGTAGCTCTCGTAATATTCATATGGCAACTTAATTCTTTCTAGGGAAGCGTTCCATGCCCTTCCTTAACGAAAATTGAAATTTAATGTTTCCTTCTTTCATATCAATAATTGCACCAATCGTTCTAAGGAAGGTCTACCAAGAATAATAGGACATGTAGGATTGCAATCTATATCAAGAAAAATAAAATCTACGGGCACATAATTCCTATTTGCAACAATAAGAACATCATTAATCCTTCCCATAGGTTTCTTAATAGTGGAATCCGCAAGATGCAAATTTAAAAACAATCACCAAATTCACGGAAATCTAACACATCACATAAAGTTTAAGGAATTGTGGAAACGCTAGCAACCAAATCACAAAAGGCAAGACACTCATAATCTTTAATATTAATCTTAATAGTAGGTTCCCACTCATCATAAAGTTTTCTAGGTATAGAAACTTCCAATTCCAGCTTTTCTTCAAAAGATTGCATCATAGCATTAACAATATGTTTAGTAAAAGCTTTGTTTTGATTATAAGCATGAGGAGAATTCAACATGGATTGCAACAAGGAAATACAAACTATTAAAGAAAAATATCATAATTAAATTCCTTGAAATCCAAAAGAGCGGGTTCATTGCTACTTAAACTTTTGACCTCTCCAAACCCACTTTTATCAATTTTTGCATCAAGATCTAAAAACTCTGAATCATTGGGACGCCTTTTAACTAAAGTTGATTCATGTCCAGTCCCATGTTTATGAAGATTTATATTGTTAAACAAAGATTTAATGGGATTCACATCAATCACTTTAAGATCTTCATCATTATTTTCACGAAAACTAGATGAACACGCTTTTACAAACCAATCTCGTTTAGCATGCATCTTAGCGGTTCTTTATTTGCACTCATCAATGGAGATTCTTGTAGACTTTAGAGGTTCATTGATATCATGCTTGGGTGGAATATATCTAATTTTTAAAGAATCAACATCAAGAGAAATTCTATCCATGTTCCTGCCAAATCATCAATCTTAAGCAAATTTTTTTCAACCAAGGCTTTAAAATTCTTTTGCGAACTTGTAAATTCTTTAAAACTATTCTCAAAGTCACACAATTTGGTATTCTCTTGAGCCATAGTGACAAAGAAATCAATCCAACACATGAGCACACGAAAGGCAAATGAAGAAGACAAACGAAAGAGGGGCAAAGAAAAGGGCGAATCTTTTTGAAAATCATTTTAGAAGTGGGGGAGAGGAAAAGGAGAAGCAAATGGCGAATAATGTAATGCAAGAGATGAGAGTTTTATGATGGGTACTTGGTATGTCTTAACTTGGCGTAGATCTCCCCGGCAACAGCGCTAGAAATTCTTCCTGCTACTTCTTGAGCTTGCGTTGGTTTTTCCCTTGAAGAGGAAAGGGTGATGCAATAAAGTAGAGATAAGTATTTCCCCTAGTTAGAGAACCAAGGTGTCAATCCAGTAGGAGACAAGGCACAAATCACCAATACCTGCACAAACAATCAAACAACTTGCACCCAACGTGATAAAGGGGTTGTCAATCCCTTCAAGGTCACTTGCAAAAGTGAGATATGATAGAGACAGATAAACAAAAGATAAAATATTGTTGGTTTTTTGGTTTATAGATCTGAAAGTAAAAGATTGCAAAATAGTAGATCAGAAACTAATATGATGGAAAATAGTAGATCAAAAACTTATATGATGGAAAATAGACCCGGGGGCCATAGGTTTCACTAGTGGCTTCTCTCAAGATAGCAAATAATACGGTAGGTGAACAAATTACTGTCGAGCAATTGATAGAAAAGCGCAAAGTTATGACGATATCTAAGGCAATGATTATGAAATATAGGCATCACGTTCGTGTCAAGTAGACCGACTTCTGCCTGCATCTAGAGTATTAAGTTCATGAAGAACAAAGTAACGCACTAAGTAAGATGACATGATGTAGAGGAATAAACTCAAGCAATATGATGTAAACCCCATCTTTTTATCCTTGATGGCAACAATAGAATATGTGCCTTGCTGCCCCTACTATCACTAAGAAAGGCACCGCAAGATTGAACCCAAAGCTAAGCACTTCTCCCATTGCAAGAAAACCAATCTAGTTCGCCAAACTAAACCGATAGTTCGTAGAGAATTACAAAGATATCAAATCATGCATATAAGAATTCAGAGAAGATTCAAATAATATTCATAGATAAGCTGATCCTAAATCCACAATTTATCGGATCTCGACAAACACACCATAAAAGAAGGTTACATCGGATAGATCTCCAAGAACATCGAGTAGAACATGGTATTGAGAACCAAAGAGAGAGAATAAGCCATATAGCTACTAGCTATGGACCCGTAGGTCTGAGGTAAACTACTCACGCTTCATCGGAAGGGCAATAGAGTTGATGTAAAAGCCCTCCATGATCAAATGCCCCTCCGACAGGATGCCAGAAAAGGCCCCTAGATGGGATCTCACGGGTACAGAAGGTTGCGGCAGTGGAGAAGAATTTTTGTGGATGCTTCTGGTGGTTTGGGATTATATGTGAATATATAGGACAAAGAATTAGGTCAGGGGAGTCATGAGGGTCCCACAAGGCAGGGGCACGCCCTCCCCCTTTTGGCCGCCTTGTGGATCTTCCGACTTGATCTCCAAGTCTCTCGGGTGTCTTCTGGTCCAAGAAAAATCATCGCAAAAGTTTTATTCCGTTTGGACTCCGTTTGGTATTCCTTCTCTGCGAAGCTCAAAAACAAGGAAAAACAGAAACTAGCATCGGGCTCTAGGTTAATAGGTTAGTCCAAAATGATATAAAATAGCATATTAATGAATATAAAACATCCAAAACAAATAATATAATAGCATGGAACAATAAAAAATTATAGATATGTTGGAGACGTATCAATGATGTACCTCCACGGATGCATAGAGTGGTGAGGGGGATGGTTGCCCAAAGCAACAAATATCAAGGCAGCATATGTGGATTACGCCTCTTTTTTGTTCCCTTTAGCCACCTTTTCCTATGTGAGGACAACAAACCGATCGGCCTGGTCATTCTCTATTGTGTTGCCATGCCTTTCTACCCTTTTTCAACCAAGAGACAAGAGACTGGTTCCATAGCTACTGATTTTCCCTTTTTCAACTAAGATGTGGGTTTGATACCTAGTCTCTTCGACTATACTTTCTCACTTTCTTTCCTTATTCAACCCAGACATGGATTAGTCTACATGAAGTAGGGTTTCCTTTAATAATGCAAATTAAGGTTTTCGTCGGCGTGACCAGAAAAGTAGAGGATTGTAAAATGGGGAGATGGGGGAGTGAAAAAAGATCCACATGCAGCGACGTTGGCAGATGGGGCAATAGAATAAGGGTATGGTTCGAAAAGAGGTCACATACCCGAGGGTCGATAGGAAGTGGCTTCGCTCGTGGTCGTCATCCTCCACACACACTACGGCAACGAGCTTGGGGATGGAGCCATCCCGCGCTGGTGCTAGGTTTGAGAGGATGGCCTTGTCGTCAGTGTGTGACCTCGCTCACCGACGATGAGTGTGTCAACGCTGCACGTCCTTTTCTTCCCTGGCGGACAGGATCCTTGCGAATCTGTGACCGCCGGTGAGGAGGAATAGAGAAGGGCCACCCATGTCTTTTTTAGATCTGGAGAGAAGGTGATAGTGTGAGAAGCAAGTGGGTATCCCTTAGCAAGCAAGCGCTGAAGCTCCATCCTATATACTAGTAATAGTAGTGGTAGAGTAGTTTATATTTTCTCTACATACAATACCTATTAGTTGTGCTTCAAGACTGAACTACATGCCATTAAAAAATAAAGTCGAGAAATAATGTGGCACCTCGGGACAACGCGGCCAGATCGCATTTGCACGAGAAACGACACACCATGTTTCGTTGACATGTGGTCATGTTCCAACATGTCAATGAGACGACGGCGAGTCCTTCTGCATAATTTCTGAAAGGGCGTCAATGTAGGCCGGGGTGCCTCTTTCTATACCGTGGCGACCGTCCGCTCCCCATTAGCTTCTTCTTGTATCGTGGCAACCGTCCACTCCCCACTAGCCTCTTCGTGTACCATGGCAACCGTCACTACAAAAAAAATACACTTCCGTGATGATACGTGTTGGTCACAGTAGGTCGCGTTTTTTGTCATGCATGTACATCCATGACGATTTTATGATAAAATCAAGATACTCATACTTCTGTTGTCGTAGAAGTGTTCCATGAAATACCAAAATTATCATCACTAAAGTGTCCACTTCCATGACGATAAATCGCGCGTCACAGAAGTGCTTTTGTCAAGGGTGACCGACACGTGGCATCCACCGTAACGGAACACCGTTAAGCTTTCGGGTCCGATTTTGGATCCGATAACCTATTAACAGCCTGGACGAATGGGGATTTTCCATGTGTAAAATCATCATTGGCTGGAGGAAACACGTGTCAGCTTCGCGTTTGCACAGGTGTCACTCATCCAATGGGAGAGATGCACCTATGATATGTTGACACGTGGACCGGCCCAAAAGTGGCCATAAAGTTTAAATGGAACAGCCCAACTAAAGGCCCACAAGATTTTGCGGACCATAATGGGCTAGCCCAGCTAAATGCCCACGAGATTTTGGGGACCATAATGGGCTGGCCCAGGTAAAGGCCCACAAGATTTAGCAGGCCATAATGGGCCAGCCCAGGTAAAGGCCCACGAGATTTTGCGGACCATAATGGGCTGGCCCAGCTAAAGGCCCACAAGATTTAGCGGTCCATAATGGTCCGATCCAGGTAAACGTCCACGAGATTTTGCGGACCATAATGGGCTGGCCCAGCTAAAGGCCCACAAGATTTAGCGGGCCATAATGGGCCGGCCCAGGTAAAGGCCCACAAGATTTTTGCGGGCCATAATGGGCCGGCCCAGGTAAAGGGCCACAAGATTCTTGCGGACTATAATGGGTCGGCCCAGCTAAAGGCCCACGAGATTTTGCCGACATTAATGGGTCGGCCGAGCTGTAGGCCCACAAGATTTTGAGGACCCTAGTAGGCCGGCCCATTAATTGGCTGCCATGTTTTGTGCCAAATGTCGGCCCATATTTGATCCGATCCACTAATGCCCTGCCATGTTCTGGGCCTAATAATGGCCCATATGAGATCCGGCTCGTTAAAAGCCTACCATGTTCTGGGCCAAATTACGGCCCAGATCAGGTCCGACCCTTTAAGAGGCTTTGGGCTTAATTATGGCCCATATCACATTCGGACTGTCAACTGGACGCTATGCTTTTGGGCCCACTTGCTAATGGCCCATTTAGTAATCGGCCTGATATTAGTTTCGGCCTGTTAAGGGCCCATTTATCATTTTGGCCCTATATTAATTTCAGCCTGTTAAAAGCACGTCAATATAGTTGGGCCTAACTACGACCCGATTTGCATCCGGCCTGCTCGCAGCCTATAATCTGATTGGGCCAAACAAGGACCGAGCCAATTTTGACATGTTAAAAGCCCGTGATTTGATTGGCACAATCATGGGTCGGGGTCCATTTCGGGCTGCTGCTGACCCGTGAGCTGTTCGGCATGTTTCAGGCCCAACCTACTTCTCTGCCTCCTAAAAGCCCATTGAGTTTTCTTGCGAAAAGAGGGCCGACGGTTTACTCGGCCTATTAAAGGCCCGCATCTACTAGTGGGCCAGTTTACATTTAGGCCTTTTAACGGACCAAGATGACGGGGCCCATGATGCGGATCATACATCATGATTGCATGATGGCCCGATTATGTACCGTAATTTTATGGTTTGGCCGGTTTACTGCGAAGACATGATATATATACAATAAAATAACTGCATCATCGTGAATAAGAAAAAACATAGACTATACAATAAAGAAATTACGGCATATTACATCCACTCGGCATCAAAGTTCGCCACTATGATAATAAAGCACAAGCAGACATCAGAGTACATACACTTGGCATCAAAGATCGCCACCAATGCAAATAAACACGCCGACAAAATAATATACAAAACTGACAACACTTCAATAGAGTTCAAGAAAGGTTAGCCCTACTGGGAAACTGCAGGGCAAGCAGCTAAGAAAGTTGATGAGGCTGCGCTTGTTTAACACTTATATCCTCCTCACTCTGAAAGATAAACAAGCAAACAGATGATAGGTTTTGCACATAAAAGTATCAATGCTGACAACTCATCATATTTCTTACTGACGAATAAAGTGACACAGTTTAAAATTGCATTAACACAATATGGTATTGCTCAGGTCAAGACATGGTAGGAAATGACATTGTGATGGAGTTGGCAGCTTCACGACACCACTGGATTACAGATCAAGAACTCGTAAGTATCAATGGTTAGTGTGCTATCAATTTATCCCATTTCGGATTGGCAAATAAAGAGACGGTTTAAATAATAGTAGAATGATATGACATTATTCATAGTTAAGACATTGCAGAATATGACATTGTGCTGTAGTGGGTAGGTTCACCACACCACTGGATTACGGATCAAGAACAGAAGCATACATGCAGTGCAAAATAAGATCACTTGCTCTGTATAGTTTAATTTACATGGTATGAAGGAACTTGGTTATACAACTGAAAACTTAAATTGAGAAGGACAAACTTTTGTTTATGAACTACATAATAAACTTTAAACATGCAATTTGATGAAAACACCAAAAATAAACAGCTGTTGCAGTCATGCCTAACCAAATATACACAACAAAGTTTGAAGGCTTGAGAAGGACAAACTTACATTATTGGTGAAGACAGGCTCTATAAAGCCCTTGTCCATGCTGATGGGGGGGGGGCAATTCAACTAGTTTACCACAGAATCTTCTTCATAAGCATTGTCTTTATTCTACATTTTGTTAAGAGTAAATATAGATGTGATAATATAAGAAAAATGGAGAATATTTAAGATAAGATCAAGAGTGATGCTACATAACCAAGTAGCTATAAATGTAAGTATAGCGATATAGGCAAAAGGTACAGCCAAGAGCAATGCACAGCTAAACTTCTTCAGTACCATCGGTGTTATCCAACCTTATGGTAAGAGTAAATATATATCTGATGTGTAAAAAATGGAGGGCAAAGGAAAATAAGCTGCAGAGTGATGGTACATGAACAACTACTTGTCAATATAAGTACACTGATAAAAGAAAATAAGTACTTACAAGAACAATGCAGAGCTAAAAAAATTCATTGGCATTGGATATATTTTACACTAATGTAACCATTCATACAGATCGGATAATTTGGAGCGAACAATTGATAAGCAAGCTATCATGCATACTGCTGTCACATAATGAACCAGGTATGTATGAAAGTACAGTGATATAGGACAATAGGTACTAACAAGAGCAAAGCAGCGGGCAGCATATTTGTGATATCATGTCGTTCTTTTCAAACTGGAATTCTTCTTCGAGCAGATTTCCTGCAAAAAAGATCCATAAGGCACATGCGGAAAAGTGGAAGTTCAAATTCTCATGTGATTTCATAGACAGTACCTCATCCTGGGAACGAGACCAGTGCATAACAAGGTTTTTCCATTCAATGTCTTCTAAATTTAGCACAGGAGACTTCACTGGAAATTCGTTTATAGACTTGCCATCAAAGTGTGATTTCCTCAGGTAACATCGATACTCCTGCAATGCTTCCTCGAAAATCACAAGCAAGCTTTGCTCGTCATGACTATCCAGATTGACCCTCGCCTACTTACAACAATGTAATGTAAATCATTAATGTGTTCAATCAGCAGAAAGTAGGAAAATAATAACCATGAATAATAGCACTTACACGTAAGTTGGACAAGAAGATGTGAAAATGGTGTTTGTCTTCACTATAATTTTCCCATGATGGGAATATATGCACGTAGTCCCTAACAACATTGAAAGCATTGTCTTTTAAGATGGGAATAACTGGAATGGGGTTCCAATCTGCAGGAATTGGCTATCTCTACAGTTGTGATAGGTCTTCGGTCGGTGGACTTGCTGTACTTTTTGCTGGAGTGGGATTTTTCTGTGGTACGACTGGTTCTATGGCAACTCAAATCGGTATACATTTTGCTGGAGTGCAGGTCCTATGTGGTGGGGCTAGTGGTGTGGCCAGTGAAGTATGGGTACAGTCTGCTGGACTCGGTCCTACGTTTTGTGTCACTGGTTGTACAGCCAATATAAGTGGGGTGTTGTCTGATTTCTTCGGCACCACCACATTTTTCAAGGACTTTGCTAGTGCTCCTTTAGGTTCGGCAATCACCCTCTTCCTTTTTGATGTCTGATGCACAAGAACAACATTTGAGTGGAAAAACATGGTATGATGACAGATGGAATATGTATTGATCATGGATGGGCATGGCATCTCGACATATATGATGAGTAAACTAAGCAAATGGTGGTGCAACAAAGTAGAAGAAATTCAAGACAACATATGCAAGATGCGCGCAATCAATAAAACCTTGCCAAAATAGAACAGGCACCTCGATGGGTGAACAGGACAGGCCATCTGCCTTTGACTCCTCGAGGTTAGAATAGTCATTAGGATTATATTCTGAACAAGAATCAACAAGTGGGGAGCGTATGAGTTTCATTGCATCCAGAATGGCACTCAATGCCTTGGTGCCAATTTTGTAAGTCATTGCAGTGTTAAGCTTCAAGAGTGGACTGCTGCTAGTGCGACACAAAGTAGCTACATAGATCATAGTCTAGATATAACGGGAAAACCGTAAGCATCAGAGTAAAATCAGCAAAGTGGAACTTGTTGGAATATATGTGCTAGTATTACCGGTACAGCTAGAAAGGCTTCGGATACCAACTCTCTTCAACTGGAGGTGCGGTACTGTTAATATCAGTGTAACTCTAAAAGGCAACACAGCTCCCCGCATTTCCTTGCTATTCTTACAGGATTCAAGTGTGTAGGGCACTACAAATCCTATTCCTATGTTTACAAAATCCTACAAATCCAAGAGGCCCTAAGAGTTCAAAGTGTCCATCACAACCGATTGTATAGACCTCTACACTACAAATGTCCCTGCTCATCTTCACTACAAGGAACATACTGTACTACTATCATACTCCCTCCGTTCCAAAATATAAGTCTTTGTAGAGATTTCCACTATGGATCACATACAGATGTATCCAGATACATTTTAGAGTGTAGATTCACTCATTTTGCTCCATATGTAGTCCATGGTGGAATCTATACAGACTTGTATTTAGGAACGGAGAGAGTACTTATTAAAGAAGAATGGAAGAGGAACATGCTAAAGAAGAGCAAGCAGATTTTGGATAACAAAATGTTTGTTGCGCAGTGCCCACACATGATGAACCAGAGTGCATTAAGAAAGCAACTCCCTACTGTCTCTCTATATGTGGTGCACATGATTTTCAAAAGTAAAGTAGGAACATTAGATGACCAATTAAATGTTATCTGTTTTAGTAATATCAGCATCATATCAGATTCGTACTTGAGCAACAAGTTTGGAATTATGAGTGGCACGTTGTTTAGCTTGATGGATTCAGGACTAGTGCTAAGCAGGTACGATGATGGTACTGAATATAAAGTCATGTCTACATGCAAGTCGCGTGACTTTTGTCATTTGGGTCAGTTGACAATTCCAGGCGGTTGGATGAAGATCCTACGTCTCCTAACCCTTCTTCTTCCTCGTCTCTGATTCTTCCCATACAAAACACCGCACAGGCCGCCAGCCGGACCACTGCCCCCACTGCATGTGTTCCTCCGCCACCCCCACCTGCGTCGAGTTTTCTTCATTCGGCGAGGCCCCACCACC